>NC_086371.1:24741532-25101532 GCF_036324505.1 Eleginops maclovinus
TCCATTTCCACAGAGACTATTTGAGTGACTAAAACACATTAGCACCACAACCAGTGATCAAAACATCCCATTTATCTTTGTCTTCCTGTCACTCGTCCCACAATGCAATCTGATAAACACGCAGGCAGACAGTAGAACAAAGAATGCACATGGGAAAGCAAGGCATCACTACCAAACCCCCCCACCAAAAGGAGATAAACAAAATATGTCCTTGATTCCACAGGATGCTGGGGTTGTTAGTTTTTCTTCACGGTTAAATGACTGTTGTCTCATTTGACAGACAGGAAGAAGGCAAGGAGTGTGTATTTCTTTCACAAATATAAAGTCATGAAATACTATTATTATCTGAACCATTGCTTTGCTATGTTTGTGTCTGTTTTGCCCCCTACACGTTTCACCTACAGTAGAACAATGAATAAAAGGTCTCTATTCTCATGGCATAGTTCTTCGCCTTCCGTTGCTGTAATCTCCATTAAGGAGCGGTAGCTTGGGTTTCCTGAGCTTTGTTGTTAACCATACTGTACAAGCCCATGCTGACCTAAGATAGGTTTTATTGTTTTGGGACAGCTGGGAGCCAGTTTATCTGGCCCCAGGTGCTCTTATTCTATTGACTTAAATGACAGTTTTAGTTAGATATAGTTTCTATTCTTATTTAGTCTGGCGCTTGAATGATGTTGATTACCCATTTGGAACTGGTTAAAACCTCTTCCTAGAGCTAGGATTCTTCAGAATTGGTTGGGCAACCGCTCTGTCAACTCGTGGCTGCAGCAAATGTCTTGTCAATTCTCCGGCTGTTAACTCCATAATAAACCTTCAGTGTTTGCCATCAAAGTTCCAGCTCTTCCTGTGTCCTCTTCTGAGTTTCGTCTCCGTTGCTCCAGAAGTTTCCCTCACACCTAACACCTAACAGAACGCAAGAGATGACACACAGGTGAATTAACAACCTGACAATTCTGTCTTCTAAAGAAGCCACTGTGCAAATTGTTTGAATTATATGGCAATGTATGTTTTCTTAGATTTATTTTGCAGGCTATAGGTCACAATTTAGAAATTTTAACAATGTGACCTCTTCCCATTTTGAGAGTGCTCTACATATTTTATGTAGAGCACATCTCCCAGTCTCTTGATGTGGCCAGGACTCCTCTCCTGGTCTGAGAAAGTTAAAGTCTTGAAGCGAGGAACAAATGAAAGTTGTTTTGGCTTCTGTCTCGTCTGTTCTACACCAGCCACTAGCTCTGACAGAATCTTATTGTGTCACCACCGTAATTTCCCATCTGTCAGACTTGACCGTCACGAGGAGGGCATGTGCTCTAGATTAGCAGGCGAGTGCAGTTGGGGCTCGCTGTCAACCCCAATGTGTGAAGGTTTCATGGAAAGCACAGCAGAACTTTATCCGGTGTTCTTCCATGTTCCAGATGTCCTTCCAGGTCAGCGCTCTCTCACAAACTCGTCTAGCTGCCCTGCTTGTTTATTGATATCTTGACCAAGTCCTCTAAAATCCGTCTACCTTGTGGAACTGATCTTGCTGTGATGTGAAGGGTCGTCCATGATTGCCCTATAGGCACGCGTTGGATGCCGCTTGCCAGTACTGCACCCCGACTAATTTCTCTGCAGACTTGCCCAGAAGGTTCATCGCCGCAGTAACGTTGCCCACCTCCAGTCTTTGCCAGTCAGGTGTGAAGTTCATTGTCAGGGAGGGGGGAAATTAGGACCCAAGTGCAGCACAAGGAGGTGGAATACTACTTTCAACAAAAAGCGTGCTTTTATTATAAAAAAGCTGTTTAACAAAAATACAAAGTTAGGAAAATACAGGACATGAAAAATGCTTGACTTGATACATGACGGACGACAACGAAACTGACTAAGAACACAAGAGAAAGCAGGACTAAATACAAAGGGACTAATGACAAGACAAGACACAGCTGGGGAGGGGAGGCAGGTGATAACAATGAGACAATCAGACACAAAGAAAACTAAAGACAGGAAGTACAACTACACCACACACAACAGAGGGAAAACATTTCAAAATAAAACAGGTATCTACAAACACAAAACAAGGATCTTGACATTCATGAAGGTGAATTGCATTTTGAAGTTGTCATAGTAGCAGTGTAAGATTTTCTGGAATCGTTCTGGAACATGGTAGCTCTTCAGTGTCGCTTCCACTAGCTTATGGGGTATCCTCCCGGAGACATTGATTAGGTCAAGCCACAGTACTGTTAGGTCACCGTGGTTCCTCTTTGCATCCTCAGTGATTCTGGAGAAAACACTGGTGTGTTCCAGACAGCCAGGTACCCCTGGAACTCCTCCTTTCTTAATGGAGGTGTCAATGTGCCCATTGTCCAAAGTGAAGGTCATCAGCCTCTTGCCAGTATCCCAGGGAAGGTCTTGCCTTCGACATTAAGGAGTAAAATGGTATACGGAACTGTTTTATCGCTGCAGAGTTTTCTACCCTGGGGATAAAGAATCCCTCCGCCACCAGCCAACCATCAGAAAGAACGTTTTTTTCTCCTTGCAACCCTGAATGAACCTCCAAAGCTGACGAGCTGAGCCTTTAGCAGTACTTGTAGACCATGTATGGTATGCCATTTGGCCATGGAGCTGATTTTCCCCTGGCTTTCCTGAGAAAGTTGTTGCCAGCTTGGTTCCTCTGCTCCAAAGCGGATAGTTGGTTGAGCTGGTTTGATTATTTCCTCCATTTCCTCCAAGCCTTTCTCCATGATAGGGTGACTGTGGACTTGGCGAAGATGCCTCTCCACCCCCTCCTTTGTTGATTTCAAATCTCCTGATGTTTAATTCCCCAGAAGTTTTGACAGGTATTTGAAAGGGTTCTTGGTGTTTAATGTATTCTGTCTTCTGTTGTTTATTTTTACTTCTATTGTATCTTTAAATGTTTCTATTGAGGTTACTTGCCTAGGGTCTACAGATGGAAATTAGCACCAGGAATTATGTGTTGATGTTCATTAAGTTTTACTGTTCCTTTCAAATAAATAAATGAACAGCCCTGTGTTATACTGTAACACTCCTGACTGGAGAAGAAACAATCCCATTAACCTCTTTGTGACACACAGAAAACACACATTTAAAGTGTCAGAGAGGGAGACCGACCAAACAGCATCAGACTCCTCACTCCGTCCAGACATTGATAGTGTCCAAATGTAAAGAGCAAGACATGTGTGTGCACGTGTGTATGTGTATGTGTGTGTGTGCACATGTGTGTGCACGTGTGTGTGTGTGTGTGTGTGTGTGTGTGTGTGTGTGTGTGTGTGTGTGTGTGTGTGTGTGTGTGTGTGTGTGTGTGTGTGTGTGTGTGTGTGTGTGTGTGTGTGTGTGTGTGTGTGTGTGTGTGTGTGTGTGTGCGGTGTGTGGTCAGAAATATCAATATTGATAATATGCTTTGCTGTTAATCCATACAAGCTCTATATTTAAAAATGTTAATAATATGTTTAGCTGTTAACTAACCTGTAACTTTATTGTTACTGTTACTTTTACTTCTTGTGAAAATAATTTAATCATACTGCCTGCTACTCTCACTTTCTATATAGCTCATTTAAATGTTTATTCACTCAGAAGCCAAATTATTCATTTATTATGAATTTTCAGGTAATTAAGTCATTTTGCAATGTACTCCTTATATCTGTTTATACCTGTATATTGCATGCTGCCTGGCCTTGCTCTCCTGTCTGCTCAGCCTCTGGGAAACATACACCGAGCAGAGAGATCTATCTACATGACAGCCATCCGTCCATATGCTGTCAGAGACGCCTCCCTTTCAATCACGCCGGCACTTCTCTCTATCTCCTTGTTCTCCAGATTCTTTACACACACACAACACACACACACTTTTCTGTTCAAACACAACCATTTTGAAGCTCCACAGCAGCCTTAATTCAAAGGTAATTGTAAGTAGGCAAAGGCTGAAAATAACTCTTAACAGATGATCTTGCTGTGTGTGTCTGGACCACAGACCAGGGTTCACACTCAGGCTAGGGTTGGACTACAACTGCTTGGTCAGGAATGATGTATATTAAACAACAATCTCCTTGTCCCTCTCGGGTTGTATCAAGCAGTGGAAACAAATGTGCATGGAGAGAAAAATGAGAGCTGTTGAGGAATATGGATATATTTATATAATGAAATAGGAAATATAGTCTTTTGAAATGGCTGCTCCCCCAGTTGAGTTTCACATTTAAATAAACAACATACCATTATAAAAAAATGGATCCTAAATGTATTAGTAATAATTAGTAGGTCAAATGATTTAATGTGTAAAGGTTGTTGGACTCAAAGTGTGTTAATGTACAACAAGAAGGCCCTGACATTCACCTAGAGTCGTTTCAAATATGAAGTGTAGGCTCCTTTTTATTACAGCTGACTGTAAATGTGAGTAGAAGGGATGAAACACTTAGGGGCAGCGGAAACATGTTATACAGTTTTGTCATCTGCCTTTTAGAATTACTTTTCTACAAATCCAACAAAGTTAAATTATCATTCTGGTCCTCAGTAATTTCCTCAGCCCTGTTAAATTTACAGGAAGGCATTATGCAGGACTATTGCAGTCCCGCTGATATAAGATACTTGCTCCTTTTTGTATCATTACAAAGTCTTCAAATAATTCTGAGGAAAACGCCCATTTTTGTTGAGGCACCCCCCAAATAGTTTGAAATCAACCCAATGTCAAGCATATCAACATATACAAGCAACATTTAATTGAAACAGCTTTCTTTTGTTTCTGTGTTCATCTTCATTATGTCTCTTCTATCTTAGCTGCTGTATTTTTTGAGGGTTGCCCAGGAATTTATTATGGGTCTTTCAAAAATATACTATAAAAATTGTACCCCAGTGGCACACCATGCATACCAACTGGTTTCATTGTTATTCAGATGATCTGTCGGTATATACCGTATGTATACAGTACATGCCTGTATTTCGAGGGACAGCTTATTAGTCATTCCTCACTACCTTTAAAGCTATGTTTCTGCTTCCTGGTTAGCAATATCATTTTTACCAGCTGCTGTTTTCAATAGAATTCTGTCCTCATAGCTGACAGTATTTTTGATTCTTGTCATGAAACTATCATGATATGGGCGGTGGTGGCGAAGTCCATAGGGGCTTGGCCTGGGAACTGAAAGGTTACCAGTTCAAGTCCCCGAAAGACCAAGTGCCACCGTGATGTCCCTGAGCAAGACACTGGTTACCTACACTGCTCCCCGGGCGCCGTACATAATGGCAGCCCACTGCTCCTAACACTAGGATGGGTCAAATGCAGAGACCGCATTTCGTTGTCCTAGTACTTGTACTCTGTGCAATGACAATAAAGTTGATCTTCATCTTCTTCATCTTCATATCATGGCGCCGTGTTTTTTACCCTCTGCTGGGCACATCCTGGATTGTTTGTTAACCGTAAACTAACCTACTTTACTATTAAGAGTCTGTGTGCATCAGATCACTACAAGTATACAGCGGTCAAGGATGCTAAAATGATTCAGCTATCCAGTCAGAATGTATAGTCTCATTAAAATCAGGGTGTGTGTGTGTGTGTGTGTGTGTGTGTGTGTGTGTGTGTGTGTGTGTGTGTGTGTTGGTGTAGGCCTTCACTCCAAATGCCAGTCATCTCCTGTCCGATTAAGTTTAATCTTTACATTTAATTCTGAGTTTTCTTTTGGGCTAAAGTGTCGCCTTCTTCTAGCCTCCCGACGTTCTTTGTTGTTGTTTTGTTTTTTTCACTTCAACAGGCTTTTATCATATCACTCATTTTTGATACTACCAAACAGATTCAAAAGTTTTTTCCAAAATTGTGATAGCTTTTGTGTCCAATTAAGAGATGGATTACTATCCATTATTGCCATGAGCCATTTCCCTGCTACATTAGGAGATTTAGGCTGTTTGAAAATTATAATTTGGGAAGAAAAAGGTTACTCATGTTTCTTCTTCTTCATTTCTATAAAGACATAAACACATTTTGTGTGAATGCCTGAATCTTCTTACTTTGATCTACACTTCCCACTTATAGAATTTTGACATAATGACTGTGGTTGTTGCCCACGCCACCATACACTGGCAGCTTCCTGGTGTGTGTGTGTGTGTGTGTGTGTGTGTGTGTGTGTGTGTGTGTGTGTGTGTGTGTGTGTGTGTGTGTGTGTGTGTGTGTGTGTGTGTGTGTGTGTGTGTGTGTGTGTGTGTGTGTGTGTGTGTGTGTGCGCGTGTGTGTGTTCATGAATGCTATCTGTTTAGGCCTCAGTTATTAGGTGAGACAACATTGCCCCCTGCAGAACAAACCTACATACTACAGTGTGAGCAGTAAGTGTAGGGGGGAGGGTTTGTGTTTAACCCAGTGTCACATACAGAAAAACATACGGGGGGCTGGACCCCTCACTAGAGGTGAGGTACATTGGGTAAGGAGGAAAAGAGAGAGGGTTGTATTTTGGCCCTTTGTGAGTCTCCTTACACACCGGGGAGTTTTGCATAATAGGGGACCTTTAAAGAAAACAAACGGCTCTCATCACAGCTCTACATCAACATGGTTTAATTCTGTTACAAAAAGGTTTGGCAGCTCATTCCTTAAAACAGAAGCCTCAGATTGCTGCTGAGTCCGGATGGAGATTCACCTTCACAACCCTGTGTAAAGGTGGGACCATGCGGGGGAATGGGAAGGGGATATTTCAAGCTTGTTATGCAAATAAGTTGTTAGGCCTTTTTTATTAAATAAGATCTGTTAGAAAATGTTATCAACTTGAATCGACTGAATTTATTGAAAATTGGGCATGTCATCACATGAGTACTGTTTAATATGTATTTAAGAAGACCTTTGTAAGACAAGCGCAAGTTTCAGGTGTGGGCCATATTCCATTATACTTTTAGAATTACCTGAGGGCCAATAAAAAAGGGACCCCCTGGTCCAGCCTTTGTATTTACTTTCACTTCAGCTGTGTGCTGCCTGTGAGAGTCATCCATGATAAACGGTGACTTCATGCATATGATGAGAGCCCGTGAGGATGGAGGGTTAGGGGCTGTCAAGATTGTAGTTATGGATATTATGAGGCTGGCAGCAGTGGAGACCGTCTGACAGCAAGGCAGCAGTAAAGTCAATGAATGGCCTGTGATTATCAAAGTGATACCATGGAAACAAACATTTCAATAACTGTAAAAATATCTACTAGTGTACATTTATATTTTATATAACACTGCATTCATTGCACTACTATGTATATAATATCCTGCTTAATATTTTGTTAATTTCAATAGTGTTTACTTGTCTGACAGCAACATATCTTTTCTCTAATGACAGTTTATGTTTACTTCTATTTCTTCTTTTGTCTACACCTTAGCATTGTTTATTTCTTCTTAAGAAATTAATAAAATCCTTCTTATCTTATCTTAAAGCTCCTACATCTAAAACATTTTAAATGCAGTTCATTAAACAGCACCTGTGTAACCTGAAACGTTCCTCTTTGCTCTGTAAAGTTACTCACAGGTATTTATTTGCATCAATTAGTGTCACTATCGTAGCCTGAGGGCAGCCCAAGAGAGGTGAAGGATGATATTGAGTAACATATGTTTTTATTTCTTGCCTGACACTTTAAAATCCAACAGCTTCAGCCTATCAAATGCTTCAGTGTGGAGGAGCCATCCCCCACACCCTGTCATCACTCACACATAGCTGGATTCATTCAGCACTGCTAGAATTTGCAGGTGGTTCAAAACCAACAAATAAAAAAGGTCATTTAAGGGGACCTTTGACTTTCCAAGAAATCTATTCTACTGTTTTACAGCGGCCCCTCCTCCAACGATTCTGGCAAAAAACTAGCACAGGGAAGAGACACAAGGTTACACTTAAACCAAACATAGTAGGTAGCTTATTAAAAGCAGTAAAACAAAAACATCTAAATGTTCTACTACAGCTGAATGCATCACATGTTTTTGCTATTCAGACCCATAATCTTTTGCACAACATATGAGCAACAGGGTCAAAGTTCAAGAGACAATATTATGGCAAAAACATGTTTCCCATCTGTTTCCATACTGCATGCACCAATCCAACTTATCCAACAAGAAATAAAAAGAAAAGGTATGCAGTTTGGAGCTGGCTGCCAGTTTGCCCGGCACCAGGGAGCAGTTAGGGGTTTGGTGCCTTGCTCAAATGCACCTCAGCAGAGCCCAGGAGAAGAACTGGCACCTCTCCAGCAATCAGTCCAGACTCTGTATTATTTGGTCCGATTGGCTGTTCCCAGGCCAAGTCCCAGGTCTCTGCATTTGGCCCATCCTAGTGTTGGGAGCAGTGGGCTGCCATATGTACGGCACCCAGGGAGCAGGGAAGTGAATGTTATTTGCTTAGGGACACCTCGGTCTTACTTGGACGTTCTAGGACTTGAAACAGTGACCTTTCAGTTCCCAAGACAAGTCCCTATGGACTGCCCCATGTGTTACTGTTGGGTACAGTTACTTCATGGATGAGGAGACGGAGCAGGAATGTCAGGGTCTCATAGCAGAGATAAACAGGCCTGTAGCAGCATACATGGTGGAGGAGATATTGCCCGTGGAATCGTCACCTTTCCAGAACATATTGAGCAGCATACAGGTAACGGGTGGGCGGCCGCCATCAGACAGAAGACTTTTGAAGCTACCCGGACCAGAGTTCTGATGGAAACTGAGCTACAGAAACATGATGTTCTGACAGCACAGCACTGTCCTCAGATTAAAGGCTGGTGCTGATCTGGGCATAAATGAGGTTTAACTTTATATTGTTATTCGTCTATGATTTATGGTACATCTCAGGTCATGTTAATCACAAAGTAAAGTAACTAGTAGTGAAACTAGTTACTTTGAATAGGGAGTAACTAAGTAGTAAGGCATTCCGTTTAACATTTTTTTTAAAAAACTACTATAAATGTTAAAGGCGTCAAAGCATAAAAGTGATGCGGCGTTAGGGAAATAATAATACGTATAAATAAGTGTACACAGAGTTCAAAATGGCATTGTGCTGATAAAATGTCCACATTGGGAAACAACACGAGTCCTGCACCCATTATTACCAACACTGAATTAGAATCACCAGAGTGTAAAGCAAAGCTATTTGCTGATCCTCCCCCACACAACACACAAAGTTCATATTTCCTTTTTGGGGGATCTAGAAAGACAGAAGCCATGGTTGACAGAGAAAGGGCATGGAGGAGTGTAGAGAGCAAAGGGTGGCATTTGAGCTGAGCAGAGCTGCCATTTCAGCGAGTCTGAGCAAACAGGCGGTCACACGCATGAAAGTGTGACTGCTGGAAAAACAATGAGGTTTTTGAGGTTGAAAGCTCTGAAGGTGGAAGGGCAGAGGACAGGCGTGTGTGGAGGGACAGCTGGAGGGGGTCAACATGAGAAACAGCTCTGGGTGGGGTGCTGTGGCAAATAGAAAGAGGACTTCAACACAACCACAGCACACAAAGCCAGGAGGTCCCTCACCCCATCTTTGAAGAAAAAACCTTTACATTTCTATATTGAAAACGTGTTTGTAACTTTTTTAAGGCAGATGATATTCAAACCCTGGTGTGTATAGCATGGGGAACTCAGGGCCCCCAGGTGTGCTGGTGAAGCAATGTTATTGGCACCTGGTCACACATCAGAATACGTTTTGAATGTATGGATATTTATGGACATTCTTTTGTTGATGATGATGATTTGTGGAGCTGCTCCAAGTTAAAATTCCCTGTGGAGGGTAAGTAAACGCACACTGCTATATCTTCCTGATACAACTCAACTTAGTGATGTCTGCAAGTGTCAAGAAGCTCTTAAATAATAATATGTTTCAGTTTAATTACTGCAGTCTCTGATCGCCTAGTTCACAGATATTAAAAACATAGTCTTTAAGATGCTCCACTTGGTCCCTCATCTGTCCATCAATGTCCTCCCAGACTGGTATGTGTGCCATAATCGTCTCGTGTTATGTCCCAAAAGATTATATAAGTGCTGTCAGTTAAATTAGTTTTTGTCCTGTCCTTTTGCTGTCTTGTCCCATGTCTTATTTTGAAAAGTAATTCTCCCTCTCATTTCAGATCGCTGTGCTCCTGCCCCTGTGTGTCTCCTGCGCTTGTGATTGTCTGCCTCACCCTGATTGTTTGCACCAGTTTCCCCTTAACTTGTGCGTGTATATATTGTCCTTGTCTTTCCCTGTCCTGTGTCAGTTCGTCCTATCTGTTTGATGCAGACACACCAGCGTATGCCACGTCCCAGTAGCCTTTTTGCAGCGGCTTGTGTTTAGTTCTAGTTCTCCAGAGTGATTTTGTAATCCAGTTTAGTTTCCCTTGATTGAGTGATTTTGTGTTTTTTTTTACTGTGTCCAGTAAAATACTTTGTTCCTGAAGATCTACCGTGTCCGAGTTGTGCATTTGGGTTCATGCCTCCGAGTTCGCTCCTTGACATCTCGGTGTGGAAGTGATTGACCGCTGTCATCAGGAGTGGAGTGGCAGCTATGGAGTGCGGTTCGTGTTGAGCGGAACAATAATTCATTGACAAACACTCTTAGTGCTTCACAGTATTGTTCTGGGATAAGACTTAAAATGAAAATACAAAAACTATCATTAAAATGTTGTAACTATCCCAAAAAGGTAAACACTTAACACTTAAGTTGAGAATGAGGATTTTACATATACAGCTCCGGAAAAAATTAAAAGACCACTCCACATTTTTCTTTATAGAATACATTAAAAAAACATTTTCAATAAATTGTTAGAATCAATTAAAAACAGATTATAAAATAAACATTACAGAAAAAAACAAGTAAAATATTAATTGTATGATTAAAATGACCCAGTGAGACTATCTCTAAACACTCTGTGGTTCACATTCAGGCTTTGGATAAAAATCCATTTTCATAAGATGTGTTAACTTTCTCCAATACGGTAGTGCAGCGGTTTCCAACCTGGGGTCTGCAGCCCCCCTAGTGGGCCGTGGAGGCATTTAAAAGACAAAACATTAAAAATATACATATATATATGTATATTTTTATAAAACTTAAATTGAAAGTTGATGGTAGGAACTCTCCCGCGGGACCACCTTGATAATGCACCAGATATTTTGGGTTTTGGTAAAAAAAACAAACATCCGTAGTGTAAAAGTAAGGGATAATGTGCAGCGAGGCGGTCATTATGGGGAAAAGAACACCCGACAGGCTGATCAGGGAGCCCGACGCCAAGCAATCTGGCTGAGCCTACATGCTGCATTTACAGCGTTTCTTTAGGCCTATTAATTGAATGCACTTGTTTTGATGTTTCGGTTTTCTTACACCATTGTATGTGTGATTTACCTCACTACATCTGATGCGTGTAACATATGTGCAATTGTTATGTATAAGAATGCATTTCTCAATTTCTGACTGAAATCGTTATTAATTTGCCTGCTGCAGACAGCCCCTCACTTTTCAGTTTGTTGTTTCTGTGTGTTAGCTCCTTTTATAAATGAAATAAAAAGTATTTTGAGAACTTTATTCAGACTCCGTATTGTTTATGGTTGGATGAGGGCTGCAGAATTCTTTTTTATTCTGAAGTGGGCCCTGAGTCGAAAAAGTTGGGAACGGCTGCAGTAGTGTATTGTTATTGTTATTTTTCAATCTCTGTGATTTTATTATATTATGTATTTATATGTTGTGTCCCATTTGACAGTTTGTATAGTTGACGTCTACCTCATGAGTCTGTCTACTAGAGAAACCTCTGAGAGTCCGTCTGACTAGCTGTTGAAGATGGCCGTGTCCAAACAGTGCCTGCTTACTGTTTGGCAGGGGGGGAGTTGCAGGCCAGACAGATTTTTCTGATGTATTTTTCACACATGAGAGTACCTGCGGTGAATGACTGAATGATTGAATACACCAGTACAGCATGTCAGACGTCTCCCCAAACTCCAGTGTACACAAACGTCTCATCTCTATCTACTTTATAAATCATGATTTTTTCCCCGTGTCTGGCTAAACACAAGATATCTTTCCTTTGTTAATAATGAAAAAGCTAAATAGGGCAGAAACTCAGGTGCTCCTGATATAATAATAGCATTATATTCCACAAAATATAAAACCAAACAGAAACAGTTTGTTTGAGTCCAACCCTACTGAGAATACCCTCAAATACTATGAAGGTATTAAATAATAAGCAATACTCAGAGTTTAAAATATAAGATGCCAGAGTGTATCCGCTAACAAAGACTCTGTGTATCTGACTGTGTGTGTAAATAGATGAAGGCAAAGAAACAGAAAGAAAATAGGAATTCTGCTCCAGAATATACCTCCCATGACAACTCAGAAAGTCAGAAGAAATGAGTAGGGAAACCTAGAGTCATAAAGATCAAGTTCAGGTTTAGAGCAGTCCATTTCTCCTGCTGCGCTCAAATTACAGTCTTGACAGAACATTTAAATGCCTCTAAAATGGTCAAAAAGTAGTTCAAATCTGGTGAGAAGTCAATCAGAGACAGCTTTCCTGACTTTGTTTCTGAAGCGCACAAGACAGGGACTTTCTGTGTAAATGGCATATATAGGTAACAGATGTAGTGACCAAGGTCAGTAAATAAGCTAAAGGGCTATTACATGTTCTTGTATTTCATAAATTAAAACAATAATAAAGATGATCACTTTGTCCACTGATGTGTACATTTAACAAGTTAAAAGGTATCTTTGGAAAAGTATCTCTAAATACCTATAAAATTGCTGAATATATTAAATGTGTTATTATTATCACAAGGCACCGGTAACTCGACAGGGACTGTGCTATTGAATAAATGGTGTGGGGGGTTGTCAGAGGTTACAATTTATCTGTAGTGGTATTTAAAGAAAGCCTCTTTAACTCCACAGCAGTACCAGTGCCGTCTGTTGGGCTGCTCTTTGTGTGGGGGCTGCTCCTGTATCAGCTGGTTTTGGCCAGGGTCCCCTTTTCACTAAGCACTCCACCAAAACTGCTGTGAGTGGTTATTCATGCTGCGCCCTCCCCCTCCACATGCACAGGAATATCATGTGCACGGTTATTACACCACCCAGCAGCTGAGCCAGGCATCCATGGAGGTACTCCGGTACTGAGTCATTGCCAAGTGGCAAGATGTTGAGGCAGCAGTGTCTGCAGGGGGCAGATACATGTTCTGAGCTTCTGGTTGTTTTTTCCTCTGCTGGAGGTACCTGCCATATTCCAGAGTGGGCATCAGTGCTGCATTCAGCTGTGCCAACAAACCATATCTCTTTCCCTGCAGTGCCTCGTCAGCTGCGAGCGGGCAGGCACTGCCCCAACTGTTCTTCATGGGACTGTTGGTGAGTGCATCTGTATGCAGGGGCGTTGCAAACGGTAGGCAAACTAGGCAATTGCCTAGGGCCCCAAGCTGTAAGAGGGCCCCCAAAGAAGGTCGATTACATCTGTCCACAGCAATGACAACATGGAAATGGCTATGTAAAACACGCTGCAATGAAATTTCCAGAACCCCCCTAAAAGGGTCCCCATGCTACTTGAGAAGGGGACCCCCTAAGATTGCAGTTAACATTGGTCCACAGCAATGACAACATGAAACCCCCTTACATTTGCCCTGTAGAAGACACTGCAATGACACGTCGGGAATCTCCCTAAAGGGGCCCCCCATGCTACTAGAGAAGCTGGCATGATCTGCGAAAGAGATGCAAACCAAGACAGCCATAGATCAAACCCATCACAATTTGGTGCAGATTGAGATTGAGCATTGGAAAGGTGTCATAAGGACAGTTATTGCTGTAATTTGCCATCTGGCTGAGCGCAATCAAGCTTTGAGGGGGCCCTCAAATGGGTTATATCACCATCACAATGGAAATTTCCTCTCACTAGTGGAACTGATGGCGCAGTTCGATCCGGTACTGAGGGGACACATACAAAGAATTCAAAACAAAGGTTCACTATTAGAACTATGGAGTCATTCAAAATGAAATCATAACACTAGTTGGAGACAAAACACTAGAAGACATTTTAAGAAGAGTAAGAGAAGCAACGTACTTTTCTGTCATATGGAGCCTAACATAAGTCATAAAGAACAGCTTTCCATTGTTCTGAGAATTGTGAAATGCAAACCATCAGTTGGTGTCTCTATTGCTGAGCATTTTCTTTGGATTTTCGGATGTTGAGGACACATCTGGTCCGGGTCTGACTGAAACTCTGCTAGAGAGGCCCCCGGCTGTGGAGGCACAGAAGGCCCAGGATCCCTGCTCACTGGTTTTAACCAGTGCAGATGTGTGTAGATCTCTGAAAAGGATCAACACACACAGGGCTCCTGGACCTGATGGCACCCCTGGTCGTGCTCTCAAGGTGTGTGCAGTTCAGCTGGCAGATGTGTTCACAGACATTTTCAATAGGTCACTGCTCCAGTCTGTAGTCCCCACATGTTTTAAAGAGTCCATCATTGTCCCTGTCCCCAAAAAGACAAAACCCATCTGCCTCAATGACTACCGCCCAGTTGCACTCACCTCCATCATCATGAAGTGCTTTGAGCGGTTAGTCAAACCTTTTATCACCTCCTCCCTCCCTGACTCACTGGACCCCCTGCAGTTTGCCTACAGGGCAAACAGGTCCACGGATGATGCCATCTCCCTCACCCTCCACACTGCCCTCTCCCACCTGGACCAGAGGAACACTTATGTGAGAATGCTGTTCATTGACTACAGTTCAGCATTCAACACCATTTTGCCCTCCAAGCTCATCATTAAGCTCAGGGACCTTGGGCTCAACAGCGCCCTCTGTGACTGGATCCTGAGCTTCCTGACGGGCAGATCCCAGGCAGTGCGGATGGGGAACATTGCATCCTCCACCTTGACCCTCAACACCGTAGCCCCTCAGGGTTGTGTGCTCAGCCCTCTCCTCTACTCCCTGTTCACGCACGACTGCGTGGCCACACACAGCTCCAACACCATCATCAAGTTTGCTGACGACACGACCGTCATCGGCCTGATCACAGACGGCGACGAGACGGCATACAGAGAGGAGGTCAGAGCCCTGACATCTTGGTGCCAGGACAACAACCTCCATCTCAACGTCAGCAAAACAAAGGAGCTGATTGTGGACTACAGGAAGAGGCAGAGAGAGGCACACACACCCATCACCATCGACGGGACTCCTGTGGAGAGAGTCAGCAGCTTCAGGTTCCTCGGGGTAAACATCAGTGAGGACCCGACATGGACACATCACACCAGGGTCATATCCAAGACGGCTCGACAGCGGCTCTTCTTCCTCCGCAGGCTGCGGAAGTTCATCATGGACTCCAGGATACTCTGCAACTTCTACAGGTGCACCATCGAGAGTATCCTGACTGGCTGCATCACGGCCTGGTATGGCAGTTGCACCGCCCTCAACCGTAAGACTCTACAGAGGGTGGTGAAAACTGCTCAGCACATCACCAGGACGAAGCTGCCATCCATGGAGGACCTCTACACCCAGCGGTGTAGGAAGAAGGCCGGTAGGATATTAAAGGACCCCCATCACCCCAGCAACAATCTGTTCTGTCTGCTGCCGTCTGGCAGACGGTACCGCAGCATCCGGACCAAGACCACCAGACTCAGAGACAGTTTTATACCACAGGCTATAAGACTGCTGAACTCCTGAGCTCTGTGAATGTCTACTCACATCTGTTTATAGTACACACATACATATACATATATGTATATATCGATATATATATATATTATATCTGCCATATACATCTGTTATACGTAATATATGCATCTGTCCATACCTCCTCATTCAACAGTGTAAAGTGTTTAAATACTCTCAATGTATTCCACATATGTATATATTTCACATCCTTAAATCTTTATTGTTGTTATTGTAAATATTCTTCTCTCTTTTTGCACTATTTTATTTATCTTATTTGCACCATGTATGTTGAGTTGTTGGAGGAGCATGGGACATAAGATTTTCATTGCCAACATATACGTTGTATATGCTGTGCATATGACCAATAAAACCTTGAAACCTTGAAACATCTCCAGAAACACAGCCTCAACATTACTGATTGTCATGGCCAGTCCATGACACAGGAGCAACATGAAGGGACAAAAGCAGGGTGTTCAGGCAACAATATTGCAACTATAGCAAAGCATTGTGGGTCTGCAGCAGCCACACTCTGAATCTGGTTGTGACACATGCTGCCAAGTCTTCAGTGCTGTCCATCTCCTTTTTTGTTGTGCTGCAAAGACTGTACAATGTATGCAGTTCATCGGTGGATCGCTGGGCAATTCTGAAGACGCATGTCAAGCAACTTACTCTCAAACCTTTGTCAACGACAAGATGAGAGGCTTCGCGTTGACATTGTGATGGTGCGCTACCCACTACCAGAGATTCTGAAAGCACTGACTGCATTTCAAACATTTGCAGTCGAGATGAGGAAGTCTGAAACCATTTCCATTGCTAAAACTGTGCATGGTTAAGTGAGGTCCTGGCATTTTCAAGTGCTTCCCTGGAAATCCTGTAAGAAGTCCTCAGCCGCCAGGCTCGGAGAAAATAAAAATATTGAAGAACCCCGAGAAGTTCAGAGACAGTGCAGAGTGTTGAAGATCTGCAGCCTCTGTCCTCTGTGGAATCGCCAGCTTTTAGAAAAGTTGTCAGCCAAATCCCCGTTAACACACCAATGACCAGGTGAGCTAACGTTGCCATAGAGACTCGTTCATATACAGCAGGTCACAGGGCTGTGCAGAGGCTCCACTAACATGTGATTAATAACACACAGAGACGTCATGTTACCGGTATCACATATTATTCAGCCCAGTTTAATATCTAGCTATTCTCTTTCTTTTCAGCATGTACTGCCAGATAGAAATGGGAATAGAGACAAAAAGAAAAATATGTTGCACAACTTGTCATTTCATAATGTTTGATTGATACATGTTGGATTGACCATGAGCCTTCACTGCGTCTATTATAAGTTGTTAGGAGCCTTAAGGGCCTACACAGTTTTTATGATATACCACACCCCCCTTAACTGGCTGTATGATCAGCTACAATAAACTATATTTTAGTATTTAAAATGCCTAGCCATACTTTTGCCGTTATTTTGGTGAAAGTAACTCAGAAGTAATGCAAAGGTAGTGTAACACATTACAGTTCAGAGACCGCAATAATGTAATGTAACTTATTACTTTAAAAAGACAGTAATAAGTAATATGTACTGTATTACATTTGGAACACTGTTCACCAACAACAGTTGCAGCACGACACTACCCTAACATTGCAATGTATACTGTATATACTGCATGTGTGTGAATATAACGCCAAATACATACATTTTACTATGAATCATAAGCTTTGGACAAAGCTGATGACTCTCCGGACTTACAAAGATCTGACAAACAACAGACAAGAATATCTCCACCAACACGGTAGATTTATGACAATCAGGTAGGGGCATAATCTGCATTATATTAAATAAACTGAACAACTCATCAAACTGGTCAGTTACCACAGGAGTTCTGGAAATAGGCCTTTCACTGTATTTCAGGTCAATCTCATCACGGCCTGACTCCTGAGGGAGGTAGTAATGTTTTATTTCACTCTAGGAACGAAAGCAAATAAGTACATCTCCCAACATATTGAATTATTCTTGAAAAAATAATTTCACCGGACAACCTTTTTGGAAATAGGCTGTATTTTGTTGTGGCCAGTCTCTCGGTGTCTCTGTCTCTGTAACTTCTCTAAAGCCTTTATCCACCAACACACAGCTCTCTGTGCTCAAGGACAGCCACTGGCCCAGCATCAGTAGAAAGCAGCAGCAGTAGAAGCAGCAGCAGCAGCACAGAGGCAGATGAAGGTGCTCAGAGTTAAAAGCAAGTCAGCATGCAAAGAGAGATACAAGAAAAACAAAGTCCCCTCAGAAGAGGAGAGCAAGGAATGAATGCATGGTAGACAAAGAAAGAGAAAGTGTGGAATAAAGAGGGGACGGTTGGAGAAGGTAATGAAGGTCAAGGAGAGAAGAAATCCATTATGTTCAGTGGAGTTTGAAATACTTAAATCAAATGGCTTCAACTCCTGCCATAGGGGCTCACCGCGCATGTTTTCAGTGGTTTATTTAACCTTGAAGACTATTGTAGCTCCTGTTGATTAGTTCAAGTGAACAAAGTGATATTTGAACCTTCCTTCAAACCAACGAGCAGACATGTCCTCTTCTCCAAGACAAAGCATCTATTGTCGTGGACCGTGTTGGTGCCAAATGGTAAGTAGATAAAAATGGTAAAATACAATTAGCGTTAACAATTATGACATGAAATCTGATTGGCTCTTATTCACAGTCTTTTTATTGTCAGTTGTTCGGAATTGTGAGGGAATTCTGAATTGTGTAGAAGACCAAAAAGTGCTGATTGATCCAAAGAGGGGAAGCCTGATCCAAGTAACCTAAAGGCGGCTGGAGGGCTCACCAGGCCCAGCGGTAACTGATAATCACCATACCCGCTGATGTTAGCAATATTTGAAACCGCTCGCTCAGCATACACTGGCAAACATAGCTGCAACATGCAAAAGAGTATATATTATATTACTTATTATTAAAAGCGGGAAATGTGATAGAAGAATATTAACCAGTACGGTGTGTTGGGCAGGTCTTTTTTCTGGTAAATTCTTGATACACACAAAAGCGCTAATCCTTACCTTGCATATTTAGTAGAAATCCAAACTGAAAAAAAGTTTGAATAATCAGGAAATGTGGCCAAAATATGTGCTATAGTGTGTAGGGGCCTATATTTTTTTTTTCAGTGCTCTATGGATTAGCCACCTCTGCTATTTAGTTAACCTCTATGCTATTTTAAATAAATGGCAGGATGATGATGCAGGTTGAAGAAAATATTAGTAGGAAAAATGTCATGGTAGGAAAAACACGGAATCTCTAAGTTTGCGTTGATACTGCTGTGGTTTTACAACGTACTGCCGGTGAATGGTTGGGAAGCCGGAGTTGATATACTGGAGGCTGATGGCTTGATGGGAAGAAGGTGAGTAGTCTGAGAGGGTGTAGAGCTGATTGCAGCAGCTGAGTGGAGGCTGAGCCGGGAGCCACTGGCCTGTAGGAAGCCAGCTCAACAGACCCTGGATATGTTTGAGTTGTCTGGCTTAACTAAACCTAACAAACGCAATCTCGCTATTCGGTATGACGCTGGTTATCAACTCGCTAAGTCAACCCAGGGTTTCTCTGTCCGGCTAAGAGCGCGTTCACGTGAAAGGGGCGGGGTTAGTGTAAGAATAATCAATATTCAAACGGAACATTAAATGATATAATTCACTGTTTCTCGATGGACCAGATTTTTGTATTTCCGGTAGTACCGGATGTTATTGTTTTTAGCCTCAGATAGTGTGTAGCTAATAGTTTATTGTTTATATGAGTAGAGGGAGAATGACACATGGAGATACATACTAAACACACCGCAGCTCTGTTTCCCTTGTGGACTTTACTCTGCCGTTACCTTAATAAATATTGTTATACTTTACAGAGAAGCTTCTTGGTCTACTTAAGATCAACTCTTGGTCCTCAAACAAAGAATATGCTTAACATTAGCAACATTAGACCAATCACAAACCTGAAGAAGAACTGAAAGCGGAGCATCATACTTCATGAATGAAAAGTACACTATCATGTTAGACAAATAAGAAGTTCAAATTTAAATATGAGTCAATATCACTATAAAGTGCCTTTGGTGTCCTCATCAGAATCACCCAGTCATCATGAAAATGTAGCAGAATAATAAAACTCTGGGGTCTTATTATAAATGGCCAAACATTTACACACATATCAGTACAATGATAAGTCTCTTGAAATGTGCTTTCTTCATTTTATAGCTTTTTGTTTCATTGGATGTACGTGTTTTTGGCATGTCCCACACACTGCTCTACTGACTACAGTGTATGTAATAAGTGGTTAAATGAGACTAAATAAAAAAAAAACATATATAATTTTGTTGTCCACAACAAGTTATTTGATAAAATGAGTCATTTTGATCATGCATATTTATTTTCATAATAATATTAAACATTTTGCGCGTGTCCCTGAAAATGCTGTCCACCCTGTCATTAAGGGGTAATGGCCCCTTTAAGAGACCCCCTTATTTCTTAAGTGACATCACTACCATCATTTTGTCATTCTTCAATGGAGGCTGAAGCAGTGGCTTGTTGCAGAGTAAGTATTTACACTTATATTTTGTAATGTTCATCATATTATGTCTGTAGTTGGATGTAGTCAAGCTTAACATGTCCACCCTGTCATAGTGAAATATCAATTAATATAAAAACCTCTCAGAAATTCAACATATATTTGTAAAACAGTGCAAAGTCACCTTGCTAACTAAATCATGTTGCTAACTGAAGGTCAACCATGTGCTCATTAAATGCTAACATTAGCCAAAAATGTCCACCCTGTCATTGTCCACCCTGTCATCAAGCCTTCCATGACAGGGTGGACAAGGTTCATGACAGGGTGGACATGCGCATAGTTTATGCTGATAAATGTGTGTAATAGCTGTTGTAATATGTATATTATTATTATAATATTATATTACAACACTTTAACAGTCAATTAATGTGTGTTCGGGAACATTTTGAATTGTCTTTTAGAAAATAATGAGTTCAAAAGGTGCTGAGATAGCAAGGAGATATCGGGAGCGTCGTGATGCTGACCCGGACAGAAGAACACAGTACCTTGAGAAAGAGAGGGACAAATGGACTAAAGACAGAGAGACTGGAAAGAAGAAGGGTATCAGTGAGCTCAGTGAGAGAGAGAAAAGGGCAAAAAGGAAGAAATGGAGTGAGGCAAAAAAGCAAGCGAGAGCCAGAAATAGGGCCAGTGCTTTGCTACAGTCAGAGACTCCACCTGACATTTCATATCTTTGTAAAAGGGAGGAAGGTGTTTTGGACTGCCCCTGCTTTAACCTTAAAGAGGTCTCTCTAGCAGATGTTCCTGGTTCATCTCATGAGACCCCAGCATCGGGTAAGGCAGATCATCCTAGGAGACCAGAAAGCCTTGAGGTAAAGCATATTGGAGAATGGTGTGTCGTTAATTACGACAATGAGGCTTACCCAGGTGTCATCATGGATGCAGAAGGGCACAGTGTAAGAGTCAAGTGTATGCACCGAAATGGCACAAACAAATTCCATTGGCCAAGTCTCCGGGAGGACATCTGTTGGTACCATGACTGGCAGATACTTTGCCTTATACCGGAACCACAGGCTCTGAACAAACGCTCTGTTCAAATTGAGGCGTCTGCTTGGAATTATGTGCAACAGCACCTTCAGATTTGAGCCATGTCTCTGCTGAGTAACATGCTGTAAGGTTTCAAAGTTCAACCGTTCTCCAGTTAACATTTTTGTTCTTCTTGTTCTACTGTTAAATGTGTGCAAAATGATTTGATAAGTTCAACAATAGAAGGCCATATTAATGTTGTATTTACATAATTTACCTTAGATTTATTGCATTTACGAGGCCATTCCATGACATTTCACAACATGTCCACCCTGTCGTGCCCAAGGTCCACCCTGTCATTTTCATGTTTTATGAAAATAAATACATTATTTTCACAAGTTAGCAAAAGCTTTTGTGTGATTCCTTAATAAACAAATGAGGGCCAAATAGTGTTGGTTGGAAGTTTGACCAGATATCTTTGTTGTTAGATTTTATTTAGAACATAAAGTGCAACTCTCGCAGATTTTATAGAGAAACAAACAGTTTGCCATCATTTCATTATTATCCAAATACTTTTCTAATTAACTAAAATATATTGTTGAGAAAGGGACTAAATAGCTTTCTGCAAATGTACATTTTATAATCACTATTTAATTACAATGTATTTACTTTACTTTGAATATGTCCATGACAGGGTGGACATATGTTGCCGTTTGCATGTACTTTGTCTGCTTGCAGTTAATTTATAAAAAAGTGTTGGAGCTTGACCAACATGCATTTCTAACAGCACAACATCTACTTCATAAAATGAATATGAAATTCAATGGAAAACTCAGCTTTTTTTTTTGGAAATGGGTAAGTCTCAAAGGCACCTTATGGTGATATTGACTCATATACATGAATTAAACACTTGATCCAGCATGAAAGCCACAGAGTTGCAGCTGCAACGTGCAGGAAGAACAACTGGTAATTAAAATAAACTATGTCAACTTAATTTGTTCCTTTCATACAGTATGAATACTGTAAGTATTGCACAGGCAGATAAGGCTCGAGAAGCTGAGGCGGTAAACTCTGATTGGTCAGAAGGCGGTGCTTTTACTGAGTTGATCTCTTATCTAGAACATAACCTGTCCCGGAGCAGTTTCAGTGTTCAGCATAAGTTACCATGGCGATCTACCCCAGTAAGAAGTGAACCAGCATCGTAGGACGGAAAACCCAGAGTTAACCCTCGCTACCTCGCTAACCAGGCCTACGGAGGGAGAGTCCCGCCCACACCAACACAAACAAACACAAGGGAGATGGCTGGAGGGGTACAGCCATGGCAAAGAAATATATAAATATAAAAGTTATTTAATATAGAGTCAATCCATTGAACAGAATCAACTTCAAGCTGGAAGGCCAGCCTTCACCAATGTTTGCTCCAGAAAATCTGAACCCAGAATAAAACAAAAGACAAGACTATCATAGGGAAGAAAACAGCACGGGGGACTGAGTACAGCCAAATCACAGCATGATGCCATTAGTCTATTGAAGGGGGGCCAGACGGTGAGAAGTATTTTAAGGTGACATTGGATGTTTTTGAAACGTGCCCTAAAATATCGTTGTAATAATAGAGAAACTCACTATCCCAGTAACTTTGTCCAGGATAGTTATACCTTCACAAAAATCACACCGGTATTTTCTGTTCCCCTTTCGTTCATGCACAAAAAAGCATTTCCCTCTGGGCTCAGCAGGTGAAAATCTAAAGGGGCGACGTCGGAGTTTCTAAAAACAAAAAGAAAGGTAATTAAGATTTTTACACAAACTACTAATAGTTGATTAACTTAAATTAAATTAAATATATAAAATATATATATATATATTCACAATATTAAGACTTTAAAAAATGTACAATGAAGATGTGTTTGTTTTTCTGGCAGAAAGTTGTTGAATAATAATAATAATAACTATAATAACAATAATAATAATAATTTCAATTTATATAGCGCCTTTCTAGGAACCCAAGGCCGCTTTCCATGTTGTGAGGACAGACAGAAAACAAATAAACAAACAAAAAAGTAGGACAAATAAAGTTAAATTAACTTTAAAAAAACGAAATAATAAACAACAGTGGAAAACAATGACCATAAAACACTTTGGCATCGACCAAACTGTTATTCTTAAAGGTCCCCAATTGTGCAAAATACACTTTTTGATGTCTTTATACATAAACATGTGTCCCCGGTGTGTAAGGAGACTCACAAAGTGTCAGAAAATACAACCCTCTCTCTTTTCCTCCCTACCCACATCTCTAATATCATTTTTTAAGTGGTAAACACTGGAGAAAGAACAAGCTATGTGCTGTATCGGAAATAAAGCGCCATGTGTTCTGGAAGTATTATGGTCTGTGTTTACATTAGCAAACAGGGCTAACAGTCAGAGCTAACACTGTACTGGAGAGACTGTGTGTAATATAAAGGTCCTGTCCTTGTGGTAAACCGAGAGAGAGAAACGTTTTGTCTGAAATATTAGTGGCAATGGGGAAGATTTTTCACAGACATTTAGATATGGACCCGGACTCTTTGATTTTAGATCACAAATCAAAACACTAGCTACTGCTGTTAGTAAAAGATTATAGAGTGTCTTTACTTTCGCTGCTAGGAAAATATATTACTGCAACGGCCTAAATATGAGGTCCCATCTCTCAAAGGCTGCAGAATAATTATATTTGAGTTGATTCCCCTGGAATATCTTACATGTGTTTAACATGCCAAATCTGATCAGTTCTATTAAATCAGGCAGCCTTACTTACATTTCCTTGGGCCTGATTTATCAGCTATTCTGGTTAAAGAACCTCCTGAATCTCCTGTAAATATAAGAAATTACCTTCATAAAAGTGACTCTCCTGTAACCTCCAATGTATGTCTGAAAACTCAGCTGTTTTTATTGTGTTAGTTGGTCATCTATCTGCTCTGACATCACTGTGTTTAAGAAAACTCAATACAAATATGATTTTCTTTTAAATGTAAATGGATTATTTGTGAAAACAAACTTCTGATCATTTATTGTTGTGAGTTTGACCTATTTAATGTTATTTCATTATTTTTGATGAAACGGCTTTAGAAGTATGATTTTTTTTTTTACTATCTAAAAACATGCTTGACCGAACAGTTGAAGTGTCATTTAGCGGTAAAAGTAGTGATGCTCAGATGATACATTTGCAATTGTTGGGATATTCTTAAACGTGTTTTTTAATTTTCAGGTTGTAGTCATGTTCAGAACACTGTCCCCAGTAATGTATGCATAGAAATATATTTTCTTTTAGTTTACTGCACACAAATCTTTTACCGTTTAGCGACATCTCTACCGTTTGGTAGAGGCCAATATTTCAAATACTTCGGGGTCCTTTGTTAAAAAAAAACATTGATTGTTGTTATTATAGCCCCACGGAAATAAAGAATGTGTGTGTGTGTGTGTGTGTGTGTGTGTGTGTGTGTGTGTGTGTGTGTGTGTGTGTGTGTGTGTGTGTGTGTGGGTGTGTGTGTGTGTGTGTGTGTGTGTGTGTGTGTGTGTGTGTGTGTGTGTGTGTGTGTGTGTGTGTGTGTGTGTGTGTGTGTGTGTGTGTGTTTGTGTTTATAGTATGAAAACCTGTGAAACTAATTGAACAACTACCTACGAAGGCCAAACAGTGTCGACTGTTTTCCTCGGGGTCGAATCTGAGTGTTAAATAGCAACACCTCCCTGGATGATTGCATCGACCTTCCTCACAAAGGCTGTTACTACCCTCCCTTGACCCTTACTGACAATGCATCGTCCCCACTTCTTCAGCACAAAGCAATCCGCAGAGCACCTTAAGATGCATCTTCAAAGCTAATCCACTCAACGCATTGATTTGAGTGTGTTTAGCTCCCACTGGCCCCGGCAACTTTCTGTAGCAGAGCGAAGACTAAAAGAGAGTGAGCCAACCGATGGAGGAAGACAGACAAATCAAACGATAAACCAAGAGATGTAACAAGGTGGAAAGGGGATGGGTCCAGCCAGTACCAACCACCGGTGTACAAGACCCACTGAGCAAGCATCTGAATAGAGGGGGGGAATGGAGAGCAGTGACAGGTAGGGTCATCCCCCTCATGGCTTCTATCTGACGCTTTTAGAGAGCTCAACAATGGCTTGGAGATGTCAAGTGGAAAGCCAACAATTTTAGAACGCTGTCTGGGCGCTGAGAGAAAAGATCCACCTCTGGCATCATTATTAGGAAACATCAAGTCACACAGCTCTGCAGACAGACACAGACAAGGCCAGAGTCAGGTGATAGCTTCCACTCAGAGAGTGGAAGGATTCCTGTTCCTGCACAGTAACGCTCCAGGTTCCAGATTTCATTAAAGACATTACCTCTTTTTAATTAAATGTAATGAAAAATACGTAAAATAGCCTCAGAAGGTGATTTTGCTGTGGCAACGGAAAACCTTTCCCAGTTTGGGATTAATAAAGTATTTTTGATTCTGAATCTGATTGTATAGCAGGCTAAAAAGGCTTCTGTAACAATTATTAGGATAAGCCTTATTTAGTTTATCTTTTGAATGGTGTTAGGACCTGTGGGGTGTGGTTTAGTCAGGTGGGCAGGGTCAGCATTGAAGACCCAGAAAGAAACTCTTAGAATATGTTCACCTCACATACAAGGCACCTAGATATGATGTGGGCTCGATGGCCATCCAGGGCACTGTTACCCAATTCATTTTGGGAATTTGTGCTCTATTAAAGTTGATGCTATGAAGGGCTGAAGGACTTGTTAAAATAAGATAAGATTTACTTCATTAATCCCAGACTGGGAAATGTTTGCGTTGCAGCAGCATAATACAATACACGTCACTCCACATATAAATAAAATAAGAAATACACAATTCTAAAGTATGAACATCTTAGAGAAGAAATATAAATAAAAATAAACCGGCATTATATATATATATACAGTTTAATATGAACATAAATAATCAGTAAACTGTGAGACAGGTAGACTATTGACTATTGGAAATAAACATCGGAATGGACATCATCTGAGAAATGTACAATTTTTGCATCCTAACTATTCTCTTGATCTTCATCAGCATTTAAAGTAAATACATTGAAACTGGAACAGAGCCAACTCATTCCACTGAGGAAGATGATAAGACGCTGTACAGCTCAAGAAACCTCAATTTTAAACTGATCTTGATGCTTTTTTATTGTTTGAAGTTTGCTTAACCATCGCATCTCACATCGCACTTTAAAGGAGCCTTTGAATGTAATTCATACACGCCATTTTTAATAGCCTGCCTGCAAATTACAGATTTCAAAACAAAGCTTGTTTTTAGCGTGGAAGCTAGCTAGCCAACAGAGACTGGAGAAGATATCACCGTCCAAAATCATAACCAAACCTGTGAGAGAACAACAACAATCAACCCTGCTTACGGAGGCTGATCAACACAGTAAAACATTACACCTCCAAGCCTACACAGACTACCTTCAACATTACAAAGCAGCCCAGTCCACCTACTAATCGCTACTCTGGCTCCTCCAACCACAAGGCTCTTCTCCACCATTAACAAGCTTCTGACACTGACAGGTGTTCTCTCTTTTACTAATCGGAAATCGACACCAGATACCGAAACCTGATCACTTCCTCTGCCCTCTTCGATGACCTCCCCTCTCCTATCTCAGTTCTCCCCTGTGTCCCCCTGGAGTGCTCCAACCTTATGATTTGGATGAAAACCCCCACCTGTGTTTAGGATCCCATCCCATCCCCTTCCACCCATCTTATTAAAAACGGGTCCCATGTCTCCCCATCTCTCCACTCAGAGGGTGGAGAGATGAATCAAACCTCCTTGAACATCACTGCTTGGCTTTGGTTACATTTCAGAAACAAACAGCAATTCATCAACATTATATTTCAATTTTCTGTATTGATAACACATGTGGAAACTTTGACAATAAAGTGGACTTTGACTTTGACTGATTACCACACTACTTCACCCCCACCCAAGCTCTCCTGACTCAAGGCGTCCCCCAGGGTTCAATGCTTGATCGTCTCCTGTTCATAATCCACTTGCTAACGCCATGGTCTCCACTTCCACCGCTACATCAATGATTTCCAGCTCTTCATTTCCACTAAATCCATCACCACTACAACCTTATCCACTCTGGCCAACTTCCTCACAGCAATTTAACGATGGATCCATACAAACTTATCTTAACTGTAATAAATTTGATATGATCATTATCGGCCCCAAATCCCTCACCAAAACAAATCACAACTTCTGCAACCTCACCTTTGGAACCACAACAACCAGGTCACAAGAACCGCCTTTTCCAAGCTTACCAAGAAAGCTCGTATCGGCCCATCACTCTCCGTCCCTGCTGCCCAAACCCTCATCCATGTCTTCATCACATCCAGAATCCACTGCTACAACAGTATCATCCATGGTAAACCATTCACTCCTCAATAACTTCCAGAAAATCCAGAACTCTGCTGCTCATCTGTCGATAATAAAGGAGGGGGGTCACGCATACGTGGGCCTAGAACCTCTACTGGCTCCCTGTCCCTCAACGCATTCATTTAAAATCAGCCTCCCCACTCACAAAACCCTCCATAACCAGGCCCCCTCCTACCTCAATGTGTTCGACTTAGACTAACTTTTATTAGGGTATAATTGATTTTAAAAACCAATTTTTGGATATGATTGAGAAAAGACATATTTATATTTGCATGCTCCAATTTGAAAATACAATTCTGGGAATGTAACAAAGAATAAATTGGGACACTGTTTCAACATGGAGCTGTGGTGCCATCTAGTGTCCAGACAGACTCTCACACACACTGACCCAAATACCCAAAGCCTGAATATGCTGCCACATCTTTATCTCTACATAGCCAGCCCTGTGGAACATCATTAATTAATTGAAGTAAGGTCACTCATATCGCCTTTCACAATAAAATTGAGTCTTCATTAATTAGGGGTTTTATTTATTCCTTATTCAAATGAGATGCTAAATTCTCCAATCTAATCCCTCTTAGTTTATATTAGCACTCAGGTCCAAGCTCTAAAGTGTGTGCATGATGACACGACCTTGATCCCCACTTACACTACATTAGGGAGGATAAATGCGCTGCTATGGTTAATAACCCAGAAATATTACTGAGACTAGACAAATCAGCCTCTCACTAAAAGTACACACGCAGACACACTCCCCCCCCCCCCCCCCCCACACACACACACCTAGAGAGGGATACAGACAGATCGAGATACACACATACATTTAACACAGTTGCTTTTGCTTTCTCAGCAAGGCTTTGTGACATGAGGTACAAAACTGCTGAGGAGATGGTGTGGTGTGTTTCAGCTCTCGTCATGGCTCATATATTATATGTTGAAGGAAGTCATAACCTTTCCTTTTCACATCTCCATATAGTACGATAACAGCACCGTGCAGCTACTTCTATTTTTGCTCTCACAGAGGCACTTTGGTGCAGCTCTCTGTAAAACCATTGCATTTAAACTTTGAGGATTATTTTCACATCCCAGAAGACTAAAGTGAACTCTGAGTTCATTCTGGAGAGTTTCCTCAGTTACTGAACAAATTTCTGTTTCTCTGAATACTTATATTAAACGTGTGATACGTGTTTTATTCACCAAAAGACTGTACAAAAGTATACATTACATTAAATGTTATTTAGCTGACGCTTATATTGAAAGCAAAGCCTCAAACTCAAAACAGCAGTAACCTGCAAGTAAATGTGTTACAAATAAGACAATCCATTGTAAATGCTGGGTAATTAGTCTCAAGTGACATAAATATTTTAAGTAAAGGTGTCAGTACTTTAAACAAAGTGACTGCGGAACCGTATACCAAACCCCCCACAACAACTTTCTAACGCCAGAAAAGAGGGGCTGTGGATGTGTTTGTTTAAACTGTCTGAAACTACAAATGTGAACGGCATGCCTCGCTTGGCAAGGTGCACAGATGTGAGAAAGTAATTTGAACAACAAACGGTAACACAATGAAGTATATCAGCAGGTATGTCAGGCTTCTGATGCAGACAGAGCGTGTTAGTAGGAGGGATTCAATGGTAGGTTTCGCTGTCTTTGAGAGCAATGTGAAAGGGAACCAAATGAGCCCTGCAGCAAGATCATTTACATCAATAAAAGGAGACATACCGCTTAAATAAATACTTAAATAAGTATCCTCGTCCTGCATTTCCAATCTTACTTAAGGGACCCGTGTGTAGTATTTAAGGGGGCTCTATTGGTATATGGAGTATAATATTCATCAGAATTTTCCTTTGTGTGTATATTCACCTGAAGCCCAGATAGCAAAATCATTATGGCCCAAATTTGGCCCACAACTGGCATGCCATTTTGGCAAAGCTTTGGAATGATGTACGGCCCAAATTTGGGCCAAATTAGGCGTGCCAAAAGAAAAACAAAGGGAGGCCAAAACCCAGCCAAAACCAATTTTGGATTACCAAAATGTAGCCAAAATCCCCCAAACCTTGCCAAAAAGAAGCGATAACTGACCCAAAGTTTAGTGTATTATTATGCACAAAAAATGAAACAATGTATTTTAAAGAGATATATTCTTTATTATTAGTCATTCAATTTGTTGCTCCATGGTTGGGGGCTGGCTGGCGGTTTTTCCTCCCTCCCTCCCTATCCCCAGCCCAGTAAAACCATCTTTTGGTAGCCTCTGCAATCTGTACATCTGTAGCGACTGAGCAGGCTGGATTGCGTCTCACTGCATCTGAAAGTGAAGACATACACAAAGAAAGTCTGTGTCAGTGATTTTAACAGATATAACTGGATTTAAACAGCAATAATGCATGCTACAATGTTCTTCATTATGCAAAGTTACAACTGTAAGCATTGCCAATACAACTCATCATGTAGGAGATAGGTGTGTGGGTTCTGTGGTTGTGTGGGCTGTGTGTTGTCTCCCAGAAACATTTCAAAAGTGCTTTGAGTTCAGTTCTGTTAAATTCTACTAGGAATAGAATTGTCTGACAGTCGACTGATGGTTTCAGCCTGATAGAATCCGCATAGGTGCAGGAGCCTTTGGAAAAGAGTTATCAGAGCCTAGAACAGGATGCTTGTGATAAACAGTGATGAACAGTTAAAATGCTTACCCATCACTGCTGCCTTCAGATGCAGTTTCTCAAACGGAATCTTTCCGTGCAACCCCCGCCATGAGATTGTTTTAGCTCGGCCATTTTTGATGACCTGTTTTAGGATGTGCCAAACTGTGTCTTTGACATCGGCTCCCCCTGCCAATCCAAGACTGATGACCTATAAAAGAAAAAGAACCGGTAGTAGGGCGGGGGGGATAAATGGCCAAAAATAAAAAAATTGGAAAATGATTACGCCCACTTCAGTGATGGTGCATTGGGTCATTTGGGAGATATTTTGTATTGGAAGTTGGTACCTATCATGAAATAAACCCCCCACCCCACCCAAAAAACTAAATCGGACATGTTTTTTGCCCCCTTTTATCATTAAAAATAAAATAAAATCTTGAGAGAACACTTTGGTTCACCTGTCAGATGTTGCAATGTTCTAATGTGATAAAGTACATTTACATAATACATTGTGGCTGCTGGTTGACTGCAAGCAAACCGTTGAAATCCCCAAGCAGACAGTCATATTCAACACACCATCAGACAAGCAGTTAAACAAAGTTGTCCCAGGTATGTTTTTTCCTTTTAAACAAAATTATTATATTCTAATTGTATTATTATATGATTTATTGTACTATAATTTAGCTTGGTTTGTGTCAGGTTCCAATATTAGTCATACTTTTAGCTTTCTATCTGTTAAGAACATAGCTCAAACTAGCTAGCTAGCTAGCTTAGTGCAACAAACCCTGGAACCGCTACAGGGAATTCCTCCTCTTCCTTGAGCAAAGGCAGGTATCCAGTGTGCTGTTTTCCTACAAAGACAGCAGGTTTGGATGTCTCTCCAGGGCAGCATTAGTCCTAATATACCACTTTGGCCATCTGACAGAGTTCCTGAGCCAGAACCCTCACATAAACAACCGCCTGGCCTGCCTCATCAGAGAAGTGATGGAGCTTCCCTACCTCAAAGTGGCCCTTTTGGTGTTTGCCTGCCTGGGTGTGCACTTGGTGGAGCCCTTCTATGCCAGAACCATAGAGAAAGATGCTACCCATACTCAGCCCACGGAGTTCTACAAGGGACTGCATACAGGCTTGGGCCAGCCAATCAGCGACAACTACACTACGTTCACAACACCTGAGTATCCTGTAGTGTCTGACAAGCTTTTCAGTAGCGTAAAGAAGACCTACACGGAAGAGGTCCTGAACTCAGTGTCAGACGTGGCTGCCGAACACTTGGATGAAGTGAAGAAGCTGACAGGTCTCATGCAGCCCCATCTGAAGACTGTCCTGGCCAGGCAGAGGAGGGACTATGGGATTGATGAGGAGACCTTCCCAATAGACTACCCTGTCAGTGAACAGGCTAGTAACATTGATGGCACCCCTGTGCACAACATTGGGATGGAGAGACAATGTGGCAAGGTGGACTACAGACTGAAGAAGCTAGGCACACTGAACGCAGTCAGTAGGTCAATAATTTTACAGAAGAGCCAGGAGCTTAGGGATGGACAGATTCCGTCCTTCAGAGGTTTCAAGGCAGCAGCCCAAGCAAAAAGAGAGGTTGAACTCAACTGGAGTAAACTCATGAAGGCGAAATTCGAGAGTGGGGCAGACGAGAAACAGGAGATGGCTCAAAGAAAGGAGAGGAAGAGACTAGACATGCTGGACACACTGAAATCTAGAGGTGGCCCCTTCACTGACAGTGGGGAAGTTGAAAAGTTCCTTGTGGATGAAAGTCTGAACAACAACGCAAAGCTGCAGAGGATGAAGCTTGAGGTTCAGTTTGCCAGAGAAAGCACCACGCTTCTGCCTTAAGTCGATCCTATCTTCAGAATCCAGGTGACACTGCCCAGTGGGAAGAGGAGGATGAAAACAGCACAGGAGTTTGGAGATGCTCTCATGGCGTACCTAGGCAAGAGGAGTGACCGAACCACACTGGAATATGCAAAATTCCAAGAAAGTCTTGAAAGGCTAAGAAAAATGTGAGGTGCTACTTAAGACTGACAAGTTCAAGTTCTTTCCATGTCAATGTGACTGAATAAGAAGTCTTGCCCTTAAAACAGCGCGGAATTCAACATTCTTTCTCTCAGCTTGGGCCCTTGCCTTGCGGTGCTACTCTCTCCTCGGGTACTCCACCCACGCAAGACAGGCCGTCCCGAGAGGACGTAAACTGAACGGACTATGAACCACGTGTTAACCTGAGTATAGGCCTGCTCAACTTCAAATCGAAGTTACCAGCAGTGGTGTAGTGGGGATTTTTTTAATGGGGGAGACGCTGGGTATGACGTCATAAAAAACGGAATCCTGCGTGTTTTAAAAATAATGAAATAAATAGTTCAAAATAATGACCACTACACAAGCGAAGTTGTGATGCCCCCGTGTTCGTTCCCAGCGCCCCCCTGGGTTCTACGAACGCCCCCCAATGTTGCATTTATCTAATGTGAGAAAAATGTTGTTACTTTGATTCATTTTATCCATGTTTTAACGTGTACACTGTGATTCACTTAGAATTCGGACCATACGCTCTGTTTTCGTTGTGTTAACCACTTCGGTAGGAAGTGGAAGGAATCGGTGATTTGTTGTGTTTAAAGGCCTAGTTGAGACTATCCCAAGTTAGAATTCCTTTGTCTTTCTCCCACATTTGCGCTCACTATTACCTACCCCCATTCTAGTCAACGTCGCGCACCGACGCTGCGCATTACACGCACACTGTAAGCCTGCGCACAATACACTCAGCCTCCTGTGTGCTCTAGCCAGTATCGTGATTGATAGATAAACTCATCACACCTACCCCTAATCCTTCTTTGATCCCAATTTATCTGGATTGTATTTTCTTTCCTTACTGTTTGTTTTTATACTTGAATTAAGTTTGCTTTGATTGCTTTGATACATTTCTTGAGAATAAACTGTGTCTGATATATGTGTTGCAATATTCACTGAACCCAGCCTTTTCCAACTAAAGAACTCAAAAGACCTTCAACCTTTATCAAGTGTTTATATGATCATTTTGGTTCTAATTATAAGTTACATTATACATTAATTAGTAATTATTAATCAGTTTCACATTGATAGTTAAATATATTTTATGACTGATATATTACATTGATTTATGAGACTGATTTATTGATTTGAATTATGAGACTGATTTATTGATTTGAATTATGAGACTGATTTATTGATTTGAATTATGAGACTGATGTAAGACCCCTATTGCACCTACAAAAGAAAAGTACCATTATTTTTATCAATCATGCAGCATTACCCTTTCCTACAGAAATCAACAGCAGCTCACCAATTCCTGACGAAGGTCCCGCTGGCTTGCCAGGTCGCCCTCCAGGGCCTCCAGAGCCTGTCGATCAGCCAGTGGGAAATAGGCAGTATGCCTGGAAGGGGTGGATATCCCCTGACCTCCCTGGATGTATCTGTGGAGTCTTGAATCATTCTAATCATGCCCTTTTGCTGGTCCAACAGGATTTGTTGGTTAACCAACAGGTCACGAAGAAGAGCTGAACATTTTTTAAAAGTATAATTTAGTATAAAAGGGCAGTTTTGGATCAAGCCATGTATGAATGTATGTTTGTATGTACATTCATTTTTTTTATGTTTGTTTTTATTCATTTATCTATTTATTTGCCCAACTACCTATCCATCTATCTTTGTATTTATCTATTCTATTCAAACTAGTTCCATATTCCATATATCCACAGGTGTAGGAATGGGGGGGTAAAAATAAATACACCAAAATACATAGTTGTTAGCTTTAAAAAATATTGAATGATCACTATTTTATATTGTATTATATTGTCAATATTAATTCAAATATGTTTGTGTAATTACTTTATACAGCCTATATGGTATGCTATTTGGATGGACATGCTTCCAGGTAACCATGGAGTAGAAGTGTGAGACTCTGATGACTTCATATAAGGCCCGATACTCAGCCATAATCAGTGTTGTGCCTCAAATGGAATACCAAGGAGCGACTCGGTTCGATTAATAACTTAAAGCTGAATGAAGGGCCCGGGCGGGGGATATGAAACAATGTCAACAATAGTATTGGACACATATAGACATAATTACTTTGACTTGTAATGATGGAAAGGATATGAACACGGAGTGGGAGGAACAAACTGTGTGTGTGTGTGTGTGTGTGTGTGTGTGTGTGTGTGTGTGTGTGTGTGTGTGTGTGTGTGTGTGTGTGTGTGTGTGTGATGACTTCATATAAGTCGGAGGTCAACTTTACTTTTATTTCAAATCAAAGAACACTGATTAACACAAATTTGATGAATCTGATCAATACTATATAACAACGACAACAACAATTAAATAACTGAACAGCAAGCGTTCCTTGCTATCTGCGCATGTAGGGTATGGTTGCTAGCTAAGGACTCGAAAGTGCACGAGAAGCTAGACTAGAGTGAGTGGATATTACAATGGCAGAAGCTACAAAATCTTAAATTTAGGAGGATTATTTTTTCGTGAAAAAGCAGGATAATGTATAGAAGGGAAAATAAGTCGGACCGGTTAATCCTGTCGGGACTTATTTTCCTGATAATGAAAACTGTCACCGTCGTTCTATACAGTATCCAGTATACAATATTACATATTTCCCACCGATATGCTAACTCGCTTAATTGACATACAGTAGGTTTCGAAGGTAGCTTGGATATACTTGGGATTTACCATTGCCTACTTAAAATCTAAAACAAGAAATAGGCTAGAACTTATATTCCAGCTAGAAAGGATATAATGACCGGCTCGCTGCATTTGCCTGCTCCATATCCAACTTACTATTATAGGCTGTAAAATGTACCCGGGAACATATAAAAAAGCGGTTCTTCTGTCAGAGCAACACTTTCTTGAGTACCTACCTACAAGGCAGATCTGAAAATGAGTGGAAGAGGCAAAACCGGCGGAAAATCCCGAGCAAAGGCTAAAACCCGCTCCTCCCGTGCCGGGCTCCAGTTCCCTGTCGGTCGTGTCCACCGACATCTGAGGAAGGGTAACTATGCCCAGCGCGTCGGTGCCGGAGCCCCTGTCTACCTGGCAGCCGTGCTGGAGTACCTCACCGCTGAGATCCTGGAGCTGGCTGGAAACGCTGCCCGCGACAACAAGAAGACTCGTATCATCCCCCGTCACCTGCAGCTGGCTGTCCGCAACGACGAGGAGCTCAACAAACTGCTGGGAGGAGTGACCATCGCTCAGGGCGGTGTGCTGCCCAACATCCAGGCTGTGCTGCTGCCCAAGAAGACCGAGAAGGCTGCCAAGAAGTAAACAACCAAAACCATCTCAAACAAACCAACGGCCCTTTTAAGAGCCACACTCACCTCTAACTAAAGATGGAGTTCTCTTTTTATTTTTATTTTAAAATCATATATAGTTTGCATAATGGTCTACTGGGGAATACTCATTGTAGTAAATACAAATCACTCATTGACGAAGCTATTTGTATAGGCTAACTAAATGAATAAAACTCTACTACACCTTAATTCCCACACAGATTTGGTACCACACTATTCTGGTGTTTGAACTTGTGTTGTAGTGGACATGGACATTTAAAATACACTTGTTTTATAACCTAATTCTCTTCATCTATGTATTACTACATGAGTCAAATAACATTACTTAAATCAACATCATATCTTAATTTCATTCAATACATTGCTAACGGGTTGGAGTTCAGTCTCCAAATCAAATCTCTTCAAAAGACAAATCATACAGTGAGGAGAATAGAGTCTTAGAGTAAAGACAAGACGACTCCTGTCTTAACATGTATTATCATAAGGGGAGAATCTTCATTAAATTCATCTGATCTTCATTAAAACATGTTTTCTAATTGATCAGAGTAGAAGTAGTGCTCAGCATAAACAACTCTGTTGTAAAAGCCACTTTAGATACAAGCTCCATAGGGGAAGTGAACCAAACTATTCATTTAAACTTATTTTCATAACTGTTTTCACCACTCACTACGAAAATCAAGCATCACTAAATACATGATGGGCTTAATGAAAATTATGTTTAAAAAGTAACAATTTGTTGTACAAAAAGCACACTTCAAAACCTAATAACAAAAAGAAGAATGCACTGAATAGAGGTGCTATTTACGAGGTGGAAATAAAGCCTACTGGAATCATTTAAATACATCATAAATATGTTGTTGATTTAGTACACTTTTAAACATCTGAATATACATTTAAATAGCTCTTCAACTAAAGATATATAGCTATATATACATAAAATACCTGAAGGAGCCTTGCTTTAATATAAACTTCAACCAATGAGCCTTTACAACAGAGTTAAATAATATCCCTTGATTCAATCAGTCAATGTCAAAGGTTTGTAACAGTGCCGCAGGAACGAGTCCCAAAACCCGGAAATGCGTTAGCATTTTACAACTCCCTTAAGTAAATACGATTTCTCCATAGGATTTTGGAAAATAGCTCGAAATAAGGTCTGTGGTTGATATACATTTCAGAGAAGGGTCACGTTTTGTTCGACAACATTAAATACATCAGCAGGGAACCCATGTGCAGCTTACTTCCGGGTCGGCCTACAAAAATACGTCATCCCTATGGCGCTTTATCCCAGCCGCTACCAAACTACAGGGATAATACATACATGGGCAATTCAGGGTTTAAACATCCTATCAGATATAAACTCTATCACAAATAGACGACTGGTGTGGTGAATGTTGTACTCTACATGTGTTTATCACGTTGTATTATGCAAGCATCATTAAGAACTAAGTGTATGTGTTCATTGTATTCAAATCAATTTAGTATCTTTATCTATTCAATCTATTTTATCTATTTGTACATCTGTGCATTTCTTATTTTTATTTCTAATTATATTTTTAAAAAATTAATGTTCTTCCCCAATTTTTTCAGAAAACGGGGGACGGGGGTGATGTGCAGAATAGTGTTTAAATACTTATTTTCCATTCTCATTGCAGTACAGTAGATACATCTGCTCACGGTACAGATTATTTTTTTTAAGCGAAGGCTCAGTCACGTGCAGACGGTTAACCAATCCCATGCAAGCAAGGGCACAGCAAGATTTGCATAGAGTGGATATAAAGACGCCGCTCTGTTCCGAGGAAGCCATCTGATAGTCATTCCCTAACTGATAATCATGCCTGAAGTAGCCTCCGTCAAAGCGCCGAAGAAGGGCTCAAAGAAAGCCGTCTCCAAGAGCGTCAGCAAGACCGGCAAAAAGAGGAGAAAGTCCAGGAAGGAAAGCTACGCCATCTACGTCTACAAGGTGATGAAGCAGGTCCACCCCGACACCGGCATCTCCTCCAAAGCTATGGGCATCATGAACTGCTTCGTGAGTGACATCTTTGAGCGCATCGCTGGTGAGGCTTCTCGTCTGGCTCACTACAACAAGCGCTCCACCATCACCTCCAGGGAGATCCAGACCGCTGTCCGCCTGCTGCTGCCCGGAGAGCTGGCCAAACACGCCGTGTCTGAGGGCACCAAGGCTGTGACCAAGTACACCAGCTCCAAGTAAACTGCTGCTGATATAGCAACAACACAAAGGCTCTTTTAAGGGCCACCCACTACTTCTATAGACATTCCTCTTTTTTGACGTTTACAATTTATTTTAATCGCATGTATTATGGTTCACTTGCATGATAGAGAAACATGACATTCAGCGGTCAGAATGTACATTGTATGGAGGCTTCAAAAATATTGTGATTGAATGACGATTTTTATGGAGGAATCGCTGCCGGAGATCCCCACATGATCGTCTTATAGTCTGGTTAGTTATTGACTCTGACGTTTTGTAAGAAGGACAAAGTATGGGTTGTAGAGCCCTATTTCATCACGGGCATCCAATGCAACATATCTCTGCAACAGCATTCTCTGGCTAATCCTACAGGACACAACACAAGGTTATTTTACTCTATTCCCTCGAGGCAACATCACTGTACTGAAAGTAATGTCTTATGTTATAAAGTGTAGGACAAGTCAAGTTACTTTTATATCTAATTTAAAATAAAAGTCCTTAAAGGTATAACGAAGATATTGTTTAAAATATCCTTAATGTAATTCCAAACTGATACCCTTGTAGCCCATCAAATGTGCTTGGTTTACTTTATCAGGTATGATGTACTCTATAATATACTACAACTTCTGAATGCATTAGATTAAGAAAATAGTGCCGAGTCTGCCGACTGACCTTCAACTACTCGCATCTCAGTTGTGGTTTTTCACCACTGAGGCTGAGTATCATATCATACTGGGGTGTTGTTTGTTATACTGCATACAACAGACAAGTAGACAACAGACATAGCTAAATGTTACTTATTTTCAGTGAATGACTCCAACAATATCAAAACGAAGGAAGCTCTTAAGTTTGAAGTAGGTGGCTCTCAAAAGAGCTGTAAGTGTGGATTTTAATATCAATATCTATATGTGTGTTGTACAAACAGGGAAACCAAAATGCTGTTTCCTACTTCCCAAACATTAAAATATATACATACATAAAATAAGAATAAACAATTCAAAAAAGGGACACAACAATAAATATATAAAAATAGCAGTCTGTTAAACGAAAATGGATGCATATACGGCAGAGAACAAATGTATTATGACAGTACATGTCTATACCAGTGGTGCAATAACTGTCAATAGCAGCTAGTTAGCCAAAAAAGGGTCTGCTGTGTGCGAACTTATGCACATGAATAATTAAAAATAGCAGACATTCTGTAGAGAATCACCGCTACTGAAATGTATAGTTTGTATTAGTTCCCTTTGAATACACATTCTTTGTAACATAACATCCAAGTGTTAGACATGAAATATAAATAAATGTGTTGGCTGTGTTGTTACATATACTGTAGCTACAGTGTAAATAGCTATGGCAAGGAAACCTGGGTCACATTTAAGTTGCTCTGAGAAATCCTTTCCTGATTATTGAAATACATTTGGACCCAATAATTCATGGTATTTATTTGAGCTCTTTTCCAAGCGCTCAAACCATCTTACATTATAATAGAAATGTAGGCTAATACATCGATTACTGTGGACAATACCCACAGGATACGGACTTGTCTCAAACTCCACTGTGTAACACATTGAATTTATATCTGAGCAACATTTTCGAATAGGTGAATGTCAAATACTGCAAGTATCCTACTGAAAGTTATTTGGGAGATGTAATTTGGGTTTTATTTAATGTACAACAATAGGTTGACATTTATTCTCAACAACCACTAATATTGTAATGTTACATAATTGATTCCAGCATGATAGCAAAACACTTATGTTATGTGGGTCACTCGTAAAAGAGCTGTTGTTCTTCCAGGTTATATTTTGACCTGAATTTTGGAAATGTTTCTATGAAAAGTTCTTATTTTACATTAAGTTCATTGCAACCAGTGTTAATGCCAGGGAGTTTTGTATTTACATTGTATAACACTGTGCAGCCGGTCCTTCAACACAGATAATGTCACTATCAGCGGTGGTGGCAAAAGGCCATAGGGGCTTGGCCTGGGAACTTGAAGGTCACCAGTTCAAGTCCCCAAAAGACCAAGTGCTACCGTGGTGTCCCTGAGCAAGGCACCGTTCCCTACACTGCTCCCCGTACATAATGGCAGCCCACTGCCCCTAACACTAGGATGGGTCAAATGCAGAGACCTTCCCCGGGTGCTGCACAATAGCTGCCCACTGTTCCTATTCCTACGATGGGTTAAATGCAGAGGACAAATTTCACTGCGTGTGCTCGGCTGTGTGCGTGTATGTGACTAATAAAGACGGTTTCATCCTCCGAGTCTTCTATCAATCGTGTCATATTTCGCCGAGTGACATGTCATTTAAGGAGACTTATTTTTTGCAAAACATGGTGGACATAAATGAGTTCTTGCTTGCACCGAGATATATAAAACAGGTATGACCAGAGGAATTCAGCTTTTTTGGAGTATATGGGTGGCCCTTAAAAGGACCTTTGTGGTTTTTGTATCAGATGTCAAATTGTTTAACCTCCGAATCCGTACAGAGTGCGGCCCTGCCTCTTCAGGGCATACACCACATCCATGGCAGTGACGGTCTTTCTCTTGGCGTGCTCGGTGTAGGTGACGGCATCACGGATCACATTCTCCAGGAAGACCTTCAGCACACCGCGGGTCTCCTCGTAGATTAGACCGGAGATGCGCTTCACTCCACCACGGCGAGCCAGACGGCGGATTGCAGGCTTGGTGATCCCCTGAATGTTATCACGGAGAACTTTGCGGTGACGCTTGGCGCCTCCTTTGCCGAGTCCTTTTCCTCCCTTGCCTCTTCCGCTCATAGTTACAGGTCAGTGGTTTTCTACAGAGTAAAGAACCATTGCGTCTCCCAGTATTTAAATAGATTTCGAGGACGTGATAGAAAACAAAGGCGGGTCTATTCTTCTTTGCATTTTCACCGCTTCGACTCATTATTTGGTGCTTTGGCGCCACCTACCGTACGAACACATCTTGTATGTGAGGTGTTGCTGATAGACCCAAGTTGTCTAAAATACAGCGATGGAAAAAGTAGCCTTGTTCTTGAGTAGAAGTAGAAGTACTCGGATCTTGTTCTTGAGTAGAAGTACTCAGATCTTGTACTTGAGTAAAAGTAGAAGTACTCAGATCTTGTTCTTGAGTAGAAGTAGAAGTAGGCCTACTCGGATCTTGTACTTGAGTAAAAGTAGAAGTACTCAGATCTTGTTCTTGAGTAAAAGTAGAAGTACTCAGATCTTGTACTTGAGTAAATATATATATATTTATATTTTGGGTCGTGAGTTATTGACAAAGGAAAACGTGGATCCTGAGGCTTGACCAGTTGAGAACCATGGGCTCAACATGCCCCGTTCCTTACTTTTCCTATGCCCTGAATCATTAAAACTGCGCCTGTGGGCTTTTCTTAATTACTGCACACAAACAGCAGGGACTTAAACAGTAGGATTTCTAAAGAGTGACAAAATGAAACATAAGAAATCCAAATCTATACAACATTCAATTAACTTAAAAACTGCTCGAGCATTATATGGACACCAGATAGACAGGAAGAATAATAATAAAGAGGACAAACTGTTCAATAAATAAAAACGCAGATGTATAACTGTAAAATTATGTTTGGCTTCTGTTTGAAGTTTAGACACGACTTTGGTGTTTAAACAGTACTTGCCAACAGTGATATTATTCTGCCACTCTTTCGGACTTTTTAGTTTAAAAAAAGAATTACAGACACATATTACTGTAGCACTTTCCTAAACCCTGCTTTTTCTTTGGGTAGAAAGGTGTTGGCTGAATGGTGGTTAATCTGGGCCGGGCCATTCTTATGAATTTACAGGACTTGTTTTCAGGTGTAGAATTTGAGACGAGCACTGCGTAGACACCAATGGGAACAGGCGTAGGGGGGCGTGCTGTTGACGTCAGAGGGGTCATTCCTCTGTAATAATCGCATTGAACGCTGATTGGATTCATCATGAAATGTTAACGCCCTCTTCCCGCTGGTCCCGCCTTCATGATACACGTTTCAGCGGCTCGAGCCACTGGTAACAATACGGGGGGAGCTGTGTGAACGCAGTGCTTTTTGTTTGGCCCTGCTCCGTTTGCTAACGAAAATGCAACATTACGAAAAATGTCCAACGATTTATGTTTACTTCTTATTGTATATATCGCAGGTGTAGTGGATTTCGGTGCCCTGAGTAAAACATTATGGACTGGCCCATAATTGGCCCACCCCTCAGTGGTGGGAGTTTCGTGACTCACCAGCAGCATGATGTAACTTCTGCCGGCCGGCTTTCTCTACCCTCAAAAGCACCTCACAAAAGAAGTGTTCTTGTCAAACCAAGCGCGAGGGGAACTTTCCCACGTTTTGAAAGTAAATGGCTCGGTTTATTCAGTGTAGTTGACAGACAGCAGCCGGTAACGTTCAACTCTTTCTACGCTAACGCTGTACACACTACAGTGAATAATGAATCCAGCTCGTCGCTGTTCCGCTTTATTAAGCCAACTATGTGCCCCTTCGAGGGGAGGGACGGCAGCCAGGGGACCGCTCTTCCCTGGAACAGGTTCGGCCCCTGGGACACGCTACTGTCACTCCGCTGTCGGAGGAGGAGAAGGGGGACTCAAAAGGACCTGTCATCAGCTGAAGCCGAGTAGAGTGTCCAACACTGGGGCAGCATCAGGTAGGACCACCGTAACCCCTTCATACCTCGTTAGGCTCCTCACCAGCGTGACAGCTCTTACGTTACAATAGCTCGTATCGGCCTTTCTCACGTTCCCCAATTACGTCAGAAACAATTGGCCAACGTCAAAGCGCTCTGACTCATCACTTTCACTCTTTATGACTCAAAATGTGAGGGATGAAACGATCTATAACATTTCAATAACCAAGTCCTTGAAAATGTATTAGCAAACATACTCTTGTTTTATCCGGCTGTATTAAGGTAGCAATACTACTATCCAACATATTTAAAGTTGTTTAGTGAAAAAGTTTTTCTTTAAGTAGGCTGTAATTGTTCACCTTAGCTCCAAACTGTCTAAAAAGTCCGTCCAACACAGTGGGTATTCGCTGATGAGGAATCAGAGTATTTATGGGTCAGAGGTCAGTGTGGAGTCTACATTGACCTCTGACCCATATGTTACCTGGCTCCAACTTTAAGACAAACCAATACGTTCAGTTCCTTAGAGAGGGCATTAGTTTGAAACACTGCCAAATGACACTTGTCCGTGGTAAGGACAAATGGGGACAGATACAGTTGGTACACTGAATGTTCCTTATTTTTAATGTCTGGGTCTCCCATGGTGTCTTCTGAACAATGTCCGAATCAGAATTCTTCATTCGTCCCAGAGAGGGGGAAATTACATATAGAGAAATGAAGTAAGCAGTATTAAAGGTAAAATAAGTGTAACATTGTAGAACACTGTGTGGTAGCAGGTTGCCGTCATAAATAAATGGACAACCTAGGAAGTGACAGCCAGTAGTAATAATGATATTAACAGAACATATTGCACATCAGCGGTCTCATGGTCTTTGTTTGTTTTGTTTTTCACATGATGAACTGTAAGCTACATTAACTGCACACAGTTTCACTTTTTAGTCATCTCAATCAACTATTTCAGTACACATACACTGAACTTTACTTGCTTGGCTCTAAAGGGTACACACAGTTCTTGTAGAAACAGACAATACACTGTGTGTGCGTGTGTGTGTGTGTGTGTGTGTGTGTGTGTGTGTGTGTGTGTGTGTGTGTGTGTGTGTGTGTGTGTGTGTGTGTGTGTGTGTGTGTGTGTGTGTGTGTGTGTGTACAGCCCTGGAAAAAAGGAAAAAACCACTCCCCATCTTTCTTAAATCTGTATCTCTACATGTATGGCAGCCATTCCAGTGTCTGTTGAATTCCAACACAGAGAAATGTAGGCAGTAGTTTATAGAATACAATAAAAATCCTTTAACTCAAAGACAAACCTATAAATAATAAAAGAAAATGATAATGCTGGAGTGGTCTCTTAATTTTTCCCGTGGCTGTATATATGATTATAACATGGTCTTTGCAGAAGACCTTTAGACTTAGGCTACACATAGTAAATTAATTAGGACGTCTATTGGTGGCGCTCTCCAGCCATACATCGCACTGCTCCACTTCTAGTTGTTGTCTGTGACACAGGATGTTGCTTAGGCAGCTCTTTAGCAGCTGCATCTGTCTGCTAATCTGAGAAGCCTTTGTTTCCTTCCTGCCCCTGCAAACTACGACACGAAAATTCTTTACACTGCACGCTCAGCTAGCTGACTAATAGGATAGCAGGACTGTGCTGACAACAAGAGCTCAAGCTGCTGCTTCGATGTTAACACACAGGATCTACTTGGTGGTTTTCAGATGAGACTAAGAAAGAGCACAGCAGATCAGTGCTGCTTCATTAGTAAACCACCATCTAGCATTGTCCAGGCCTTATCTTCTCGAGGAAGAGCAGCAGAAAAGCTGCAGAAATAGACAGGGTTCATTGTTCGGGTTTGATGATATTGTATTCAATATTAACAAAAAATGTTTTAATAGAATGTATAGGCTTCAAAACCCACAGGAATACATTTTAAGTGGTAATGTTGTTAGCAGTAGCATGGCCACATTATGTTTAGTTGTGAGTTGTGTTTGTGTCTATCTGATGAATGTCCAAAATTGTCTTTCTTTTAGCTCTGGTTTTGTCTTAACATAAGTAGAGAATGACAGGTCATGGCAGCGAGGTGCTTGTTGTGAATGTGCTACAGCATTGTGCTAGTGCTGTTTTTCAGGAGCCAGCGTTTGGGTCAAAGTCTTTAAGCAGCTCTAACCAGGCTGAAAGACTGTCTATTTTAGGTATTGTCACATGGAAACAGGCTAGGTCCAGTTTCATAACGGTGCATGGTCAGGTCAAGCACATTCTCATGAACCCCCCCCCATGGCCGTTATCAGCAGCAAAATGGTTTCCTAAATTAGCTGCCTGAAAAGTCACTCTGTGTTCTCAGGAGGCTCAAAGTCTTAATCTGACTCCCTGCACATCTCTCTGGCCTCTGAGGGTAATGGGATTGGTCAGGCAGAATTACATAACCAGACATGGGGCAATAGAGAGGGCACACTAAGGTAACATCAGTCCCTCCCCGCAGGAAGTCAGGTCTGTCTGAACAGCCATAGGAGTCACTGCAGTTACATCTGCTACATGTGACTGAGACAGCTGCTAATCCAGAGGTTGAGAAACACAGTTTATCTTTGTTAGTGGTCAACAGGATTCTAGTAATGATTATCAGAGGTTCTGTGTCTGTCTGTCTGTCCATGTACAGCTCAGAACCTCACTCATATCCCACATATACTCAGGACAATCCTTCATTCAGGTTACCTCTTAATCTGATATGTCACACTGGCAATTTAGCTAATGTTCATGTGTTTGCCGTAGCAGAGGAATTTGATCTGTCTTAGTTGCCCCACCCCCCCACCTCCGCACAGTGTGTATTATTCAGCAGCAGCTTCCCTCAGACCTGGAGCTGGACTTCGGCCAAACAACAGATTGAGAACAAAATGAGGGAGATACTGTTTCCTATTAGGTTGTTATAACAACTCACTGTGTTAGTCGCACTCCAACCCACTCCCTGTTACGTATTATATAAATACATAGTGTTGCTAGTAATACCGCATATGACATATGGTCAATACATTCCAACAGTTACTGTACAATCCTTCAAATGGGTTATTTGTGTGTCACTGTTGAGGTAACGAACAGGGAAGTGTGAGACAACAGGTTTTTTCAGTCAGAGTCCGTCTGTACTTCTTGTGTTTCTTCTTGTTTTATACATTTCAGATGCCCAGGACGGTTAATGATAACTCAGTACCTAGTCCGAATGATGTTTGATCTGACACACAACAACAAGCCAAACTGCCAAGTTGTGAGAAAATAGGAAACAACAACGTCTATCTTTAACTACACACTATGTGTGGTTATTGACACAGCTAAAACAAGAGAATCACAGGACATGTAACTCTCTCACTCCATGTGTGCTCAGGAACACACTGACTTTGTCCTGCTGTTCCTGTGTTACAGCAGAGTCAGGGTCAGCTGCAACACTACATTTAAGTCACCGGTCTCCCTCCTGACGAATGTGGTTCAGGTCGGTTGGACTTCTCAGGAGAGCGAAGACAGGTAGGGAACAGCTGGAGGGGGGGGGGGGGGCTACATACCCATAGACACTATAACCTGTGGGTGTGAAGTAGTTCAGCAGGTGATGGTCCCTATTCAAAGTGATCGAAAACCTTAAAAAGTGTGATTTCTGACGTGTAGTCAGACTGAAGGTGGAGCATACTGCGTCCTGCAATACTAGGGAAGTGTGCATTAGCATGTCAGCGAAACTGAATCCAGCTCCCTATCTGCTATTGAAATCAGATTCCTTTTTAAACCCCTTTCTTTTTAGGTTTAGTGTAGAATGAAAATGAGTTATGACATCTTTTTAGATAAAAAACTCTGTAATACCTAAGCCAAGGACCTCCTACTGTGCTACAAAGGGCTTTTTGCACATATTTCCCCATTAGTACTGATCGTTACCTGAATATTAAAGGGATGTTGCACAGCAAGAGGAACTTTTTGTCAGGCGGATCTGGTCCAGTATGCGACTTATTAGGAAACGTTCAGCTCTGCATAGCATAGCACTCTGAAGCAGTATACCAAGCTAGTGTGGATACAATTTGACATTGTATATTTGTTCTTGTCAACAAATCCCATGAACAGAGCAAAGCAACAATGTGTGGCTCTGACAGACGACTGTCCCCTCCCCATACTGCCCACGCTGCAGGCCATTTATTCTGTTACTGAGGGAGAGGGAGAGCATTCCTGAACGGGCCAGTTAGCAGCAGTGTGTGCGTATGTGTGTGGCTGCTGAGAGTCACTCTGCCATCCCCCTGCACATCCAGCGGGCTGTCCACAGGGAGAGGAGCACCAGAGCCAGGGATGCTGAGAGGACAACGGGAGGGAGAAAAACAAGAGGTGTGTGTGTGTGTGTGTGTGTGTGTGTGTGTGTGTGTGTGTGTGTGTGTGTGTGTGTGTGTGTGTGTGTGTGTGTGTGTGTGTGTGTGTGTGTGTGTGTGTGTGTGTGTGTGTGTGTGTGTGTGTGTGTGTGTGTGTGTGTGTGTGTGTGTGTGTGTGTGTGTGTGTGTGTGTGTGTGTGTGTGTGTGTGTGTGTGTGTGTGTGTGTGTGTGTGTGTGTGTGGCCGCCTGGTTAACTCACTACAGTCGGTGTTGCATTCAGTGTCAGCCCATCAGTTTTTTGCGTTCTTGAAATATCCTAAAAAATGTGGTATAGAGAGATAGATACTTTATTGATCCGCTATTGGAAATTGATAAAGTTACAGTAGTAGTCCTTATGCATAGAAATTGGTCTGACCCAAAATCAGATCAGTGATTCAACTAAGTCAAGAACAATGTTCCACTGACAGAGAACAAGCCACACTGTGTCTTCCTCCTTTAACTATTTATCGCGTGTGTGTTCCAAACCCCACCTACTTAATTCACTGTCCTCTTCTCCTCCTTTTTTTCCTTTAAAGATCCTTCTTGTTGTTGCCAGTCAGCATTTAGTTTAGTTAGCACTTGGTTCAACATGCAGACTGAAAACCAGCTTCCGCATCATGACGGTCCCGTTTACATCCCTCACAATCACTACAAAGCAGACTGCATCAGAGGTGATGCTCTGATTCTTAAGAAGCCAGCTTCAATTATAAGCGTGACTTCTCCGACTTAAACTGTTCTCCAGTGATGTGGCTTTTAGTACGCCACTGTGGAGAGGTGCTGGAATTAGAATTAAAACCCAACCCTAACTCCACATTTGACCACACTGGATCCCTCGACAACAGTTTTGAAAGAGTTTTTGTTCAGATGTCTGCAGTAAGATCTGTGGTTGATCTTTTTTACATCAAAAGAACTATCAAGACATGTCTAAGCATCTATTTCTTTGAAAGGAATTGAATTAGTTCCTGCTGCCAATACTACTTCTACAGACTCTGTAATATTTTGGACTTTTCTCTCCTTTTGAAAGTGTTCTCCTTCGGTGGAGCCTCTGCCTGAGGTACTGGAACTTTGTTTTATTTAGAGTTTGTTTTGTTGTGAAACGTGTGTGACAGCTGGTGTAAAACAAAGGAATCTGATTGGGATCAGCAAATACAGATCAGGAAAAATGCTTAAAGTAGTATGAACCTGAATCAGAGTGCTGATCTAAATGGGCTCTTCAAGTTCAGAGTGTTCTCCAGGGCTCTGTGTGAGCTGCATGCTTTTAAGTTAACATTAATGAACCCAATTATAATGATCCAGTTTGCGTTGTTTATGGGCTGCCCTAAGTTTCTGTTTTTATTATTTATAGAAAATAATCATAGCCGTAGTGCGCACGCTCAAGTACGCAGTCTTTGTTATAAATGGCGTTGCCAGCGTGACAAAGAAAAAAGTCTGGCAAAAAGTTTGAATGGAAGTCTTGAAAGGGCAAGGGAAAAGTCTGACCGCACCCATCCCTAAGTATTTTTGTTTCTATCAATTTTGTTTGTGTTGTGCAGAAGACCCAAATCGGCAGTGGGCCAGCAAAGGAATAAAGCACCTAAGTGGAACGATGAAGGTATCTGGGTTTTTAATTTTCATGCGAGTCAATAGTAGTAATGCGCCCCGCAGACTACGTGGCCATTGAACATTTGGTTACGCGTAATCGGCAACTACAATCTGTAATGGAAGTAACTCAGCAGATCCAAACAGAATTACTGTCACTAACCAAACACACGCTGAACAAATAAAACACAACATCATACAATTCAGAGATGCCACTGACCAATGTTTGCTCTGCGTGTTCTGAGAGGAGAGCCGGACCGTTGTCCTGTGTGCTGCGTCTCTCGGGTCATGCTCCTCTTCTCCCAGCTGGTGGACCAAGTTGGGTAAAGATTGTTCTCTACTGGCTCCACCTGGCTCTGCTAGATATCCAAAACAGCCCAAGGTCCAGTCCATGTACCCAGTCAAGCACACTTAACGACCAATGTTTGACCCTTCTCTCCCTCTCTCCTCAGTTTGTCCAATGGGTGGCAGCAGCAGCAGGCTGTTCGGTACGTTGGCCCAGTCACTGACCAGCGCCCCCTTGGCCCAACCGGAGGCATACCCAGAGGAGAACCCAGACCAGGACCCGGAGGAGCTGCTGAGAGAGTGCGAGGAGGCCCTGCAGAGGCGTCCGTCCCGCCCCCACCGCAACCTGGTCTATCCCAGCAGCATGGCCCCCCGCAACAAGCACAACTCGTCCATACGGATCATGCAGTGGAACATTCTGGCACAAGGTAGAGATTTAGAAAGCACTGCGATACACTGCCCGGTAAAACGGTAGAACCCAATCCTGCCTGGATAGGAGAATAACCTGTGTTCTAATATAAATATGTTTTATTAAGAGCCGTCATGCATCAGAGCACGGCTAGTCTACAAAGCACTCTACTATCCAATACATACCCACAGTCAGGTCCATAAATATTTGGACATTGACACACTTTCATTATTTTGGCTCTGTACCCCACAGCAATGGATTTGAAATTAAATAATATATGTGACTTTCAGCTTTATTTTGCGGGTATTTACATCCAGATCAGGTGAATGGTGTAGGAATTACAACACATTTTATCCAGGGTATCCCTTTTTAAGGGAGCACAAGTAATTGGACAATTGGCTGCTCGGCTGTTGCCTGGCCTGGTGTGTGTTATTTCCTCATTAGTTCATTTACAAGGAGCAGAACCAAAGAGCTGTCACTATCAGTGAAGCAAACCATCATTAGGCTGAAAAAACCATCAGAGACATACCAAACATTAGGTGTGGCCACATATAATATTGGGTACATTCTTGAAAAGAAAGAACGCACTGTTGAGCTCAGCAACACCAAAAGACCTGAAAGACCGTAGAAGAGCACTTTGGTGGATGACAGAATAATTCTTCTCCTGGTGAAGAAAAAGCCCTACACAACAGTTTACCAGATCAAGAACAGTCTCCAGGAGGTGGGTGTATCTGTGTCAAAGTCAAAAAAAGAGAAGACCTCACCAGAGTAAATACAGAGGTTCTCCACATGATGTAAACGTTAGTGATCCTCAAAAGCAGGAAGGCCAGATTAGACTTGCTAAACCCATCTAAAAGAGCCTGTACAGATCTGGAAAACATCCTATGGACAGATGAGACAAAGATCAACTTGTAGCAGAATGATAGGAAGAGAAGAGCATAGAGAAGGGAAGGAACTGCTCATGATCCAAAGCGTACTCCTCATCAGTGCAGCATGGTGGTGGTAGTGTTATGGCGTGGGCATGTTTGGCTGCCAATGGAACTGCCTCCCTTATATTTAATGATGATGTGACTGCTGACAAAAGCAGCGAATGCTGAAGTGTTTCAGGCAATATTATCTGCTCATATTCATCCAAATGCTTCAGAACTCATGGTGCAGCACGTCACAGTGCAGATGGACAATGACCTGAAGCATACTGCAAAAGCAGCCAAAGAGGAATTTCTGCAATGGCCAAGTCAATCACCTGACCTGAATCCAATTGAGCATGCATTTCACTTGCTGAAAACCAAACTGAAGGGAAAAAGAACAAGCAGGAACTGAAGACAGCCACAGTAGAGGCCTGGCAGAGCATCAGCAGGGACAAAACTCAAGACTTCAGGCTGTCATTGACTGGAAAACATTTGCAACCAAATATTAAAAGTGACAATTTTATTTGGGAGTATGTTACTTTGTCCAATTACTTTTGGTCCCTTTTTAAAAAGGGCATACCACGTATAAAATGTGTTGCAATTCCTACACCATTCATCTGATTTGGATGTAAATACCCTCAAAATAAAGTCTGCACTTGTGGAGTTTTTGATTTCAAGTGCATTGTAGAGGTGTACAGAGCCAAAACAATGAAGATTGTGTCCAAATATTTATGGACCTGACTGTACATTTTCTGGTTTGAGTTGATGTCATCTTTTCTTCTCTTTTGCTGTTTGTTGCAGTATCTTTGTACATTTTTAGTTTAATGCCGATTAGCAAACTTTATTTGTGTTTCGTCTGATAGCTGTGATAGAGAATAGAGTTGGGAGACAATGTCTAAGACCAGTAGCAAGTTCACAAGCTAAATATAAGCGAACCAAAAGCTAAATCATTCCAGACTTGCTTTGCGACTGATCTGATCTACCTCTTTAAAAACCAATTGCAATCCTGTTGCCTAGAGATTGTGTATTTTTATTTTGAGAGGAATTCTCCAGAGTGCTATTCAGTAAAATATCGCGCACCTCCACGGTGTCCAATGGTTTCCAGTTCTATGGTTGTCTGTTCACCTGCCCAACTAAAGACATCCATCATACTCTGCTGCAGTGTTTTTAAGAGTAGTTTTGGAAAATGCTAAGATATTTCCATACTCAGCCATCAGTGCAGACTGAAGATGAAATGAATGTCTCTTTCTGTGCAGCTCTCGGCGAGGGGAAGGACGGGTTCATTCGATGTCCATTGGACGCTCTTAACTGGGAGGAGAGGAAGTACCTGATCCTGGAGGAGATCCTCACCTACAGCCCAGACATCCTGTGCCTGCAGGAAGTGGACCATTACTATGACACTTTCCAGCCAATCATGGCCAGCCTCGGTTACCAAGGCAGCTTCTTGGCCAAACCCTGGTCGCCCTGTCTGGACGTAGAGCAGAACAACGGTCCTGACGGCTGCGCTCTGTTCTACCGCCGCTCACGCTTCTCTCTGCAGGCCACGGCTCACCTGAGACTGTCGGCCATGATGCTGCCCACCAACCAGGTGGCCATCGTCCAGACGCTGGGCTGCCGGGCGACGGGCCGGCAGCTGTGTGTCGCCGTCACCCATCTGAAAGCTCGGAGTGGCTGGGAGAGGCTGCGCAGTGTGCAGGGGGCAGACCTGTTGCAGAGTTTACGCAGCATAACCTCCCAACGGGGCCACAGCCGCCTTGAGGAGGCGGCGGGCCCCGTCCCGCTGGTAGTGTGTGGAGACTTCAACGCTGAGCCCTCAGAGGACGTGTACCGCCGCTTCAGTTCCTCCGCTCTCCGTCTGAACTCGGCGTACAAGCTGCTGAGTTCTGATGGACAGACGGAGCCCGCCTACACCTCGTGGAAGATCCGCCCCTCTGGAGAGAGCTGCAGCACTTTGGACTACATCTGGTATACCCATGATGCTTTGAGTGTGGACTGCCTGTTGGACATTCCCACCGAGGAGCAGATCGGCCCCGACCGCCTCCCCTCCTACCATTACCCCTCCGACCATTTATCCCTGCTATGTGACCTCAGCTTCAGGGAGGGGCCCACCTGCTGATGTAGGCTGCCTGGACCAATAGAAAGACTGCTGAGTGGACCCCCTTCCTGTCAATCACAGTGGGGAAAGATTGTGAACCATTTCCAACCATACAAACGTTTATCTTAACTGTTGATATTATCCTAACGGGGAACAAAGAGAAATGTTGACATCACTTCTGAAGGAGGAACTTTCAGTTTCAGCATTTAGCTTTGATCCACTGACCCGTCCCAGGTTACTTTTGAACTGAGCGCGGTTCCTGTTAATGAACTTCAGATAAGATGCCAGCTCAGGGATCCTTCTGCTGGACACCAATACTATTATTACTTCTATTTAATGACATGTTCTTTATACTTTCTATCATAAGGTTATACCATAGCTTTTCCTTTAGTGTTTTGAAATAAATTATTTTGAATTGAGGCAATCCTGCCTGGTTTCTTATTTGGAGATTAGTAATCGTGAAAATGTTGTTCCTGTGACTGCCGAACATGAAATGACATTTTATTATTTACAAATAAAGTCATTTCCACTCATTGATTTCCTGTTTGCCAGAGTTTACTGATAAATAATGCAGTTTGCCTCTGTTCACTGGGGTTTATAGGAGCTACCTGGCTGACGGTTGGGAATGTGGGATGAGTCAAGAGAGGACAGGTACATACAGTATGTACCCGCCATATGCACCCCCAGTATCTATGGCCTGAAGAATCTGCACAACAGTTTGCTCCACAACTTGTGTTCGTTTGTCTCTTTGCTCTTTGAACAGACTACTCCAATGGATCAAAGCCACATCCATAAAGAAATGAATTCAAAAGAATGAACAACTTGACCTTCAGAGCCCTCTCCTCACTGGGAGCTGCTCCTAATAAGCCACCAGTGTAGCAGGGATGTAACAACCTTCCTTCTGGACTCAGCCAAAGATCTTTTGTGAGGGAAGAAGGTCCACTCTGCAGTATGGGTTTCTGTAGTTCCGACCTCAACAGAGCGTAACGTCTGTTCTCTAGCCGATAGCTTCCCAGGAATTGCATTCTCTGGTTTTCCCATATCAGTAATTTGATCCTGCAAACGCAGTTTTGAACCAGGTGTGCGGAACCTACTCAAATACTTCTGAAATGAAAGGAGGATGTTAAGAAATATTAATACGGTTTTAAATTGTATAAACTTATAAATCTTACCTGTCATTGAAGTCAGGTGGCATGAGGTCTTTCAGGGTGACATCCACCCGAGTTTGCCTGATTTGACTACATTTAAACAAATGTCTGGAAAAAGTGGGGACACAGCTTTAAACTCCACCCTTACTGGTCCCACAGAGGGGAAACTTACATCGTCCTAGTGTGAGGAGCAGTAGCCTGCCATATGTACAGCGCTGGGGGAGCAGTTTAGGGAACGGGGCCTTGCTCAGGGACACCTCAGTAGCTCTTTCGGGGACTTGAACCGATGACCTTCTGGTTCCCAAGCCAAGTCCCTACTGACTTTGCCACCACTATGCAGTCCTGATCTCATCACACTTGATTGAGTTTCCTGATCTGTGGACATGCTGCTTTAGATGCAGTGAAGGTGCTTTCTCTCGAAGCACTGAAATGATCACATACACATTTAATGCACAGTTATGAAAATACAAAAAATTAAGAATTATTTTCAAAATGAAACCAAAATAAAGTGTTTTTGTTTGTCTCATACTAGAGGAAATGTAGCATTGTTGCATATTTTGGTTTCCTCTTATATTCCATTAAAATGTTTGAGAGACATTCAGAATGTTGCCATACTTTCACAGATATCAGTGAAATGACCTTTCACCTTACAAATCACCTGCCTGCCAGTACATTACACCCCCCCCCAACCCCCCCACGGTGTTTCCCAACAGCACAGCGCCTCTCTGTGGCCGAACGCACAATTTACTTTGCACTCGTGCAAATCAACATTCGTTTGAAAGGAGCCACCTAATAATTATCAAAGTCATTTTTGAATAAGATAACTTCAGTCAGATGGAATTCACATTTGTTGTTTTTTTATAATACATATTTTCAGTAAAATCTACTTCAATACGCTGATAGTACAAGAAAAAAATAGTATATTATACTTCAGATATAGAGCACACCATTAACTTCTTTAATCTTGACGCAGACATCCTTTCACTCCCTTTTTATGGACAGTAAAAAACAGTGCTGTGGAGTAACAGGAAACAAAGACATGAACTGATACTACGTCTGTCCGATACACGCCGAGTATCAAAAACGCTTTTTACATTTCTGATCCGGGATTTATATCACCTTCCATTACAAAAAGGATATCATTTACAATCTAAGGCGGCCCATTTGATGTGAGCTCCGAAGGGTGGGTGTGTGGGTGTGTGTGTGTGTGTGTTTTATCAACAGTCCCTTTAATCCTCTGTGGGTTCAGCAGCTCGAAGGTAACAGGATTCTTCCCCTAGAGACCAATGTCAGGCGAGCCAATCAGAGAGCAGCTCTGCTCTATTTCGGAGGGGGAACAGTGGGGGGCTTCCTGCACTTCCTCAGCAGTGTCCACAGTCACTTCCTGCCCCCCACCCCCCCCATCCCCCAGGGCGGGCGGAACACTCAGGAGGAGCTGGTGTCTGCTGATGGAGGGTCCGCTGCTGCCTCTGCTTGGGGCTTACTGCTGGGAAGCTTGGAGGGCTGGGTGGGGTTTCTGGGTGTGGTGGGGTGAGGTTGGCTGACCTGGACAGAGAGCTGGGGCAGATGCTGGGCCACCGCTGCAGGTTTAGCCAGGATGAGGTGCTGTGTGGCTCGGCCTGCTGCCAGCTGGACCGTGGGGGCCATCTTAGCGGTGGCTAACTGCGTAGCGATGGGTTTGGCCTGGAAGAGCTGCGTCACCTGGCCCTGCGAGCTGGCCTGCATGAGCGTGGCCAGCTGGTTGGCGGGGATGGTGATGATAGTGATTTTCTCTCCTGCTTTGGAGCCAGAGGGCAGCATGCTGGGCAGAGTCTGGATCACCAGTTTAGGGGGGTTGCTTCCGGAGGCATTGGCTAACGTTACCGGGACCCCTGTGGTGGTGGTGAAGATGGACGAGGAGTTTAACGTTACCTGACCAAGTGAATTCATGACCAAGGGCATGGCTCTGATGGGCCTACAGGATCAGAGCAGAGGAGAATGATTAAGTCAGAGCTGTGAAGTTATTTATAAAATACAAAAATGTGAAGTTTTCATTACTGGTTGAAAAAAACAATAATGTGGATCTCTTAATAAAGGGAATGATATCTCACACTGGGTCACGGTACGCTCACTGACGGGGACACCCTAATAGTATTGAGTAGCAGGAATAAACTGGTTTAAAAACAACTGAAAAACCAGCCTAATGCTACCTGTTAGTATCCAATGAAAGCAGCTAGCAGTACTAGCTTAAAAACTACACAAATCTAGCCCGCCCCTTCAGGCCTGCCCCCAAAATAATCACTGAAGATGAAGAACAGGCATGGCTGTTAGATTGGCTGCCTCACATCAGACACCATATGCTGCTGCCTGTATAAACAACACTCCAGTCTGGTATGAATCGGGGTTCATCAGGGACCCTCATTGTATTCCTATGTGCTCACATGCAGTGGCAGCAGGGTGGCTTTAGCAGTGGACTTGAGGTTCCTGCACATTCACAGAGATACATGAGCCCGTTACTGATACACAGCAGAACCATGAGAGTAAATATCAAGTTTTCCCTGGATATTCATCCTTAAAACTGAAAGGCTGGCTCATAGAGATGATAAATACTAAAAAGGAGAGAACTGGGATGTTATTATTTATTTTACATCTTCTGCAGTACCAGAGACACATTGAGTGTACCGCAGCCAGTGCTCTACACTGATCAGACCACACACCACACTCTTGTCCCGTTGCCTACAGGTTCTGCTTTTGCTTGCAGTTATCTGATCACATGATCTGCTCTCAGCCAATCAGATGATATTATTATTATGGTGTCAGTGCTCTGGTTTCTTGTTTTTGGAGAGTTGTGTCATTTTTGGAGCAGATGACAGAACAGATGGTTAACCGGGCTCATGACGGAGCTGAGTGATGTCAGTGAGTACAGACCTGCTGACAGCGCCGCTGGGGAGGACCGTGACGTAGGTCTGTTGAGGCTGGGTGGCAGCAGGTGAGGGGGTGCCCAGGCTGGGGGGGCCATGCTGAGCTGGGTGCTGGACGGACACTATGCCCTCGCTGTCCTCCACCTCTTCTCCATCCTCCTCGTCATCTATCACTCGGATGTTCTTGGGCATTTCTTTGAACTGGTAGGCCAGACGCTGCCCCTCCACTTTGGCCAGGATGCCGCGCTGGTAGTAATACCTACACACACACACACAACACACACACACACACACGATCAGAGCTGGTGTCATGCGACAGACTGTAGAGCAGCAAGGGGGAAGCACTGACCTCAGGGCTCGGCCCATGGTCTCATAGTTCATGTCAGGCTTGTTCTTGTGTTTGCCCCACAGCTTGGACACAGCCTTGGAGTCCACCAGCTTGAAGATCCCCTTCTCCCTCTGCATCCACTTGATGTACCTGGGACAGGTGTTCTTATCCTGCAGCAGCTCCAGCAGGAACTCCCACAGATAGGTGGTGTTGCCTTGAGGACACAAAGCACAACATCAGTGATGTCTCCAGAGCCAGGATCCACATGTGAGGTCTCCCACAGCACCTCCACATCATCACAAACACAATTGTAAATGACTTTTACTGACAACAAAGCATACTGAATACAAGCCAAAAGCATCAAGTGATTTAGGTGAAAATGTAAAATAACATTTGTATTTAATAAAAAGATGGTAGATAATGTTCTTCCACTGTGATGTACAAAAGAAGATAGAGATATTTTACAGGTTGTTTTTGTATTGTAATTTTTACAGCAAACAATTCTCTCAAACTTAAAAGCAAACTCAGGTCAGGCTAAGAGTGAAGGCTTTTGTCAAAATCAATAAACATGTTAGCTATGTGTGTGTTACGTTGACATTATGTGACCATGGTGCCGCTTGTTAACGAGGACATTTAGTACCAATAGCAAGTAGGATTCCTTGTCACAGCACAACACAGCGCTGAGCAATGTAAGTCAGTTATAGTCCCATTCTGCTACATTACAAAACATAACAAAGGCTGATGGTGGGGAGGGCGGGGGGAGGAGTCTGCAGCCTGAGGGGAGAGGCTGTTCTGTGGTCTGGAGGTAAAGCAGTGGACACTTCTGTAGGTGAACAGACTGATCAGCCATCAGCTCCTTGGTTTTACTTACGTTTAGCAGGAATTTAGTTTTTATTTTAACTCTACACTCAAGTGCAGCTTTCTGACCCAATCATTTGAACAGTTCTTATGCAAGCGGCTGACTCCAACCCTGCCAGGTTCATGAGAGAATAATGAGCAGCAATGTGCACGTTATCCTGTAATAATCCAATGCGTTTTGTCGAGGGAACCTGTGTCGGCAGACAGAGTTTGGAGTACAAATTCAGGAAGGCTCTGGGATTTATATATCCTCTTTACTTTGTATAGCCTAAGTGATTGCTTTGCAAAATGTAATTTATCCAGACTTATTTTAGGAATAGTTGATGAAGGTGTGTGTTTGAGAACCACTCTGACAAACCTTTGCCCTCCCTCGGCCTCTTCTTGATCCCCAGGTCAAATGAGCCGTTAGAAGCAGGCTGGTTTGTCTTGGGCTTCCGTCCTCCTGCACACACAAAACAGTTGCATTTACAAATAACACAACACCATCCCACCTCACTGGTCTACTGTGGCTGGACCAGAGTAACTGGTAGCATGTGGAACATGAGGAACAGCTCACAGGGTGAGACTGGTTTCAGAGAGTATCAGAGCTGTGTGGCCTCCAGCACCCAGGCCTGTCACAGGGAATAAAGCACGCCGTCTGACATGAAGCCGCACTCACCTCCTCTTTTCTTCTTGGCTGCAGGTTCACAGTCAGGAGGGATGGGGAAGGACTCCTCCTCTATTGGTCCACACTCTGTGGACACCTCCACCACTGTCTCCATCATTACATCCTCTGCTGGGTTAGACACACACAGCATTAACTGTAGGGATGCACCGTGACAGGAAAATACGCAATAATCAATGACATTTTTGAATACACAATTTGACCTGTGATAAATAAACAGTGATTTTTAAAAAAATAAATAAACTGATATTTATTTATTAACTACTAAAGTTGAAATAAAGATTAATAGAGAATTGGCGCATATCATCAGTTTGCAGACACTGGCCTCCGATGCAGGACTACCCTATAAGGAGCAGATTGTTTCATGTAAGCATGTTTATAAAGTATTGCTGTTGCTTAGGCTGTTTTCTGTTAACTGCAACAGAATGTTGACTTTGAGGGTTAAGCGAATCACAATGCCTGTGAGACTGAATGAGGCGAACTACAGATCTTCTGTCTGATCCCCGGTCATCAACTCAGCTCCTGGCTGTCTCTGCATGGACAGGTGTTTACCTGTGTGGCGGTCATTGTGCAGTCCTCCAGGAGACTCCATGTGGAGAAGAGCTTCAGCTGCTTCAAACGTTTTGTCGAAACACACCAGGTCATGTCCTGACATCTCCACTGCAGCAGGAGCGGACAGAACAGAGAGGCTGTCAGTCTGCACACATCTGCACCACATGCCCCCTGAGGGCGGGGTGGTGCATCAACAACATTACAACACAGAGATCCCACTTCAGCTGTTATCAAAGCTGGACCAGTCTGTTCCCCCGTTTCCAGGAATCTGGTCTGAATGTGAGATGTTGTTCCTGCCAGAAGATGGCAGTCTGCTGCTGTCATTATCATCAGCAGCTCCACCTCTCCAGAATCTATAGCTACTGTCATCAATACAGCTTGGCACGTTTCAGAAAGTCAGATAAAACATATACGTTATGGTTTGTTAATTGGAACTGAATTTAAGATTATTTTTATTTATCAAAATAAATGAACATTTGGAAACATAGTGAGTTATACACTGCCCGGCCAAAAAAAGGGTCACCAGCCTGTGGGGGCAGTGCTATGATCTGGGGTTGCTGCAGTGGGTCTGGTCTAGGTTCAGCAACGTGCCCAAAGAATGAGGTCAGCTGACTACCTGAATATACTGAAGGACCAGGTTATTCCATCAATGGATCTTTTCTTCCCTGATGGCACGGGCATGTTCCAAGATGACAATGCCAGGATCCATCGGGCTCAAATTGTGAAAGAGTGGTTCAGGGAGCATGAGACATCCTTTTCACACATGGATTGGCCCCCACAGAGTCCAGACCTGAACCTGATTGAGAATCTTTGGGATGTGCTGGAGAAGACTTTGTGCAGTGGTCTGAATCTCCCGTCATCAATACAAGATCTTGGCGAAAAATAATGCAAGACCGAAATAAAGGTTGTGACATTGCAGAAGCTTGTGGAAACGATGCCACAGCGAATGCATGCTGTAATCAAAGATAAAGAAGGTCCAACGAATATTAGAGTGTGTGACCTTTTTTTTGTATTAGATGATGTCTTCTAAAACATTTAGTTTGAAATGGGCTTAATTGGTGTTTCCTGACACACAATGGAAAACTTCTACACTCTTTCATGGAGTAGTGGGCACTCTCTCTGAACACACACAGAACCCCTGATCGATCGCTTCCATTGAGAATTCAAATTCTCCTTTATTTCTTTAAAAAAAGCTGGGTTATGAACTGTTCTGGTTTAGAGTACAGAAAGAAAGTTTCTAAACAGCCTTCGGTATGTTGAAATAACCGTGTTCAATTTGGAAAAGTTAAATGAATCCCACTCCAACCCCCAGATGAAATCCGAAGCATCACAATGATCTTTTCATTGCGGGGAGAGATCGTCAGGTCTGCTGTGGGATGTTGTGCAATTTCATTTAAATTGGTTATAAAAATATTGTTTATTTACAGTGCAATGATCTCAAGCTATATTAAACATCATCTCCAGACAGAATCTTTTGTCTGCGTAAACAAACTGAGAAACAGGTCACTTTGATTTGACAAACCACAAAGGTGTCTGACAGCTCTCTCAACTCGTGGCCAAATTGAGAGACTCGTAATTAAATTGTCATTATGTATGCTGTATTAGGCTACAATGTCATTTTCTGGATTGCTGGTCCACCAAGAAAAGTTGAAAGAGGCTGATCTAGTCATTCACGTATTGTTTGGTGGTCAGATTTAACATTGAGAGAAGTCAGCCTTACCTGTCTCGGCCACCTCCGTCACCACCTCCTGCTCCTCAGCCACATCCTGCATCAGGTACGTCTCGTCGTCGTACACCAGCACCTGTGCCGAGTAACACTCCTCCACCTGGGCACTGGGCACCTCCTCCACGATCACGGCCGGACAGCCCTCTTCCTGCAGCACCACGCCGTCCTCCTCTTCCACATCTTCCTCTTCGCCCACGATCACTGACTCTATCTCCTGCTCAACCACTTCTTCTTCCTCTTCATCATCTTCCTCCTCAGTGGGCTGCTGCTCACACTGAACAGATTAAAAAACATGAGAAGGTGATTTTTTTTGTCACTGTGTTCCCAGATAACAGCATTCAAACTTGGTGTGTATCACTTTATTATTAATGACACTATTTATAGACAAAACTAAGAAAATGAGGCAGTAGGACCCCTTTATTTGTAGAGTCAATGCCTTGAAGTATGAAGTAAAACACATTAGTGGTATACAGTTAATGTAATGGTAAGGTAAAGCCTCTAAAAATCTGATCTGACAGACAGACAGACAGACAGACAGACAGACAGACAGACAGACAGACAGACAGACAGACAGACAGACACCGTTGCCCCAGGATAACCACACCCTGTGGGAGAGCCAAAGTGGCCCCTTCAATGTGTCCAGTATACCCAACATCCAATCACTGCCCATCCAATCACAGCCCAATTGTTGGTCCTGGGAAGTCCTTCCCTTTTGCTTTTGTTATATATGATTTCACAATGTCTGGAAAACTGCCACGACAGATTCCAGGGAAACTATAACATTGAATTATTGGCCTTAGTTTCAAGTCTAGTTCAACTGTCATGCTCACGGCAGACGCCCAATACATGTCACCCAATATTGTTCTGGCTTTATAGTCAAGTTACTGTTGGATTGGCACAAACTCTGGTATTTCGTCCAGAAATCGTTTTCAACTGAAAAGGCTTTGTTGACTCCCCCTGAAGACAGCTGTGGGGAAACACTTACCTGCTGGGGCTCCTCCACTACAGTGACATACTCCACTATGTTCCCTCCTCCGTCTGACACTACCACAGAGGTCATTACTCATTCCTGCCAAAAAAAAAGCACATGTGGTCAGGATGGATTTGAGTGTTCAAGGGGTGGTATCATGTGAAAGCCCCATGGCCCTGCTCATGACTTAGACCCAGTATCATTAAAAACACCATGGAACAGCCCAATCCAGGTTCAGATATTCTACCATCGGCTGAAATTGCTACATTCAGCGCATTAGTTAACCAACAACAGAGGTTTATTTAAAAAACGTTTTCACCATTTTTTGGGGAAATTGAGTGGTATACTTTTAGCCAAGCATCAAAATATACATATGGAGGGACAAGAACATCTAAACACTAGAACACAGGCAATAGCAACCTACGAAGATGTAACTTGGACAATATCAAGAACTGATTCAAACAAAGACTAATAACAATAACCTGATCTTGTTGAATACCAGTGTTTGCATTTCGTATTGTGAATGATATTTCTAATGATGGTGTATAACCAAAAACGCGATGTTAATTTCATTTGGGGCCAACTTCTGTTAAGTTTGGAAGTGGCTGGGGGCATGATTTGCTGTTCTGTACCGAGCTTATACGACAAGTGCATACTTTAATTTACCATTCTAATTGTCGTATTCTTATTTACCGCAAAAGCAGGTATCCTAAATGCATGTTATGATAAAGCAGGAAGCGGGAGTGCAGCGAGGCTCTGACAGCTCTGCAGCGCCAGGCTGGTGTTTACTTTCTGCTCTGCGCTCTCTGCAGCTACACTCTGCTGCTAGCTCGGTAGCTAACGCCAATGCTTCTGCTATTCACTAAACAACTCCCAACTAACTTTACTAATGCTGCTCACAATGTGCACTTTGTTATCTAACGTTACATATTCAATGCCAGAACAATACATAAAGAATGCATTCTCTTTTAAAAGTAGACTACCCACAACCGAATCACACAGCAATGGCTAGCTTTAAGCTAAGTAAATTAGCTTCAAACAGTTAGCTGATAGCTAGCAAACATAGATACCGTAAATAAGGTATATTAAATGGTACACTTTCATTGACTAGCCAATAGCGCACATTGGGATATGAGTATTAGAGGTTTTAAAATATCATACTGCTGATATAAATGTCTTCCTCTTACCTTGTTTTGGTTTTGCTAGCGAGAAGTAAGCTCCGAGGCTCGCGCTGCCCGGGCCTAACGTTAGCCAAGCTGTCAAGGCCAAAATGTTAACTTCTCTCGCATAAACAACTGTTTGCAGTCTCCCGTTCCTTAAAAACACTTTGAAGACAGGTATCGTCTTCCCGCGCAGAAACTAAAAGGGGGGGACGCAGATTCAGGCCCTGAAGTTGTTTTGATCACAGCTTGAAATGTCGCTGTCCTGTAGCTTTCCGGCGCGACGCCTCTGCTGCAGCGGATCCAGCGGGTCAGAGCGCAGAGCGCCATGACGTCACGAGGACAAACCCCAACAATGGGCGTCACATCGCATATTGTAAAACAGGGGTGTCCAAACTGCGGCCCGGGGGCCAACTGCGGGCCAATGTCCGTTTTGAATTGCCCCTTAAAAAATGCAGGAAGCATAATGGAATATGGCCCACACATGAAACATGTGTTATATTTATATTGTACTTCCTAAATGTATATCCAAACACAGTGGCGGGCCGTGCATTTCACACCTAGGCCTTCAGTGATGTCCTACACAGTCCTACCTGAATTATTCCACCTCTTAATACCATCATTATGACGCCATGGCTCTAGAACAGCTGTCTCCAACACGTCGCTCGCGAGCTACCAGTCGCTCGCCGCCCCCTTCAAAGTAGCTCGCCAAATAGTTTACATTTAAACCATAGACTGTATATATAAGATTTAAACACACATTTTCATAATATGCCAATTTCATTTGTCACCTGTACATAAAGTACCGCTCATCTTCTATCTGAAGATATGTTGCTACGATATTTGTTTTCACAAAATATGACACAGAGCGCTGTTATCAACCGGTATTGCTAACAAGTGCTAACCCGAGGTAATTGCTAAATCTGTAAACAAGGCGCGTCCATCTTTTCCGACTTTCCGACCTCGAATGTGACGTCACTCCCAGTTCCGACCTCCGACCTCCGACCTCCGATGTAAACACGGCAAACACCGAACGCGGCATTAGCTTGACCATGGCTGCTGAATGCAACAAGAGGCGGAAAACATACTTTTTTCACGAGAATTGGGAAATAGACTTTTGTTTCACAAGTGTAAAGGACAAGTGTGTTTGTTTGATCTGCGGAGTAAGCGTGGTGGTCGGTAAAAAATGCAATGTGGAGCGCCATTTCACCACAGTCCACAGCCCCTTCTCACGGAACTTTCCCGCTGGTAGCAATCTACGAAAAGAAAAGATAAAGGACCTGAAAATACAGCTACAACGACAGCAGTCTGTTTTTACCAGACCAGCACAGAAGGCTACTGCTTGTACGGAGGCTTCGTTTAAAGTGGCGCACATCCTGACAAAACGCAAAAAGGCCTTCACTGATGGCAGTGTTGTAAAGGAGGCCATGAACGCGGTGGCTGAAACGTTATTCAGGACCATAAATGTAAGACAGAAATATTGTCTGCTTTTGCTGATGTACAACTTGGTGCAAATACAATGGCAAGGAGAGTGTCTGCACTGGCTGTGGATGCGGGAAGACAGTTGGAAACTGACATTAACCGCTGTAAATGGTTTTCAATTCAGCTGGATGAATCTGTTGACGCGAGCGATACAGCCCAGCTGGCTGTTTTCATCCGCATGGTTTTTGATGATTTCACTGTGCATGAAGAGTTTTTGACTTTACTTTCATTGAAAACTACAACAAGGGGAGTCGATATTTACAATGCTGTGAAGAACTACTTCACGGAACAGAAGATCCCTATTGAAAAGCTGGTGTCAATAACCACTGACGGAGCACCAGCGATGACAGGTCGTCACTCTGGATTTATTGCCCGATGCAAAGCAGACCCGGAGTTTCCGCCATTTCTGGCCTACCATTGCATAATTCACCAACAGGCTTGATGCGCGAAGGTCACGGGATTTGAACATGTCATGGAGCCCAACTCCATCAGAGCAAAGGCTAAGCAACACAGGACCTTCAAGCAATTCCTGGAGGAATGCACTGTGGCCTATGGAGATCTCCTGCTCCACACTGACATCAGATGGCTCAGTAAGGGTAAAGTACTGCAACGTTTCTTTTCCTTGCTGGGTGAAATCAAGATTTTCTTGGAAGAGAGGGGGGAGGACACCACCTTGTTATCTGATGCAGTGTGGGTCCTTGATCTTGCGTTTTTGACAGATGTAACTGAGAAAATGAATAACTTGAACGTACAGTTGCAAGGTAAAGAGAAAGACGTCTGCAACATGATCAGTGCTGTTAACGCGTTCAGCGCAAAACTGGCCTTTTTCATCCAGCAGTTGAAGGCCAAAAGATTCCAGCATTTCCCCTCTGTCACAAAGGTTTTGGAAACCCATGCAGGGGTAGCTGATGCTTTGAACACAGAGAAGTACTGTGACCTCTTGATCAAGCTTGGCCAGGAGTTTGAAGACAGGTTCAGAGACTTGAGCCCTGTGTGACATTAATTGCCAACCCATTCATGAATGTGGACATTAGTCAGATTTCTGGGCAGATGGCAGACCTTTTCTGTATCGATCCTGTGGAAATGGAAATGGAACTTTTAAACCTCCAAAACGACATACAGCTGAAATCTCAACAGCATGCTGAATATTTCTGGAGCTTGGTTGAGCCAGAAAACTATAAGAATCTGTGTCAAGCAGCTCTGAAGACAGCTGCTTTGTTTGGGTCTACATACCTCTGTGAATCTTCTTTTTCTGACATGAATGTCATCAAATCTAAGTTCAGAACAAGACTGACAGATGAACATTTGAAAGACTCCATAAGAGTGAACCTAAGTGGGTATATTCCAGCATACAGCTCTCTTGTTGGCCCCATGCAGTGTTAGGTATCTCACTTACTAAAGGTGCTTGACTGAATATGTAGGCTAGTGAATAAATGACTGAAAGTGTGATGTGGACAAAGTTAAGAAGTTATAATTGTTCAACATCAATAGTAGCCTATGTGATTTCAAAGGTGTGAGTTATGTTTTGACAAAGTGCAGTGTTTTGTAAATGTTATGCAAAAAATGTGAGTTTAATGTGTTTTATAGTTTGCACAGATAAAGAAATGCATATGCTGATGAGTTCAATTTGGGCTATGTTTCACACAAAGTGTGAGTATTAGAGGTCAGTGTTTTGTAAATGTTATGAAAAAATGTGAGTTTATCAGTGATAGCTGAAAAGAAAGAAATGCATAGACATGCATACTGACACATATTTAGTTACATTTCTGTATTTTGAGTGTGAGTATTGGCTGCCAATATTTTGAAAATGTTCATGCAAAAAAAACATGCTGTTGAAAAGAGAAAGAAATGTTTTGACATGCATACTTTGAGTTTAATTTGAGTATTAATGTTCTTACACAAATAGTGAGTGTTGGATGTATGTTCCGTATATGCTTGTGCCAAACGAAACCTTATTTAGGGATTTAGATACATGTGAATAAATGTTACACATGATATAAAACATAAGTAGCTCTCCGTAATTTTTTTTCTTTAGAGGTAGCTCTCAGAGGGGAAAAGGTTGGAGACCCCTGCTCTAGAAACTATACATTTAGACAGAAACGCAGTATAACCGGGCGTTGCATCACCTTAACATAGTCAAGTAAAACAGAGTTATATTAATATTTCCGAAGCATTTATAATGAATACATCAGCATTTACAGTTAACTTAATTAATCACATTATCTGACAAACCGCTCCTTGACACCTGTGTCTGTCACATAACGCAGGACAAGTGCCATCTGTGCTACATTACCCACATCTGACGTCTCGTCCACCATAACAGCGACAAAGGGTGCTTTTTTAATCTTCATTTTGATCTCTTCTCCCATCACTTCAGCAATAGCATAAATCAGGTCGTTTTGTATTTTGCCTGACGTCCCAGTAAACATGTTGTTTGTGTACAGGTGGTAATGCAAATCTGTGTTGTTCTCAGCAAGAAAAGAAAGAAGCTCCACGTAGTTTCCTCTGTTTCTGGACTCGGCGCTTTCATCGTGTCCCATAAATGAAAGTTCCTGTTTACCGATCAGTTGCAAATACCAGGCATTCCCGGCAGTACAATTTGCAGTGCCTCTCGGAGGCTGTGAGCCAGGGGTACCGCTCGTAGTTTCCCTGCTGTGCTAGGCTCGCTAGCGTTGGAGTTGGTCGTTCCCTTTTCAAGATGTGTAGCTTTACTAGAAAAGTTCGTTTTGAAAATGGCGTTGTAATTATATCTTCGACCAAATTGATCTCTTCTCCTCCTTCAGCCATTGTGGGTTGAAAAAAATAGCTTGTAGAAATCTACACAAATTAGCTCGCTCAAGTTCTAGTTCTGTTTGCTAGCTTTGCCCATAGACTGTATGGCTCTGCCTACTGCCTAGCTCTGCCTCTCAATAGTGCGTATCCAATCAGAAGATGTGCACGTGCTAACGTTAGCGTACGCCTGCTAGCTGGCCCGTTGTCGCCACCTCGAAATCTGATTGGTTAACGCCACAGTTTTGTTTGCGTTCACTTTAAGCTACAGGCGCCCGCACTGTTGATTCTGAAGGCCTAAGGGCAGATTTCTTTGACCCTAGCAACACATTATGGCTGAAATATGATTGGATAAAAGCTCTAACATAAAGGCCAGCCCTCCAAATCTCGTTCTGAGGCTGGAAGCAGCGCAGCCAAGACGAACGCTATAAAATGAAGAGAATAAACTATGGGGAATAATTTAATACGTATTTGTGGAAAAAATATATCAAAATTTAATTTACATTCTGATGATGTTTAGGCCAGCAGAGAAGGCCTTGCTGGCCCTGACGGCCCACCACTGTCCAAACATAATAACAATAGTATTCATGTGTTAATAAGCCAACTTCAAATAAATTCAGTCAATTAAAGTTGAAAAGATTTTCTGTTGGAAAAATCTACAACAGCCCTGAATAGACCCCTTCATATTTCCCCTTCTTATAAGCAACCTGAAGCTCCTGTTTCAAGGGATGAGCTGCAACACTTTGTGTAACTAATTATGAAACCCTACAAAGAGCTGTGATGTAGGCTGGTGGATTTCTAAAAGCATATTCAAGTATCAAGCATAATTTACCTTCATTTGTTGGATTTTGCTAACTTCTAACTTAACTTATGAGGCAATTTACCTCACCTTTAGTGAGGGGCCCAGCCCTTCGTATGTTTGTCTGTATGTGGCCCTCAGGGAAAACAGTTCAGACCCCCCTGCTGTAAGATGTAACCCAGGGGTGTCCAAACTTTTTTCACCCAGGGCCAAATACAGAAAAATATGCGACGGTCTGGGCCCCTTAGTTAAAGTATTTTGCCTCTTAATTTAGGTTATAAGTTAGCAAAATCAATCAAATGTAGGTAAGTTAAGCTTGATACTTGAATATGCTTTAGGAAAAAAACAGCCTACACCACAGCTCTCTGTAGGGCTGGCTCAGAGTGCTTATAATAAGGGGAAAATGAAGGATATATTTCAAGCTTGTTATGTAAATCAGTTATTGGGCTTTTTTTTTATCAACAAAGTGGTCTCATTAACATGTGAAAACAGTGTAATATATATGTTTACATATCGTCTTGTGCTTGACTCTGTCTGATATTTAAGTACAATATAAGACAAGCTCAAGTTTCATTCGTGGCATTTGGCCCCCAAACTATAACATTGAATTATTGGCCAGCCTTAGTTTCAAGTGTAGTTCAACTGTCATGCTCACGGCAGACACCCAATACATGTCACCCAATATTGTTCTGGCTTTATAGTCAAGTTACTGTTGGATTGGCACAAACTCTGGCATTTCATCCAGAAATCTTTTTTAACTTAAAAGGCTGTAGTTTGGACACCCCTGATGTAACCTGTAACTCCTAACTTGGTTTTTATGTTTATCTATTTTATTACTTTATATGTCTACCCCTGATGTCAACTTTTGTGTGTATGTTGTTTTACTTTACTCAAATATTGCACTGTTTACTCCAGTACAACAGTACGGTTTGACAGCTTTAGGTACTTCAGAGATTAAGATATTAAATACATGTTTCATAAATCTGATGCACTGCTACAAAACAACTATATCAATTCATTACAATTAGAAACATATAGTATATTACACACGGGAGACTTTTAGGATGATAACTATTATATACTCTATTTTAATGGACTATCTTCATACCACACTAAGTAAGTTATCTTAATAGTAATTCCTTAGAAAAAAAAGAAAAATATTTTAGGCCCTGTAACTATTTCAGCAACGCTAACAATGCTAAGACTTGTTTGAAGTGAATAAATCTGTACCTTGTTGCTTTAAGTATGAATCGCTATGGTTCTTTGCACTAATTTTGTATGTTGCTTTGGATAAAAGGTGAGCCAAATGTAATGTAAATACTTTCCCCATCACTACAGGAAAGGTACGCATCTGTTGAGTCTAATTTTAGTTTCCAGGTGAGCAGCATCACAGTTTAAGATCGATCAACTCACAGCTAATCTGCTTCCTCAGGACAAGGTAGGAGCAGTTTGATCCGACCTGATTGACAGTAAGAAAATAAGCCGTCAGATTTAGATTCATTTGTTAAACGTTGCTGCAACACAGTACGTCACATTACCTTGACCTTTTTCTCAGTAAACCAGTTGGTTCCTAGTTGAGCAGAAAAGTTACAGAATTGCTTTCAGTATTCTACTTTGGGAGAAAACAAAAAAGGTACACAAGTTTTTTTTCCAGCTGGGCTCACACCAACCAGCATTTATCTTAAACTAGATATACACCAAATCATTTATTAAGTCATTCAAGCTTTATTTCTTGTTTCAAGTGTTCCTGGAAAAAGTTTTACAACACAAAAAAACAGGTTTAATCCGTCTTTATTTTGCAAATACATGTATGTGTGAACCAGTCAGTTTCTGTCCTTTGCGTAGTCAAAGACATCAGCTCACATCCCATAACAGAAACCTGCCTGAGAGCATCAACAGACAGAATTTCATTTTTAAAATACATTACTGAGAAACAAAGCCAGAAATTCTAGAGCAGAGGGGAGAGATCTGAAAGAGGGACTCAAAGAAGAGAGGACGGTTTGCACTTCACACAGGAGACTTTACTTCAGACAGACTGCAACACTTCCCATACACACCTCACGTCACACAAGCATATCAATACCAGTACCGAGCGCACATGCTGCAAGCCTTTAAAGCACACATACATCCATCGTACATCCTCCATCCAACCCACCGACCCTCCCCACTGAAGCAGCTCTCTAGGAACAAACCAGCATCCTCATTGAATCTACATCAATGGCTCAGGGCTGTGTGTGGATAGAAAAGGTAGAAGGACTCTAGCATTATTATTTTCCAATCAGGAAAATGTCACTGATATTTTATACATTCACATCTAATCATTAGATTGTCTACATAATTAAAGAGAAACAAAAAAGGTATCCAAACACTGGAAAAATAAAAGAAAAGAAGGAAAAGAAACCACCAGCTGCTCTCTATGGGTCAGTGTCTGGGGTTTTCCAACAGCTTCCAGGGGACATATCTGCAGTGACATCACTGACTGGGGACGTGCTTTAGGGTTTTACCAAATGAGTGCAGAGGAAGATTTTTCTTTATGTTATCGTGTTAAATTACCATTTAAACAAGGAAAATAAACCATGCCTGCTTTATTTAGCCTTACAGGAGAGGTGTGGGTGCTCCATGAAATCAGTTGCTCTGGAGCTGTAATACAGAAGCGGTACAGTCGCTTAAAGACTGAAAACACAAGGAAGAGTGAGGTAGCAAGGTGGCTGTTTCTCCAAATCTTTTCCTTTCACACAAAGAGAAGTAGAAGACAAACCTGAGGTCGGGTATTGTAGAGAATTCTGGTGAATAAAAATGCACCTTGCTTCTTTAAATTATAACACTAATTCCACATTGCACAGGGCTAGGCAGAGCCTGGGTTAACAGGATGTGGTGCTGGATGGAGGTATTTCACTGTGTGATCTCTGTAAACTCTGTAACAGTAAGAAGAAATGGTGACTGGATGGCTCAGTTTTTAAACACACCAGATAACAGGTTGCAATTCACTGAAGTTATAAGAAGTGTTAGTGAGGCTGGTGAAGGAAACACCTGAGATCTGCTCATCCAGGACTGTACTGTCAGGACATGCAGGGTGGTGTGGAGTGTCACAGTAAAGGGAGCTGCTAACATATTGGTGAATGGATCCATAACGTATGCATGGTTCTGTACAGTATGTGTACTTTAACACTGGAACTACATATGTACTACTACAAGTCCCTTTGAGTTGTATGGGGTAAAGGGAGGAGGGGGAGATGTTGGAGAAAGGCACATCCTCTTGTTCTGAAGGATATTAGGTCGTCATTCAGGAGCCGTTTACTGTGATGAGGACAGAAACAGAAAGTCATTAGTACTTTACCATTGCCTGTGTCAGCACATTCCGAAACGAATCCATTTATCACAATTATAAATCATTTATAAAGAGCATTTGAACATGAACATGGATGTTCAGCACACAAGAGAAGGTTTGTTCAGCTAAAGATAAAATTGAGTAAGAATATCTCCTTTCTTGACATTTTCCTAGATTATGGTCCATTTCAATAAACTAAACATTAAAAAGAACAAGCTATGTGCTGTATCAGAAACAATGCGCCTCGTGTTCTGGAAGTATTATGGTCTGTGTTTACATTATCAAGCATCGCTAACACTCAGAGCTAACGCTGTACTGGAGAGATTGTGTGTAATATAAAGGTCCTGTCCTTGTGGTAAACCGAGAGAGAAACGTTTGAGCTCCATACAGTTTCAGAGATAATGCTGGATGTGGTTTGGAACATTATATGGGGTTTAATCACAGCAGTGTTTAGCTGAGTTTCTCCAGGTAGAAAACTCTCTTCAGAGGAGAGATCGTGACGCTCCAAAGGGGCGGGGCCAGCAGCAGCTCCAAAGGGGCGTGACCAGCAGCAGCTAGTTCATTTAAAGCTTCAGTCACAGAATCAGCACTTTAGGAACAGGGCTGAGAAAGAGGGGGATGACGCATGCTACAATGGGGGATCTGTTTGCTATTTAGAAGAAACTCTTAGTATAGATATGGCCCTATGATATAATGTTCAAATATAGCATAATAGGAGACCTCTAACTTACTTATCATTCAACTTTTATCCAAACAGACTTGCAAACAATACTGTAGACGTGCATGTGGGAGCAATTTGGGGATAGGTGTGTTGCCCAAGGTCACTGTGGCCTTTAGCGGGTTTGAAATACACGCATTGATCCCCGCCAACTACTAAAGTCTCTGCCAGCTGAAACTGCAGGCGCCATACAGCCATCTATGCCAATATATCAGCAATCGCATGTTGTTGGAAAATTGTAACATATTGCCCTTCACTACATCATATTTATCGATGGTAGGAAGAATAAAGGCTCAGTACCTTATTTGGAACTACTGCATTTGCATCCTAAGAAGACGTCGCCTACCCTGAGTAGCAGATTTAACACATGTTAGAGTAACTTTCTGAAAGCCCACACAGACTTGAGAGCAACACTGAACATGCATTACATTTCTAGTTAAACTAGAGCATGATGGTAAGACTCTGCAATCAATAGGAAACATCACACACACACACACACACACACACACACACACACACACACACACACACACACACACACACACACACACACACACACACACACACACACACACACACACACACACACACACACACACACACACACACACACACACACACACACACACACACACACACACACACACACACACACACACACACACACACACACACACACACACACACACACACACACACACACACACACACACACACACACACACACACACACACACACACACACACACACACACACACACACACACACACACACACACACACACACACACACACACACACACACACACACACACACACACACACACCTCAGCAGGGGCATCGTCCGGCTCTGGAGCTGGGATGAGTCTACCAGTCATGGAGCTTACGCCCAGCACCTTGGGCCGCTTCTCAGCTTTAGGTGTTCCTTCAAGAACCACAACAATGTACTCTCTCTGGGGAACTTCTGCCGAGGTCTCTGCAGGGGCTTCTTCTACTGGGGCAACCTCCACTGGTGCAGGGGCTTCTTCTACTGGTGCAGGGACTTCTTCTACTGAGGCAACCTCCACTGGTGCAGGGGCTTCTTCTACTGAGGCAACCTCCACTGGTGCAGGGGCTTCTTCTACTGGTGCAGGGACTTCTTCTACTGAGGCAACCTCCACTGGTGCAGGGGCTTCTTCTACTGGGGCAACCTCCACTGGTGCAGGGGTTTCTTCTACTGGTGCAACCTCCACTGGTGCAGGGGTTTCTTCTACTGGTGCAACCTCCACTGGTGCAGGGGTTTCTTCTACTGGTGCAACCTCCACTGGTGCAGGGGTTTCTTCTACTGGTGCAACCTCCACTGGTGCAGGAGTTTCTTCTACTGGTGCAACCTCCACTGGTGCAGGGGTTTCTTCTACTGGTGCAACCTCCACTGGTGCAGGGGCTTCTTCTACTGGTGCAACCTCCACTGGTGCAGGGGCTTCTTCTACTGGTGCAACCTCCACTGGTGCAGGGGCTTCTTCTACTGGTGCAACCTCCACTGGTGCAGGGGCTTCTTCTACTGGTGCAACCTCCACTGGTGCAGGGGCTTCTTCTACCGGGGCAACCTCCACCGGTGCAACCTCTACTGGTGCAGGGGCTTCTTCTACCGGCGCAACCTCCACTGGTGCAGGGGCTTCTTCTACCGGGGCAACCTCCACCGGTGCAACCTCTACTGGTGCAGGGGCTTCTTCTACCAGCGCAACCTCTACTGGTGGAGGGGCTTTCCTGATGTCTTCACCAGCAGTTGCCAACTCTTCCTTGTCTTCAGTTATCTCTGGAACCTCTAGAGCAGAGGCAGCGGCCAGCAGCACTGAAACACAAAATCCAGCCATCCAAACATCACTGATGCTCAAGTTAAAGTCTGCTCCAGTCCTCTCTGTTGGACAAGCAACGCATTTCAGAACTGCCATTTCTTGTTAGTATTTCACCAGAATATACAGCAGAACTGATATACAATATTGGTGTATTTTTGACAATGCATATGGAATATAATGTAGGTCATCATGCACCATACCTATAAAGTGCAAACCATGCAAAAAGGAAGGGTTGTCTCAAGTCCCAGTGCAAAGTGAAGCAAAGTCAAGTAGGTGTAGCGAGCAGTGATAAAGAATGCTAGGAATTTCAAATGTAAAAAAAAGTCATAAAAAGCCATTTTTATAGTTTCAAGAAAGAATGTTTTTCTCTCAAATTGGATTCAAGGGTTAGAAATATCCTTCCATAAAGCTTCCGATACAAATGACGCTAAACAGACAAATTAAAGACGGCAGTAAAGCTTTCCAGATTGAGAAACGTTTTATTGTGTGGTTGATGATTTACCGTTCACAGTACTCATTATCCAGTTATAAGCAAAATAAAAATATGATCACATAGGTTAAATAACTTTTACTCTAATGAGCTCTTAAGATTTTCACATTACATTTAGGAAAAGAACACTAGCAGTTACAGAGTTTGCACAGGGCCATCTCGTCCTGCTGCTGGATAAACAAAACTACACCACAGTTTTCAGAAGAAGGCTGTGATAGTTGGCGAGGTCAACAATACAGAGATTTCCACGGAATACAACATCTGGTCTAATCCCGTAAAATAGCATTATGGCCTTCATTTCTAAAAGATATCACAGCATTTGAGAGGTGCCTGTTCTCAGAGTCCATTTACTAGTGCGTGGTTGGTTGAAGATGATAAAAGGCTTGAGGTTTTCTTACAGGAGAATTAGCTGGTGTTCACTCAAATAAAACAGGGCCAATACGTATGCATGTTTGGATTCACAGTGATCACTTTTATTTCACCCATAACTGCAAATAAGAGTCACTTCACTACCACTTTGGAAATGTATGACTGACGTGCAGCTGTAAATCAGAAGGAACCTGTTGAGAAGATGGTCTGCGGCTTTTAAGCATCCCTCGGCCCCATAATAAATCTGAACAAATATACACATCACACTGATCTACGCTGCACACCACTTCATTTACAGTGCCGCTCTCTATACCATACCAATAAATTAAATACAGTGAAAATAGACATTTTACGGAAGACAAAAGAGAATGACCACAACGAGGTGAACCCAGGCCCCTGAGGAGAAGCAGTTAACCCTTCTATCGTTGTGACAATGACTAGAAGTTACTGCTCATTATTCCCATTGTGTGAGAGAAGAAAAACACCTGGTAGTTTAGAAATAGTGGTAGTGTGTGTCTCCCTGTAGTGCGAGTGTGAACCTCAGGCCTCAGAGGCAGCTGCCTCCTCCTCCTCCTCAGGTGCAGCAGGCGTACCGTTGCTGTCGGACTCCTCGGCGGCGGCTGGTGCTGTGATAGCCTCGGCAGCCTCCTCCACAGCTTCAGCTGCGTGAGCCACTTCTTCTGCGACCGTCTCCACTTCATGCGCAGCCTCGGCCACTTCCTCCGCGACCTCGGCAACGACCTCTGCCGCCTCGGCAACGACCTCAGCGACTGCCTCTACTACGGTCTCCACCTCCCCATCAGCAGCTTCCTCTGCGCCGACATCAGCCTCTTCAGCGGCTTCCTCCTCGGCTGCTGCCTCCTCTTCCTCCTCGGCTGCTGCCTCCTCTTCAGCTGGAACACAAGAACGAGAAGACATGCATCAGCCAGAGCAGGGCTAACACCTGCTGTTATGTTGACATAAAACTAAATGCTTTTTGAATAAAAACACAGTTCCAACATTGTTTGAGTAAGCAATTTGTACTGAACTATAGAGTCATTACGTTTTATGTTCCAGTTTATTTTTCTGATGCTCTATTCAACTGGCATATTTTGTAAACTTGACATCGCAATGATGATAGATAAAATAGATATATAGTGCATCACAGATTATCAGTAGCTAGGTTTCCATCCGCAGTGTGTGTGAACATTGGATGAGATGTAATACCTACAAAATGTTGTTATGCACAGTCAAATGTAGGGCTGCTGGCAATTGTTGTGTTCCTATTGCACGCTCCAACAGGTCAACTGTCTCAGAAGTGATGCCTGGGAGCATTTTGGATTTACCATGGATCAAAGAAATCCTGAATAAAATAAATGTGACCCTGCAGCTCTGTGATGCTTCAACTCTTATCAAGCTGCTGCCTTTTATTGGCAAGTTAGACTCTGTATGAGAACTTAATATCAACTGTGTAAAAACAAGAGAAATGGATAGTTGGATGGAAACAGAGCTACTGACAGCTGTCCATGTTTTCTCTGCGGTCTGATCCAGAAGCACTATGTTTAAACATGCCACTGCAAAAAGACCAGACTCAGCAAATACTACATCTGAAAACAGAGGACAGACATTCACTACATAAAGGGCATGCAAACTCAAAGACAGGAAGGAGAACGACAGACAAGAAAGTGGGGAGGGGGAAGGGAAGGGGAGGAGAGGTGAGGGTTAGGGTGCAGGGTAGAGGGGATCAAGATGAATCTTGGTTCTTACCATCGAATAAAAAAAACTATCTGGAACTCTGAAAATGAGTCTGACAGTGAGACGGCCCAGTGGGTGGTGAAGCTTTATTCTTTAACAGGGTTCTACAGTAACCATCAACACAAACACAGTAAGCTGTGGGACTGCTGCCACACACTCCAGCAGCAGCTGTTGGGAGGGGCAATAGACTGCTGGCACATTGGGATCTCCTGATAACGTGGTTCATGCCTGAGAAAATAACTTCTCCCCACTGAAGGGTGTCAATTAAAATGTTTTTAATCAACTCCTCCAATCTCTCTCCTCATGGAAACACAGGGGTCTCCTGGGTAGTGTGACACTCCCAACTATAGGTGTGTCCTGTCATAGCCATCATTGTGTATTCAGTGATGTTTGAGCATCCGTGAGAATGATGAATAACATTATTTTACCATTTTTCATATCTATTGAAAAATGTCCACTGTGTTTAGTTGAGCTCAATGGGGGGCATATTACTGGAAACCCCACCTGTATAGCTTTGCTAATATTAAAAGGCTCACTGGAGAATGTTCCTAAGTTATTAATAAAGAGGGCTTCGAGATTTCAAAGGCAGAAGATAAATATCAGAGAGCAGATAAAGACGGAGTACAGCCTGATGCCAACAGACTCCTATCACTCACAACAGCGCATGCTAATGTGTTAGCATGGGCAGCTTTGACCAAATGACTAACGCCCCACATAAACAATGCCATATTGGACAGCGACAGTCCATCTCCAAACAATATGGGTCAGAATTGGTTTTAAATAAATCAAATCAAGTCAAGTCCATTTATCCTCTTCGGAGAAGACTAACATTTAGCAGCAAAAAAAAAAAATCTTCACAGAAATGTCCCGAATATCCTTTCTTAGCAGAACAGGAGGGGAGGACAGGAGAGGGGGGGTTTGTTTCCTTTTCACATCCAAAGAGTCCAGTTCTAGGACGAATTTCCGGCCACAGAGGACCTTAGCTTTAGCATTACACTGAAAGAGTAAAGAGTAAAGAGAGAGAGTTAGAGAAAGGGGAAAAATGTGTCTCTTTAAAAAAGGCCAGGTTTAAAAAGATACATTTACAAAACAATTTCATTATCAATGTCACATCAACCACAGAGTAGAGATGCATTGGTGATGGTGATGGGGGGGGGGCTATAAGGCAGCACTCAGTGTCTTAATGTGAGTCTTTGAATGACTTGGATGAAAAATGAATGAGCGTTTCTATCTAAAGCCTTTTGGAACAGATAAGGTCTGAAGACTCTTGGATATTAAGTCTAGCAGATCAACAGAACACAATGAAGAGTGGCAGAAAGGAGGGATGGGCTGGGAGCAAGAGAGGGGAGACATTTGTTGATGGGGCGGAGAGACTGAGGTCACATGGAAGGTGAAAATGCACCTGCTAACAAGTGAGGCTAAGTCTTCCCCTCTCTCCCCCCCTTCACCTCTGCATCTCCAATAAAGCCAAGTATAGCCATGACTAAAGCATATGAATGATTCCAATCTAAAAAAGACATCTATATTGCGTCACCATGGAACCATGAGTGGTAAGACGCACATTGATTAATGTGATCATGAGCTTCTAATGCCACCAGTGTTAGTATGAGTTAGTGGAACTTTAGAAGCACAGGCAAGCAAACCCCCGTGAATTTCTCAGAGCATTCAGAAAGTTATGAGGCAGCGATAATGAATGAAGCCAATCAGCTGCGTGACACAACTTACCCTCTTCTTCTTCTCCCCCTGCAAGCAAACACAACTATCAGTGAACGTTTGACAAAGAAACATGCCCCCTCAGATGTGGAGCAGTAAAGAAACAACACTGCATTTGTTTGTTGGGATTCTTATGTTTAGTCTTCTGTTTCATATAAAACACATTTCAATGAATTGATGATCTATTTATCAGCATTAATGTACCAACGTATATCTGCCCATTATGTTTTTAGATGTGTGTGTGCAAGAAAATGCATCATTTGGTAAGTAAGTGGACAAATACTTCCAAATCATTCCTCTCGGGACCAAGAGGTTCAGATCTAAAGCAGTCAAACATGTCCCTCAATCCTTCAGTTAAAAGTACCTTTATTTATACGAAGATGGACACCTGTCATTCTTTACCTGAATTAAGAATGTCAATCTGACATCTGTGTTGCATATGTAACATTAACATACACACATCTAGCCAACGTATGTGATGACTGAAGCCCAACCTTAAGGTGATTTTGTTTTTTGTTTTATTTTGTTCAGTGTGTGTGTTTATTTTAGGTTTAATGTTGTCAATAAAGTCATAGATTGCTAGTTAGAGAGTTATGAGATATAACAAAGTATAACACAAAAAAATGAAAAGGTCACCTTGTGACATCTGTTCATGCTAGGAGTGCTTTTTTTATGAATGTTTATCGTAAATGCCTCTAGACTTACAATAATGCACCATCTATTTGTCTGTGGTATTACGTTTATGTATTTGTTGTCAGTCTGGAAAAATAAAAAGTTCAAAAAAAAAAAACATGTCCCTCAACATAAAGAGGCATGTTGATACCAGCAGTGAGACGGACTCTACATGAGCCCAATTGTTTACAGCGTGGATTTATCTCTCGTGTCGGGACAATGTGCCGCTGCTTTCAGAACACAAGCAAGTGCCATGTTTGCTCTATCCACACACGCCAAGGGGAAGTAAACCAATCTGCTGAGATCAAGAGATATCCAGCAGGACTCGTCGTGAGTCGTGAGCCGGAGCGGAGGATGTTTGTGTTAGGAGGAAAGTAAACAGGGAGCCCCTTTTCAGCACCAGAGGTTTTTATGGGGGTTTGATTATTGATGGTTCATTTTTGCCATTGTCATGTCACTGGGCAGCTGTTTTTTTGTATCTTTTATATTTCTTTGTGGAGCATGTACGGCTTATGACAGAGTTTACTCAACATCAAAGGAAGCACAGAGGAGAGCTCCGGGAAAGCTGTCTGCCTGCAGCTTTAACCGTGTTTTTTGTTTGTTTACATCGTGACTGTTGAAGTGGGAGGAGAGGCGGTGGAGAAATGCTTACCCTTTGGCGGCCAAGGTTTAGGGACCCACTCGGTCTTGGGTCTGGCATTGATTTCTGCAATGCGGTCATTGAACCGGCTGCTGTCTGAGGCCACGGTACTGTATGCCTGTGGAGAGAGGACAGTCACACTGTCATCATTTCTTATTCCTGACACCAGAAATTTCAGATACTTTGCAATGATGTTATTTTACAAGATGAGCTCATTTGTTTGTTCTGGATGGTCATACAGTATATTGTTGTCAACAAAGTAAAGGATCCTGATCCCCCTGTAGGGGTTCTTTTCATTAATGACCAGCTCGCTGCACATTATCCTTCTTATTATACAGCTAATTAAGGATTCAAATCAAGAATTTGACTCACAATACTGATTTAAAATGATTTAGAAATGATCGTATTGCTTCCAACAAGAAATGAAATCTCTGTTCCACAGTACACCAACGGCTGGAACTGCAGCGACAGCAGCTTAGCTTAAAACGATGGCAGCACTGATCCAGGTTTCTGTAACTGTCCAAGGGTAGATCTCACTTCTCTTATTTGTCATTTCCCCGCTCCTCGCTCTCACCGGAAGTTGATTTGTGTGCGCTATCTTAAGGAGAGTCCCATGGCGCTTATTTGTGCCGGAGGACCGAGGATCGAGGGGCAATTACCGAGGAACCACCAGACCATCCTCTGGTGAAATCCTCATCCCCTGGCCCCCTTACCGTGTATCCATCACTGATTGGACATAGCAGCGCATGCGCTGATCTGATGCTTCTTAACATGAGAGCAGTTTACCAGCGGAGTAAAGAGGTTAAAGGGAATCACTCCTCAGGTTATACAGTGTTTTGTTTCAATTAATGTATCATATCTGAACTACAAAGTGGAAAAAACCTGTTTATTGGAAACCTTTTTCATGATCTCCAATTAATTTTTATTACGAACACATTAAAATTAAAAGAGACAGATTTAATATCTGTCCGCAGGAACAGCTTCCTCCTTTTACATTTTTAAGAACGCCTTTTATCTTTTTTTGAAAATGAGTTCTTATTTCATTAAATGTATCTGGGTCTACAACAAATGATACAAATGTGTACAGAGGCGTCAGGTGGGGGGTATTTAGAGAAGTACCCAGAGTGTGTTCACAGAGCCCCTACTGTGTTCCTGTTAGTGTTTGCTTGCCGTCTGTCTTCTTCTGTTGATTTTCTCTGACGTCCAGCTCTGTGTCTTTAACCTCTTTACTTTGCTTGTTATAAGCCATGTTAAATCTACATTTTCATGCTCTATACAAATACAAAAATGAATATTCAAAAAGTATTCCACAGTGTTTCCTGACGGGGGAAATTAATGGGGTTTTTTTGGTCACAACTGACATTAAATTGAACTCACATATTTCTGCGGATTGATATTAGGGAGTATGGTTCCTGTCCTTAGCAATGATCTAGAACTGAAAAAGCGCAGACCACCGACTGTCCAAATTAACCAATCGGAATTGAGTCCACAACTAAGCTGTTTAATAAGTGGAGGTTAGTATCTTCATAGAACCAAACTGAACGAATAGAAACAATAGAACTTACGTAGGACACCGAAGCAACGAGGGCTCCTCCGCACAGCAGGGTGTACACTATGTTCTCTCCGGAGCCCCCAGGAACGGAGGACATCTGACGCCGCTGCACAACTGGAAAGGGTTAAAAAAAAAGTGTGTTAATTATGTGATAACTTCATTTCCCCAAATGGAGCCTTGAGCATTTTTATGTGGTCCCACTTTCACCTCCCTCCAGGGTCACAGAGGGACAGATTTCCTGAAAGGAATCGTGACAGATCATGGAGGATCTGAGACAACCTTGCATCCACATTTCACATCAACAGCTCTGCCCGCTGCGTCTCTGGCGGTCATAGCACCCTGGAGTCTTTAAAAAGATCCCACTGGGTAGGAGTAATGTGCTGCACAGGCCCAGCAGCTCTGGGTAAAGAGGATTGGGGAGAAAGCAGCCTAAGGCGCTCTGCTGGCTCATGATGCGCACCTTTCTGATTGGACTTAGCACAAAAGATTAAGATAAAAATATGCATGTCAGGGCTTGCTTAAAGTCTCAAAAGGTGATACAGTGAAACACAACATTGGTAAGAAAATGTGTTTTTTATGCCATCTGTTGTGAAGCATGTATAGCAAGGAGCTTTAACGCTGTGCACAGTAAGACCGAGCCAATTCTGTGATTTTATTTAGTTTAGTATTTTTCTTCACTGGGAATATCTAACAATATGAAAAGGAATGAGACAAATCTAACACTGTTTACTATGCAAACATTTGACCCAAGTCAGCATAACTTTCAGGTACTGCTGACAGTCGCGTTCCTTAAACCCTTTGTCACCATGCCAACCCTCACAGCTAATCCGACCGTGCTGACGGGAACCACCCCGACAGTGAAGCACTTTAATAAAAAAGGCACGTTTTTTTCTTGAGGGAAGACCGCTAAACACCCAACCAAATGTGAACATGTTTTATATGTTGATCATTATCCAAATTCAAACACAAATATACAGAGCAAAAGCACTCATTTCTTACATAGAAATGAGAAATGAAAAGCTTCAAGTGGTTTCAAATTGTCCTCCTTGAGGCAAATCGAGTCATATTACAACTAGCTGTTCTTGTGGAAGTTAAGGACATTGGAGCTTTGTCCTGCCCAGTGATGAGTGTATTAAACGCTTCATATTCTCAGGAACTAATCCACTATCCAGGGCTCTGGCAGGACTTTATATATACTGGCTAATCGGCTCAAGAGTTGGGGGTTAAGGTGGGAGCATTCATGAGAGTGCAGGGGACGCAGGTCAACGAGTCACAGGATTACACCATGATACCGTCCTCTGGTTAAGTGGGACCACTACAGTGGAGAGGGGCTGCATGGGTCTGATTATGCAGTGGACATCTCTCTCGTCATTGCTTGAAAGGTCACCAGTGGTGCCTGGCAGCAAGACAACAGGTCAGCCTGTGTGGGAAGGCTACCATCTTTTTTTAGACATTTAGGACACAGAACCCTGAGTTGCCCGCAGCAGTCATAGGCCAGTCTGGACATTAGAGAAGAAGGCCAAGCTCTTCAACAGCATGTTTTTTTTAAGTGCAAGTACTCCTACCTGACCATTCAGAAGCAACGTAAGCTGCCTAACACTTCTTCAGACAAACATGACCCTTTATATGCATACACACTCAAGGGCCACTACTGTTTTTCACAAAAAAAAGTGTTTGGTTGTTCTGATGTTGGTTACAATCCTGGATGAGGTGTTCTACTTAATGTGGTTAAGGTGAAGCACTGAGCGACTGTTTTGTGCTTAGCTCTCATTTTGGTATCTTCAGTTACCTTAACGAATGAGGACTTGGATACATTGTGAGCTCCACAGGCTCTCTGAGCTAACAGCACACCAATCCTTCATTCTCTTCAATGCTTATGTAAGGTCATCACAGACACACACTGCAGAGGTGTCTCGCGTGCCTCTGAACTCTTTACATTGCAACTCCGTCACACCACGTGACTGACAGCCATGTTCCACCACACAGTGTACCGATTCCACGCTGCCTGCTGAAGGTCACACTCATGTATAGATGCAGTTGCCTTCATAAATGTGCGAATATGTAAGGAACCTTCACTGACCTTCAACACACAAAGAACCCGCGTGGCTCGTTTTTTATTTAGCATTAATGTTTCGGCCTAAGTCACACTGCGGTATAAATCAGAACCGGTATTTTTGTCAATATGGACACAAGCTGTATAACAGAATGTATCCGATTGTCTGCAGGTGTGTGTATCACTCCGCAGGGGACACACAGTACGTGTGCAGTGTCATTGTACTCCCTACAGTTTAAAGTACAACCATATCTCAACGAGAAACCCGCCGAACAGATCACATAAATATCACTAACAGACTATAATGCCCCACTAATGCGTTGGAGGCCAGCTCCTGTCACACTCCGGCTGACCTTCACATCTCAGGCAGCCATTGGCATTCCTACGCTCGGGGATGCAGCTATGCAGCGAAATTCGCACGAGGACACGGTGTACTATTCCCCTGAATTTAGTCACAGGCTTCCTCAAACAAAGACACCGCCTCCCATTACATCTCAGAGTGTTAGAACCACATTGTGTCAAATGGAATAATTTTTTTAATGCTTTATTGTCTCTTCTGCTGATGAAACTCACCATCCCGGGGTAACCTGTAGGCTGCTTTCCGAGCCAGAGGCCCACACCTCTGCCAGGCTGCTCTGCAGGAAAACATAGCTGCTTTCCGGTGTGTCTCCGGTCTGTTCTCAGTGAGGATAGCTGCTCGGCTCGGATCGGCTCGGCTCAGAGAAACGTGTGCTGGGGGGGGCGGAGGATAGACTGCTCTCTGTTGCGCAATATATGTTGTGTGTTAGCGGTGTATGAAGGGTGTTCACTGTCAAAGAGAGAGCGAGAGAAAGGACCTGTATGAGAAGTCGTAAGACCCCAGAAGCTAAGGCGATAGCAATCACAGCCTGTAGTAATGCCACTAGTGGAGGAAGGTGCAGTAAACTGAAGGACTGCACTGAAGTAGGACTTGTCGCTACCATAGACTGCAGTGCTTCAGTATGTAATGCAACTGTAGTGTAGTTGACAGCAGTGTGAACCCGGAAATATGTTGTTCCCTAAAGTTTGATGCTAGAAATCCCAGCACAGAAACTAGATGATAACTCAATTTGCACAAATACCACAAACTGCATGTAATTAAGGAAAACGGAATACTTATTCTACTCATGAATGTGACAGAAACCCAAGATTTAAAGAGGGTTGATCAAAACTTGGTTAATAAGATAAGATAAAACAGATAAGATGGACCTTTATTAATCCCTGTGGGGAAATTCACAAGTTTAAGCAGTAACAGAGTGAGAGCAAAAAGCAGGGCACACAAGATTCATATAAGGCTCATCAAATTAAAGATACAATCAAAATGATATACAGGTAAGTAACTGTTAAAATAAGAAATTCATTAAATGAACATGTAATACATATTTGAGTCCAGATTGGTAAATATATTTACCTGTATGTGTGCAGATGCAGGTCAAAGTCATTGTGCAAACTGCAGATTTTGTGTGCATTAATAGTATTGATGTGATAGTAGGACAAGCATTAGCCTTACAAAGTATGTGTATCTTGGCAATTTAATGAAATAAAATATACACTTTAAAGAGTTAGCTTAGGACTTGTAATAAATTCACCAGCACTGACAATGGTATAACTCACTTGAAGTGAATATATTGGCACTTTCCTTGTTGTTCGGAGTTTAATTCTCTATGTTTTTCGCACTTATTGTAGGTCGCTTTGGATTAAAGTGTCAGCCAAATTAAATGTCATGTAATGTATATAAAGTTTTACACTTGCTATATCCACTTTTTCCCATCATAGATAAAAATGCATTATTTGATTTTTTTTATTAATTAATATGCCTTTTAAAACAATAATACCTATACAAAATTGAATTAAATAAAACATTCATCATTTTCTTATTATAACCTACCAACAACTTGTCACTATATGACACTTCCTCCCTGCCCCGCCTCTGGGCACTGATTACCTCTCATACACCACGGTGACTATGACTGTGGGTTCACTTCAGAAAAGCACGGAAGGTCGCAGACAGCGCGTGAACACAACGATCCGGTTGCTGCTGGATTCACATTTTACTGAATCAAAGTCCGAAAGCTGTTGTCCATGTTGTAGCTACTGCAGGTTTGTTTTGAAATTTTAGCCCAGAAAACCCTGCGTATTGCATTCTCTCTCTCTCTCTCTCACACACACACACACACACACACACACACACACACACACACACACACACACACACACACACACACACACACACACACACACACACACACACACACACACACACACACACACACACACACACACACACACACACACACACACACACACACAGCAAAGATATATACAGGACCTTCATAAGACCTCCTTTGGTCTGTCATCTCAAAGGTTTAACGCCTGGATGCTGCGCGTGTTGTACGCGGTATCTGATGGCATCTGTGTCTTCAACTATCAGGACGACCCGCTGGTGTGTGTTTCATCAGAGGGCCTAGCTCTGACCCATGTCACCACAGTATTTTGGGCTTATTCAGTATTCAATTACCATAAAGAGATTCTGTCCCCAAGAAGTTGGTTGTCATGTAGTACAGCACAGGCTGCTTTTCAGGCAGGACAGTGTCAGAGAGAGGGGGTGCTGTTTCAAGCTTTGGTTCTTAAAACACAGACCCTGTCCATGTGTTTGATATATATCAGTCGTCCCATGCGGCATTCTTAATGACTGATGTTTTTTGGTGGGACCATAGGGACATGTCCCCACCACTTTTTAAAAGTATACTTGTTCGAAATGTTCTGAAAAAATGCAGGCACAAAGAAATTTAATAAACAACAACACTGGTTAATTTTATAAAAGAGAACATGTACTTTCGGTTTTTAGTTAAACAAGCTCACAAATGTACTGTTTGCACATTTAAACGTAACTATATATATATATATATATATATATATTTAACTTGTTCCATATCAGTGTACATTCACCTCATCCGTTTAACGCATGTCATTTTAGTTATTTCTATTCACACTGTAACTACATGTTTATTCTCAATTTCTTCTTATTATCCCTGTGTATATTCTTAAATGTACAATCTGTGTTCCTGTCTTTTTCTGTTGCTGCTATAACACCTGAATTTTCCTTCAGGGATCAATAAAGGTCCATTTTGTCTTATCCTAAATGTGGTCTAACTAAAGTGGCACATTGGCACATTAAATAAAGAAACAACAATAAATGAATAAACTATACTGGTCAACCACCACAGCAACAGAGAAATTCATGTGAAATAATAGACCATGAATCATATAGATTTCACATGATACATTTTTATTTTACACAAAGTCAGAGTGAAGAATCAGGGAGAGTGGAAACAAGAGGTGGACAATCAGGAGCATCCTATGGACCGAAAGGAGAGCATGGTGTTTAATGTATATATTGTATATCTTCACAGAATGCTGACAGAATATTGGCAATATAGATATGCAATCACAAAGATAATGTTATACTGTACGTTTAATCAATATTTCATTCTAGTATGATCAAAACAAACAAACACTAACATACCATTGTGGGGGGGGGGGGTTTATTCCAGGCCATTCCTCACTCTGTATTCATGTTCATCTGCACTGCGCTGCTTAAAGAGCTGGGGGTGGAACACAGAAACAACCATCCATTTAAATGTTGGATTGGATACTTCTTCATATTCTCCGTCTGGCATATCGGCAATAACTGTGTGTTCTCAATGGCTTCAGATTATAAAATGAATAACTTTTAAAGCTTCTTATTGCCACCTGAATCCACAACAAAATAAGAAAAAAGGCACTGAAATATGAGAAGAATTAAATCTGGGTTACTGGGAACTCTTCTTTTATGATGAGAAGACTACACACCAAATGCCACTTGAAAATCTTTCAAAGGCCCTGCCTCATGAAGATAAGTATATAGAATACATTAATAAATGGAAGATTTCAAAATCAAAAATAAATCAAGAATGCTGCCCCTCCTGGGCGAGCCAAACTGTGAAAGCGTTGAGATCCAGTAAATGCTGAATGGTGGCTTCAATGTTTCCCTTATAGCTACAGGACTCAGGCCTAAACAAAACTAAAGATTGGTTCCTGTTGGTTGTCAGTTTAGGTCATGGGTAGGTAGGGTAGGTTTTTCTTTACAGCAGCGATGGATACTCTATTTTGTCATGACATTGCACATATGTACTACATGTACTCTACCAGCATGTTGCGCGCACACGCACACGCACACGCACACACACTCTCTTTCAGTCAAAAACTAACAAAATATTTATTCAATACGAATGCTTCAATTAAAATGTGCTGATTTGAAATGTGTGTACTTCTACTCCTACAACTACTTCTGGACCATTGGCATTGAAGACATCTCAAGCAACATTTCATAAATACCTTTAATAGTATCAACTCTAAAAATACTCTGTACAATGTACAAACCTACAAAACGTTAAACAAACGTTGAACATGAGAGACAGCATCCAATCAACTCGGAAAATGTTATAGAACCATGAATGACTCCGAAGCTGTTTAATTAAAGTGTAACTCTGGTGTTATGCCACTCATAGCCCTGTTGTCCAACATTACTGCCTTCTATTAGTAGAAAAAACAATGAGAACATTTGGTACAACTCAGAGCAAATAGTGGCCTGGCAGCTAAAGCTAACCTTAAGGGACATTAAAACTGAAACAAAAGCCAACTGTCCACTGTCAGAACGTCAGAAGCCTAGCCTAGCCTAGATGTAGAAAGCTGCTAGCTGCTATGCAAGCAACCATTGCTATGTTGTTACATAGGCAATAATATGGACATTACGTCTGCACAGCTCTATCGTTGCTTTTTGTAAACAAAACAAAGCAACAACAAAACATTTCCCTTCTGTGGCTATAGTGGGATCTCAGTCGCTCCACCCTTTTCCAGAAATAAACAGAGGTGACTGGCTGCCTGCGGAAATATAAACTTCATACGACTTTCTACACTATTTGAGGTAAACACGCTCTCGTTAAGGCCGTGTGTCCACCAAGGCGTTTAAACGCCGGCGTTATTCTGAAAGCGCCCAGCGCCGGCGTTTTTTCAGCCGAGGCGTTTTGGTTGCTATGATACGGATTTGTTTGTGTTACATTTTTGTTCTGAATTTGCGGATATTATATTATATATTATTACGATACTCATCTCATATATTACTTACTATTACTATTATTATATATTATATATAATAATATATATATATTATTGTTTTGTGTACTGCATGTAAAAATGGCAATCTTTCTCCCGTATAACAAGCGGTACCGACACAGTCTGCATGCCGATCCCGTTGCTTTCATTTAAAATAAGTTATTGTTTTCATTTAAAAACAAGAGAATGCGCTTGCTCATCGATGTTGTAGTTCGCCTCAAAAATTGTATTTGTGTATATTATTTTTTTTTTTAAATGTCTTCCCCAAGCTCATAAAATAATTTGGGTCGCACATAAATTGACAGGGTCGGTCGGAAACCAAAACCAAACAAACAAATGGTTATGCTTCAGAGAACCATTTGGCTGAAAGACAAACCTATCTTGATAGGACGGCTGATGACATGCATTGCGTGCTTGGTGTATGAACAGAGCTTGGTCTTCATACAATAAGACAGAGATAAGCTCATATGGGTAAAATAAACTGTGAGTTTACTGTAGCACTATGACAACTAATAATTGGCTTTATAAAACTGTATCCCTAAACTGGTGTGGTCACTTACCAGTCCCCAAACGAAAGCTGTTGTTCCAAAGGCAAGGCCCACTCTGATCCAGTTAGGGTTAGTCATATCCCGCTTGGAGCTTTGGAATATAGACCGGGACCCAACTGCAAACACATCAAAAAACAAGAAGAACGACACAGTTAATAATGAGAAATGAACATCGACCAGCATTGGCAGTCTGTACTAAAAACTGTTAGGAAGTGACATCATTGTGAGAGGAAGGAAGTTATGCAACGTATAAGACATTACCTGAAAACATCTCTAAAACATGGCCTTCAACTGGCCATATCCCATTTGAATCATAGTGAAAACCAGTAACTTACTGGATGTATGTCACTGCATGCTTTACTATCCAGTTATTGGATAAGGCAGAACTGTAGATGGCCACTACGCACACTACTGTTTTAATGAAGTCTTCCTTCAGATGTGTTTATTGCGTTAATGATAATTATTATTATTAAAAGCAGGTTAGCATTAAATTGCAAACGGTTCTAAAGGAAATGTGTCGTGAGTACACCTTCATACATGGGAGAATGGCAACGGTAAAATGGTTGTATACTTTTTACTGTTACGCTATGTAACATTAAAAGACAATATAAGCAAACAAGTGTAAAAATAATAACTTGAGGGAAAGTAGAGCGCCTGCGTTATCACATTCATGTAGCACTGTAATCCTACAGTGCTACATGAATGCTAAGCTAAGCTAAGGTCAGGCTTCATAACAAATTCAGCGTTAACGTTGTACAAATCAAGACAATACCCGGCTCTTCATAGATCATAACCTTTTTTACATTTTGCTGATGTTACAATCTTACCTTTGCTGACAAGAGCAGCTCTAGATAATAACCGGTTGAAAGTCATTTTCGCTTATCAACAGTTCCCTTCAACCGATCTGTGATCCTGTCACTCTGCGGTTGATCACATTTCCTGGAAGGAATGAGTGCATTCAAGATCACCGATAAGTCGATCTAACCCTCTTATGTTGGTTTTCACCTAAAATAGTTGGTATTTTAAACTAAAATATCTCGATTTTACTATGTTTAAGCAAGGACATTCCTATTAGTGAGTTTTAGCGCAATTCGCTCAAAAAAACAATACAAAAAAAGTGGTTTGGAATTTGGTTATCAACTTTCAAAACAACCATATACTGCACATAGGAGCGTAATGATGCACTCTGCATTTAACATAAGCATATATTTAATATTTTGGAGAACAACCAAATACATTTGTTAGGTGCATATTGATTTGTGTAAAAAAACATAATTTATTCACATTACATGTTGACCCTGCTCGCTTGGTGCTCCTCACGCAGACTCAGAGAGCAGCTCTGCGGTGACCCGGAGGAGAAGCACATCGGCCATTTTGCTCGGAAGGGGGCCTGGGCTTCAACACGTGAGAAAGAGGAACCTGAACAGTCCAGGATCTCTGACTCCAAGAGGATATTATTGATGTGTGAACCGACAGATGCATAGGAAGCCAACACAATGCCCACAATCACTCTGCCGCCGAAGGAGAATGCTCTCTTCAAGAGAATATTGGTAGGCTAATGCCTGAGTTAGCGTTAGCTCGCTGGCTAATGCTAGTTTACCAAGTAGCCGTCAGTTATAGCAGTAGCTAGGAAGCCGCTAGTGAATAACAAAACTGTTCCGTACACCAAACGTACTTACACTGTCTCTGTAATTAACACGTAGCATTGACATTGCAATGAAGAAAGCAGCCGTGTAGTGTCCTAGCATTGCGTTAGCCTTCCAACACAACAAAGTATATGAATGGAAGCTCCACACATGACAGCTTTAGAACTGAGCGACAGTGGAGTTATCTGTGCAGACACAGGCTGCTCTGAACTGTGCACTAAGTGTGTGGCCAACATAGTTCGGTTTAGTTCAACTTTCACTTAGCAATGAAACTGTTCACCTAGCCTTTTTACAAAATAACATGGAAGCATGATCTATGAATTGATGCCACATTTAAATTGGGCATATATTTTAAAGTGTTTATCACAATATTTATTGATTGACGGATTCGTTTACAATAATGTCATAATACCAGTTATTATTTAATAGAATATAACATCAGTTAATTCATATTTCTTTGGTAGTGTACATTGTCAGGGACCTGAGGGATGGCAGTGTGTGTGTGTGTGTGTGGGGGGGGGGGGGCTGTCAGCAGATGTTATTACATTTGGCCCCCCCTGAACCCTGCTGTCTGAGGTCAGGCAGGCTGTTGCCCTCAGATGTGAAGTCTGCTTTGTCTGTTGTTGCAGAGATGCTACGAACACAAGCAGTACAGAAACGGCCTGAAGTTCTGCAAACAGATCCTGGGAAACCCAAAGTTTGCTGAACATGGAGGTGAGACACCTTAATCTAACACTGCTTTTTAATGTGATGTACTCGGTCATTTATTCATTCATTGAATAAAGTATAGACCTAATACCATTTAAAAAAAACACACAAATATAAACAAATCTACTGTAGAAATGTATATATCACAAATAATACACAATATAAAATAAAAATTAATAAAAATTAAAATGATCAAAAACTGCAATAACAGAAATATAGATTTGCACTCGAGATCAGAGACAAATATACATGAAATAGTTTATAAATTCCAGAAGTACACGGTAAATGTTATTTGACTTGTTCTTGATTATGGAAAGGAAGGCACTACAACTCTGGGGCAGTGAGTTCTGCCAGCAGGAGGGTAGGTGTTGTACAGCGTTATGGCTTTTGGCAGGAATGACTTCCTGTATCTGTCCTTGTGACAGTGGAGCTGGGCAGTCTGTTGGATATTATGCCATGTTTAACATTTGGTTATTTATTGTACAGGGAGTAATAGCAGTAATCTTCATACCTTTATATTTGACCTCAGCGGTGCATCATTCTTTAGAACTCACACTTGTTCTATCAGCCTAGCAAACAAACTAAAGCCGTCATTTTAAATAATAAGGAATAACGGTAATGTTCTGCAATCTGTTCCAGTTCATGTGTATGTGGTTTGTGTCAGTGTCCCTCTTAACAACTGATGTCCCCCCCCGCTCTGTGCTGCAGAGACGCAGGCCATGAAGGGTTTAACCCTCAACTGTCTGGGCAAGAAGGAGGATGCGTACGAGCTGGTTAGACGAGGCCTGCGCAACGACCTGAAGAGCCACGTCTGTATCCTTCCTGCAGCAACACAGCCCCCCCCCCCCCCCTGGATAGTGCACTTTGTTTTCTTCTTTGCTTCCTGAACTCACTCTTCCTCCAGGCTGGCACGTGTACGGCCTGCTGCAGCGCTCAGATAAAAAGTACGACGAGGCCATCAAATGTTACCGCAACGCTCTGAAGTGGGATAAGGACAACCTGCAGATCCTGAGAGACCTCTCTCTGCTGCAGATCCAGATGAGAGACCTGGAGGGCTACAGGGTGAGGCTCGCCAGAGAGAGGGGATGTGTGTGAAAACAGAAGCTTCCAGATGAAACGTTTGGGGGGAGGGGTTAGGCAGGGGCAGACAGTTACCCATCCTTCTGCACAGGGGGTAAAGTTATATTTTAGAAGTGAAATCACTGCTGGATAGTTTAATGGGATGCAGGTTGGTCCTTACATGTGCTGTGATGCTCTCCTCTGCAGGAGACCCGGTACCAGCTGCTGCAGCTGCGCCCGGCCCAGCGGGCCTCATGGATCGGATATGCTGTAGCTTATCACCTGTTGGAGGACTTTGAGATGGCCGCCAAGATCGTTGAGGAGTTCCGCAAAACACAGCAGGTAGGCCGAAGCTCTAGACTGCTCAACAGAACTGTACCGATCCATAACACACGTATGAAGCATATTTAAAGATCCACTCAGTGCTGTGATGCATGTACATGCTTAGTCTGATCTTAGAGTCAGGGTAACGACAGACCCACGCTGAAATAAACAACCTCTCCTTCATGTTTGCTGTAAACTAATATTTACCATAGAAATGATTCACAGAACAAGTATTTATTAGAAGAATGACTTTCCTGAGTCAGCCCAAGCCCCTGATGATTAACGTGTGTGTGTGTGTGTGTGTGTGTGTGTGTGTGTGTGTGTGTGTGTGTGTGTGTGTGTGTGTGTGTGTGTGTGTGTGTGTGTGTGTGTGTGTGTGTGTGTGTGTGTGTGTGTGTGTGTGTGTGTGTGTGTGTGTGTGTGTGTGTGTGTGTGTGTGTGTGTGTGTGTGTGTGTGTGCAGACGTCTCCAGATAAGGTGGACTACGAGTACAGTGAACTGCTCCTGTATCAGAACCAGGTTCTGAGGGAGGCAGGTCTGAACAAGGAGGCTCTGGATCACCTGAACAGCTTTGAGAAACAGATCTGTGACAAACTGGCTGTGGAGGAGATCAGAGGTGGGTCCATCTATCCCCCCACAAACACACTGTTCCTCAGCGTGTGTCTCTGGGCAGTGTAAAGCCAGAAGAACACTCTTTATATTTTATTTCCGTCTCCTAATTTAGACTGACTGACTTGTGTAATACAAACATCCATCAAAAACATTCTTCAGTCCTCTTGAATTTCTTTTCATCCAGCTGAAAGATGTGCTATTTAATATGAAAAATGTAAGCTTTGTGGATGTGTGTGTAGGAGAGCTGATGCTGAAGCTGGAGAGGCCGGAGGAGGCTCTGGAGGTCTACAGGAGACTGCAGGAGAGGAACCCGGAGAACTGGGCCTACTACCAGGGCCTGGAGAAGGCCTTAAAGCCAGGTGAACACTGCATGATGGGTAGATGTTACACTGAGGCTATTTATAGGCTGTCCATAAGCTGTGCCTTCAACAATGAGTTTGTAAAGGGCAACAGAAAGGCCTAACAGAAGTGATTCAATGTGGGCTGCAGTCGGAGTGGGGTTTAATGTGTTTACTGTTGGCTGATCATTTTTTTCTTCTTGTTTGTGTCTGTGTGTGTCCAGGAAGTGTAGAGGACCGTCATAAGATTTATGAAGACTCCTGGGTAAAGTTCCCCAAAGGCCTTGTTCCCCGAAGACTGCCTCTTAATTTCCTGACAGGTGAGCACTCAGTGTGGCAGCAGGGATTGAGGAGTATTCAGATTACTGCTGATGTAATAAAAATGTGTAGTATTAACACAATTACAAACAGCATGGCCTCTAAAAAAGAAATGATTTTAATGGGAAGAAATGATGCCACTATTTTGTGTGTAAAGCAGAGGGGAGGGGCCTCACAGTGCAGCGTTATCCCTGATCACACATCATGGTGGTTTGAACTTTAAGAGATTATTATTTTTGTCTGAAGACATTCCAGCGTTAAAGAGGATTCGTAGGACATCAGTGAACCGCTTCAATTTCTATGGTTGCAGATGACAAAACATGCTCTGTAACTTAACGCCAGCCAACCAATCAGAGCAGGCTGGGCTCTGGTTTCAGACAAAGAGATTTTTGAACATTAAAGCATGGAGTCATGTCACAGTAGGGCAACTAAATACTGATATCCACCTGAGCTTGAGCGTAATATGTCCTCTGTGTGTGCTGCTGGCCAGGGGAGAAGTTCCGTGAGTGTCTGGACAGCTACCTGAGGATGAACTTCAGTAAAGGCTGCCCCCCTGTCTTCACCACCCTCAAATCCCTGTACAGCGACAGAGCGAAGGTGAACACACTGAGATAAAAACATTGCAGTCCTTGTCGTTCCTAGTCTGAAATGAAACCACTAACCTAGTTGTCTCCTCATGCAGGTTACACTCATTGAAGAGTTAGTAGTCGGCTATGAAAGCTGCTTGAAATCCTGCAGAATGTTCTGTGAAAACGGTGAGCTGTGTTTGGTCTTTGCTCAATTTAGCCTCAATGTATTTCTTGGATTTTAATTTATATGTGACTGTACCTTCATGTGAACCACATATCAAGCCAGAGCTGTAATGATGTGTAAACTGTGCGCAGACGATGGGAAGGAAGAGCCCCCCACCACTCTGTTGTGGGTGCAGTATTTCCTGGCGCAGCACTTTGACTTCATAGACCGGCACGGTACAGCACTGGAGTACATCAACGCGGCCATCGACAGCACCCCCACCCTCATCGAGCTCTTCCTCATCAAGGCCAAGATCTACAAGGTTTACAGTAAACTCCTACACAGCGCAGGCTGAGTTTGTGACTTCTGGAGGGGTGTCTTTATTAACATATCAGGACTGGGACAGCAAAACACAACCAGGGACAATTAGAAACACCAAGCACAATAGCAGTATAGTGTTCAAAGGAAAGAAAGACATGGTTAGGATCCTAGATGTTTATCCCTTCTGCTTTTGGAGTAGTATGATTATGTTAATGAGAACAGCAACAGAGGCAGGGTTCCTTTTAAAGTCAGCATTCTGTAATAGTTTGCGGCCATAATAACCATCAAAAGGTATTTATCACTTATATAAAGGCCCTTATGGATATGACCAGGGTACAGAAATGGGAAAGACAGGTCTTTAAAGCTCTCTCTCTCCCTCCCTGCAGCACGCTGGCAACATCAAGGAGGCGGCGCGCTGGATGGACGAGGCCCAGGCCCTGGACACCGCTGACCGCTTCATCAACTCAAAGTGTGCCAAGTACATGCTGAAGGCCGGCCTCATCAAAGAGGCCGAGGAAATGTGCTCCAAATTCACCAGGGTGAGAGTGTGTCCTCCTTTTGTTGTCCGATTAGCTCAATCCGCTGATTTAGTACTTCAGACAGAATCCCTTTCTTTGTTATTGCCAAATAGTGACTTACAACAAAGACACATGTTTTATCTTCAGGAATGTAAACCTGTACATGATGACTGGTACTGCATTGTGTTAAAATGTATGAAACAATTACTGTACGGTGATAGAGCGCTGTCTAAACTCACAGCCAATCAGCAGCCAGCGTCACACTGGGTCTGGTTTTGTTTAAGCGAGCCATCAACCCACTCTGATGCATGCTGGGGTTGTTCAGGCCTCGTCCATACTACTGCGAACGAAAACGATCTCCATCCACACGAGCGTTTTAGCTCCGTATCAGAAGTAATGTCCGTCCACATTACACACCTGAAAACGAATCACGTGACCATTCACGTATACTGGGCATGCGTGTGCCGGTGTAAACAGGAAGTCTAATCTGCAGTTGCTTTCAGTTGGAGAAAGCAGTTGGTCGGTAACAGACAACGACATGGCAATGGTGGAAACAAACAGAGTTAGAGATTTTTGTTGAGATTTGAATCCTCCGGGTAAGAAAGGGTCACGTGGTAAGAGCGTGACGAATCAGAGAAGGATACTCGTGATCGATAAGACCCAATCAGAAAGCGCTCATGGGTGCCTACGTCAGCGTTTCCAAAAGTCTGCGTTTCTGCCTGTCCACACTAATCAGCAGCCCCGGGGTTTTAAAACTGAAAGGGGGCCAGCAGCGTTTCCAAAAGCCTCCGTTTTAGGGGCTCGAAAACGGCGGAGTAGTGTGGACGCGAGGTGTAAACGTAGCAAAAGTTATACGTTTTAAAACGAAAACGCAGTAGTTTGGGTGAGGCCTCAGTCTGGTGGGGGCTACCAGCTCCGCAGTAAGCGTTAGAGCCCCCTCACCGTATCTCGCTGCTTCCCAGAGCGAGATGTCCTCCGTGTGGGGGGGCTTCAGGCACTGACATACGTGTGTTTTCAGGAGGGGGCGTCTGCCGTGGAGAACCTGAATGAGATGCAGTGCATGTGGTTCCAGACGGAGTGTGCGCTGGCCTACAAGGCCATGAACAAGTTTGGAGAGGCCCTGAAGAAGTGTCATGAGATCGAGAGGGTGAGCTTCCACTGCTGTCCTTTACTGCAGTCAGCTGTGGTTTATACTTCTGTACTTCTCACTAATGTAAACACCACACATGTGTAATTGGTTGTTTCGTGTAACTGTCTCATGGTTGGGTTAATGGTCTTGAGGGCACCTGGTGTGTGTGGTTGGTACTGTTGGGTTATTGTTTGTTTATTTGATTCATTAAATATCCATAATGTTAACTCCAGTAGGGACTTTTGTTATTCATAAGTCAAAGCGATGAGCAGAGTTTAGCCTGTGAGCATCTGTGTTCATTGGGAGTATAGCTGCCACATTTATCATGATATAGATAAGCAGTCTGTCCTGACTTCCCCCTCACTCTTCCTCTGCGTCCCCCCTTTCCTCCCTCCCCCAGCATTTTGTGGAGATCACAGATGACCAGTTTGACTTCCACACGTACTGCATGAGGAAGATGACGCTGCGCTCCTACGTGGACCTGCTGAAGCTGGAGGACGTGCTACGGCAGCATCCTTTCTACTACAAAGCAGCTCGCAGCGCCATCCAGATCTACCTGCTGCTGCACGACCGGCCGCTGAGCGACGACAGCCAGGAGAGCCAGGCGCACACCGGTCAGACTCTCCTCCTGCTCTGTCACACTTATCTTTACTGACGATCCTAACATGTTTGGATAAGATAAGAATGAGCAGCATAATACAATAAAAGGCATAGAAAATGATTAGTAATAAATGAAGAAATAAACAATGCTAAAGTATAGACATCTCCAAAGAAGAAATAGAAATAAACTGGCATTAGAGAAAATATATACATATATATATATATATATATATGTATATATATATATATATATATACATATATATATATATATATATATATATGTATATATATATATATATATATACATATATATATATATATATATATGTATATATATATATATATATATATATATATATGTATATATATATATATATATATATATATACAGTTGACTATGAAGATACATAATCTATAAACTGTCGGCAGGATATTGTTAAGGGATGTACAAACATGATGTCAATAATAGATTTATGTTTGGGAACTGCAAATATAATATCGTCTCAAATTCCTTTACTTGAAACATGTTGCTATATTTTTCTGATAATTCATAACACTTTTATAGTTTCTATTATTATAATAATAATAATAATAATAAAAGTTGTATAGTCTGTTTCCTCACCTTTTAACGTCTGCATAAAGCATAAAGTTCTCCTTTACTGTGCATCCTCCTGCAGAGAATCTGACAGACAAGGAGCTGAAGAAGATGCGCAACAAACAGAGGAGAGCGCAGAAGAAGGCCCAGCTGGAGGAGGAGAAGAAGATAGCAGAGAAGGAGAAACAGCTGAAGAACCAGAAGAAGAAGAAGGAGGATGATGATGAGGAGATAGGAGGCCCCAAAGAGGAGCTCATACCTGACAAACTGGCCAAGGTGGGTCCTGTCTGAGAATCAGCTGATCAGATTTTGGACACTTTGTGATGTCACAATGTATTTCTGGGATGTGCATCTGATCTCCTCCTAGAGCACCATTGTGTTGAAACAACCAATCTACTCTCAGAGGGGCGTGGTCAGCAGCAGCTCATTAGCATTTAAAGCTACAGACACAGAATCAGCACTTCAAGGTTCAAAAGGTTCAAAGGTTTTATTTGTCATAAGCACAGCAGATACAGCGAGCAATGAAACATCTTATATCCCATGCTCCTCCAACAACTCAACATACATGGTGCAAATAAGATAAATAAAATAGTGCAAAAATTAGACAAGAATAAAATGTATAATATATAGATATGTATATATGTATGTGTGTGTGTACTATAAACAGATGTGAGTAGACATTCACAGAGCTCAGGAGTTCAGCAGTCTTATAGCCTGTGGTATAAAACTGTCTCTGAGTCTGGTGGTCTTGGTCCGGATGCTGCGGTACCGTCTGCCAGACGGCAGCAGACAGAACAGATTGTTGCTGGGGTGATGGGGGTCCTTTAATATCCTACCGGCCTTCTTCCTACACCGCTGGGTGTAGAGGTCCTCCATGGATGGCAGCTCCGTCCTGGTGATGTGCTGAGCAGTTTTCACCACCCTCTGTAGAGTCTTACGGTTGAGGGCGGTGCAACTGCCATACCAGGCCGTGATGCAGCCAGTCAGGATACTCTCAATGATGCACCTATAGAAGTTGCAGAGTATCCTGGAGTCCATGTTGAACTTCCGCAGCCTGCGGAGGAAGAAGAGCCGCTGTCGAGCCGTCTTGGATATGACCCTGGTGTGATGTGTCCATGTCAGGTCCTCACTGATGTTTACCCCGAGGAACCTGAAGCTGCTGACTCTCTCCACAGGAGTCCCGTCGATGGTGATGGGTGTGTGTGCCTCTCTCTGCCTCTTCCTGTAGTCCACAATCAGCTCCTGTTTAGGAACAGGGCTGAAACAGAGGGGATTATGGGATGCTGCAATGATCTGTTTGGTGTTTCAGCCAATCAGAGACAGGTTCTGTATATATATAACTTGTTGATAAAGAGGATAATAGGGGACCTTAAATGTGTTCGGCCAGGTGGAGAACCCTCTGGAGGAGGCAGTTAGGTTCCTGATCCCTCTGAAGAACCTGGTGCGGAACCAGATCGAGACCCACCTGCTGGCCTTTGAGATCTACTTCAGGAAAGGTCCCGTCATTCACCACGCCTCAAACTCATCCATGCAGTCCCAGCAGGTAAACCATAGCAACTGTTCTCATCATTATCTGTCTCCATCCCTGCAGAGAAGTACCTGTTGATGCTTCAGTCCATCAAGAGGGCGGTGGCCATCGAGCCGTCCAACCCATGGCTGCACCAGTGTCTGGTGCGCTTCTTCAAGGGAGGCAAGTACCCACTGAGCTCACGTTCCTCACCTTCCTTCACTATGGTGGAGGATGAGTTCAGGAAGCACACACTGTTCCTCCCACTGGGACTTACTGTGTGTGAATGTGTGTGTAGTTGGTGAGAGTGCTGACCTGGCGGAGGCGGTGAGGACGGTGCTGAAGCGGGAGATCTCGCGGCTGTTTGGGGACAGCGACCCTCAGAGCTTCAACAAGAAGTTCCTGAGCCAACACTCCAGCTCCATCCCTCACAGACTGGCTGGTATGCTGCAACCACACACATACACACACACACACACACACACACACACACACACACACACACACACACACACACACACAGAGAGACCTAGTAATATTGCCTTATGTGGGCATGAGACAGACTGTAAAATGAGCATATGATGTGCGGGACAAGGCGCACCACCTTACTGTGTGTGTGCGTGTGCGTGTGTGTGTGTCAGCTGCTAAGATGATGGTGTACCTGGAGCCCTCCTCCCTTCAGACGGCCTCTGAGATAGCCATGGCCTTGGACGAGTCGCTGACCGGGAGAAGCATCCAGGTCTGACTTCACACACACCTGTCTGTTCAACATGTACACACTGATTCAGGTAGACTAACTGTGTGTGTGGTTGCAGGTCAGTACCGAGGTGCTGGAGGCGCTTTGTGACGGACAGCTGAGTGGGGGTCAGCAGAAAGCTGCGGAGACGTACCGCCCCGCCTGCCACAAGCTCTTCCCCTACAGCCTGGCCTTCATGCCCCCCGGTTACCAAGACAACAACCCCACCATTAGTGCCAACGGCGACCTGTCCTCAGGAGAGCACGACGACATGGCCAACGAAATGTGAGCCGCGACTACGACAAACAAAGATGAGGAAGAGGAGGAGCGCACGCCCCAGACGCCTTAGTCCATCCCCCCCCCCTTCCCTGGGCTATGGCTGCTGTTCGTCGCCCCCACAATGCACTGATCTGGATGGACTGACCACAGGAAGAGCTGGCACATGGAGAAAGGCTGTCCATGGAACTGTTTCACACACACACACACACACACACACACACAACACACAACACACAACACACACACAGGCCCTGTCCACAGACAATCTAGGATGGGGAGGCAGGGAGGATTGTGGGACACTGGACAGTGGACGTCTCAGATGGCTGTGAACACAGTCCAGGTTTTCTATGACTCCTGTGTTTCCACGCCATGTCCTTCTTGTAGGTGCATCCGCTTCTCACGTTTTTAAAAGTAATTTATATATTACAAACTGACAAATGGATTAATAAAACAATGTTTGCAAAACCACATGTGAGTGCTGATGTTGAGAATGCTGGGGCGGCTGTAGGGAAGCGGAGGATGGGGACCAGCGGTGTGAGATGCTGAGTATGCACCGGATATTCATTGTGAGACGTCAGAACATTTTGATGGCATCCTGGCCAAAATATTTTATTCACAATATCATCCAGATAGTCCAACTGTGTTTAAAATTCTCAGAAAGGCATTTAAACATACTGGAATCACTCTACCTTACATACTGTTTAACATGTGAAAAACATCCTCTGTAACAATTAATCGACTTATACATTTTCTGTAGTCATGGTAAGTCAAATTTAGGCCGAGGCAAAATTCTAGCACATTTAGCTTTAGTCTGTTTGGTCATGCTACCTCAGAATATGACTGACCCTGAGAGCCAAAGCATCATAAAGCACACAAGAGTTATATTATCTATTTTGTAAAACCAAATACAGTATGTGGGGGTCATTTCTTTTTCTTTCTTCACAATTAGGGGATTTAACTCGGAGAGATCAGAGATAGATTCTTATCAGTCATCATGTCATCAGGTGTTCATTCGACCTTATACTGTGGGATTAACTGCTTCACTGCTCAGAGGCCAGGCCGACCCCAGCCTCTCAGAGACCTGTTCCTGAAGTCTCTACACTGATGGCATTGTCCTCACTCGAACACTCACACTGTACGCTGGTGTGAACCTCTAGACTAACAGAAGCTAACTGAGTTATCACACCTTGTTTTAATCAGTGAAACGAGTAGAAGTGTAGTTTGAACTATTGTAATGTTTATCAATCTCTTACACATTTGAAGTTTGCTGCACACAACCATCAGCTGATGTGATGTGCTTCGCAAAGAAAGATTTGAGCCTTTGATCAGGAAATGTTGATTTGCATTAATTATGAGAAGGTAACAAAGTAATCTTCATTTTGTACAATTATTTATCAATCCACATTTATACACTTCTATTAAAGTACATTTAATGCTGTGGAGCGCCCCCTAGAGGTGGGTAGAAGGAGTGGTACAGTGCAGTATAAATTAGAAAGAGAGGGATTGGGATTGACAGTACGTGATTTAGAGTTATGAGAAAGGTTCCTGTGCATTGCGGACACATAATAAACACGAAGTGTATCAAGTTCACAAATAATCCAGGTTAACAGAAACGGGTTCTCAATAGTAATTGAGCAGGGTATTTTCCCGCTTGAGAAAGGCATCTGTAGCTTCCCATATCTTGCATGGTTCTCCAACTGTTAATCCAAAATTGGTTTATTTTTGGGCATGTCCAAAAAATGTGGAGGGGACCTGCTTCACTATTCCAAAACTTCTCCAACTAGCACTCTCCACAGGTGCTTGATATTTTTTCATTTTAGGTGTAATGAAGAAGCGAACAAGATCCTTCCAATTAAATGTGCGCCAGTATCTGGAGCATGTGGAGAGACATACGTTTCACCAGTTGTGATTGAGGGTTTATCCAATGTTTGATTCTCGATTCGGTTTAAATTCAGAACCGTATGCAGTCCATCCAGCTTTGCCAACTGTTCCTCCAAATTAGATTGTTTCGTAACTTCAAACCATGTGTGCAGGGTCAATAAGGGTTAAGCTGTTCCTGGTAGATAGTCATAACGTGATCTCCAATCATTGCTTCTATTAGACCTTTGCACATTCCTTATTTTTCCTTCCACTTCTCTTCATACCCATAATCACACCAAATATTGACCGTTCTTGGTCTTGGTTAAGGTACTCTATTTAATCCTTGGCTTTTTTCCATTCCAAATAAAACGAGAAAATTGTTCGTTCCAATCATGAACTTGGCTATGTTTAAAACATTTGAAACTATTGAATTACATTTGATTAAAAAGGATCTTGGTAAAATTGACACTTTTATAGTCTCAATTCTGTCAGTGAAATTCAGTAGGGGTATGGACCAGGCAGTGAGATCCTCTTTCATTTTTCATAGTTTATTTAAATCATTGGGACAATATGTTAACCAAATTCCCAAGTACTTGATTGCTTTTTGAGACCAGAGTCTTTGTTTTGGGGACTGGGTGAAACTAAATGCTAAAATGTGTGTTTTTTTTATATCGAACTTGTAGCCTGAATATGTGCCAACAACATCATGTGATCTAAAGTGGGTTAAGGCAGACTTCTGGGTCACTTATTAACACTATTATCACTTAGTAACACGTCACCAGTGTATAGCGCCACCTTGTGTTCTCTATCATCCACCATAATTCCTTATATATTACAATCCTCTCTTACGGCCTGTGCCTGGGGGAGAATATAAAGCTTTAATACTGTTGATTGAATTTTCAGTAAAGCAAAATCCCTCCGAAACCCAAAAACTGATAATTCTAACTCACAGTCAAAAGCTTTTTCAGAGTCAAGGCAGCCAACTGCAAAATTGAGAGACCACTTCAGCATTATCAGTTTCTCCTGTTTTATTTTTTATAGGTACGTCCCTGGAGTTAAATGTTTTTTATATGGTATTAATCAATAAACTGATGGATACATGCTGAAAATAATACAATCATTTAGAAGGGACGGGGGGTTCATTCTTGTCTAGATGTTTTATACCACTCAGCTGAGTCTTGTTATCTTCTCTTTCATGATCCTGCTACTTGTTTTCTCGACCTTGGATGGGCACATGTTAGCTCTACTCTGATTTTATTTTCATCTGTCCCTTTGCTCTAAAAATGTTTATCTCCTCATGTGTGGGACTAATTTCAGCTCCTTGGTGGTGGAATGGATTTCCCATCATGAGCCCTGACTGATAAAACATGACCTCATCTAAATTGAAGCAGAGCTCCAAACTACATGCCCTTTGAAATCAGAGTACATCTTGTGGAATTTACAGAAGTGGCATCTTGTTTTTGTAGAAGTAAATGTATGAATATACAGTTAACTGACAGCAGACAGTAATTATGGAATGGATTATTATTATTATTGTTTTCTTCTTTTGACGGTGAAAGAGTGGTGAGGCAGGAAAGCACACATCCACAGATACCATTCTTCATGATTTATTGAAACATATGCAGCTGTGACAAACAAAAGAAGTATTACATATTCTTTAATCAGTGGGGGAATTAGGCCGGTGGGGGGGGGGTTGGTTAAAAATAAATACCTGAACCAAAGGCTGTGGGCCTGGATAGACGGGACTAGGGGAGAAGGTGCGTTCATTTTATTATACAAATTATCCTCCACAGTGACTTAGTGCTTTAAAACAAATAAACTTCTGTTGTATCTGAACATTTACCACGCCGTTAACTTGAGCCACCTCAAAAGGAATACACCACTGGAAACCTCTTCTAGCATCTTCCAGCTCTCTTCCTCCACAGGCTCCACCGCTGCAGAGACTCCTCACACATTCTCAGTGACAGTTCCTTTTAGGGGGCCAGGTTAGGACCAGCCTACGGGGCCTGGGTGGTTCCTAAGCCCACAGCATTAGCGTAGGCCGACAGCAGGCTGACCACCTGCCGGGTCTCCAGCGTGAGCCGGGCTTCAGTCAGCCAGTCCTCGACCACTCGGCGGGCCTCTCCTCTCAGCTGATTCACCAGTTTGGCTGCGAGCTCCAGGTCCCCGTGCTCTAAGCAGAAGCTAGCGTAAGCCAGAAGCTTGAAGGGATCCAGGTCTTCACTGCTCAACTGGGTGGGGGGGGTTTGGTGTTTGTCCTCAAACAGCAGTGCAGCCTGGATGTAGGACAGGAAGTACTGGTACAGAGAGTTGTGAGATTCATCGATGAGAGCGACGCGGCGGACCAGCGAGCGCAGAGCGTGGAAGCGAGCGCGCAGAGACGCCTCGCTGTACACGCCACGCTGCAGCGACTCCTCGGGCAGCGCCGAGGCCAGGGCCAGAGCGAAGTCGTTGTCATGGCAGCTGTCCCGCACAGCCTGGGCAGCGCCCTGCAGGGGCTGCGTGGGCACGTCCGCCTCCGCCGTCTTCAGCGTGAAGTTCAAAGCCTCCACAGAGAGCCACAGGTGGTGCGCCTTACGGGCCTCCTCCTCCGCCAACACGTGGCCTGCAGGCAGAGCACAGGGAAGGATTAACACACCCTCAAACACCATCTGTTACTCTTTATGAACTATCACTTTAAAAAAATGACGTGTCCTTGCTGTGACATTTATGTTACAAAATGTCAATTACTTCCAGTACCTTTTTTGAGACTTCTAAGCAGATTCCCCTGATCATTGGGATAATATGGAAATCCCAATTATTTTATAATTAGCACATGAAATTTGCTGTACAAACAGTTTTTCATTAATGTCCAGATAGCGTACACACGTTAACAAACCGCCATTACTAGCACCTTTAGGTATATCAGTGTCTGCACCAACACTAAAGATTAATGAAACTTAAATGCTTTATTTCTTCCGGTCATTGTTTTATTAACAAGACCAAAATACTGTATGTTCAATAAATGTAAGCAGGCATCTCAATTTCAACTTTAAATGAATGTATCATAAAACACAATACAGCTCCGGAAAAAATGAAGAGACCACTCCACATTGTATCTTTATCTCTACATGTATGGCAGCCATTCCAGTGTCCAACACAGAGAAATGTTGTCAGTAGTTTAAAGAATACATTTTAAAAATAATAATAATTTAAGTCAAAGACACACCTATAAATAATAATAATGCTGCAGTGGTCTCTTCATTTTTTCTTCATATATATATATATATATATATACACGTTACCACTGCGAAGACCGGAGAAATGATCTGAAGCGCTGTGGTTGTCTAACAATGGGAAGGTTGGCGGTGAGTGTGTGAGTGTGTGTGTCTTTTTTTCTTACTGTCGATGGCCTCCTCCACCCCCTTCAGCCTGGCGTAGGCCGTGTTCATATCCAGAGTGAAGTTGTCCAGCTGCTCCTGGCTCAGCTGCCGGTAGCTGGTCTCCTGCTCCAGCATCTTCCTGCTCAGCACCTGAACACATCACACAGTTACACCAGCTGCACCATGTGGAGGACTAAAGCTGCTATTCTACTCAAGAAGTGACTGAAATTAACAGAACAATGAAGGATAATATAATGATAACCCCAATCATAAAATATAAATAAATATGAAAATCTCCTTCTTTACATACGACTGAAGTTATACAGGAGGAATGATCTGATTTATAATGTGTGCACACCTGCTCAGCGTCGGCTCTCAGCTCCTGCTCCTGCACCTTCAGGACGTCCTGGACGTGGTCTGTGTGAGCCGCTGCCTGCCGCCTCAGCTGGGTCCTCATCTCCGCCTCCATCACCTCCCTCAGTTCAGACAGCTACACACAGACAGGGTTAGCTCCATTAGATACAACAGATTACATGCAGTGCAGAAAATGATATGTTGCTTAAAAATGTGGTAGAGGTAACATGTTTAGCAATTTAAAACAGATCTAAAGTCAATTTGAAAATGTAGAATATGTCATTTTCTCCTCTTAATTAAGGCTTGTGATAAAAAGGTATCCATAATGGCAGTGATGTGAGGTAGGGTCAGTTTGGATAAAACATATTTTCACTTTGTCCAGTCAAGATAAGGATTATTTTTTTGGTGACAGTTATCTGTTGCCCGGCCTTACCTCCCTGCAGATGATGCAGTCCGGAGGCACAAACAGGACCTCATACAGAACCTCCCACTACCCCTGTGCGTACCTTCCTCTCCTGCTCCAGCCGGGCCTCCTCCTTGACGTGCTGCAGGGCGGTGCTCACAGCCTTCTCCAGGGCCTTCTGGTCCTCCAGCTTCTGCTGCTCCAGCGAAGCGTCGATGTGGATCTGCTCCCGGACCCTCTGCTCCGCCAGCTCTCGGTTCAGCTGGTCGATGCGACGGTGAGCGTGGGCGATCAGCGCGTTCAGGTCATCCTCCGACAGCTTTCCAGCTCAAACACAAAGACACCTTACTTTGAAAATATGTCTACTGAGTCTACATAAATCCATTCAGGTGTTTATCTGGAACAGTAAAGCACAAGGGTCCTAAACACAAACAGAATAAGACAGGGTACTGATGCTGACCGAGCGGCACTCTCTACAGCAGTGCTTCTCACACTGGGGGGCGTGCAGCGGAGGTACTGCAGGGGGGGCGTGTGAAGCTGGGAGGAAGTTGGAAACAAACATTGGTTGCGCTTTGTTATAATAAAAAACTCAAAACGTACACTCTATAAGGCTCGATGTGGACGAAGCTCGTTTGACAGAACTATTTTCACGTAATCAGGAGAAATCCATCATCAACTGGCCAAAAGGCATCCTATTCAGACGGAGAGATGCACAGCTTTCTGCCATAAATCAAAGCTCTGTTGCCCCAATTACTTGTAAGGTGGGAGAAGAACTAAAGCCTGATTTAAGGGTTGGTTATATTTCACATCATTAATACAAATCTGTAAAGTAACTAAAGGGATTAAATAAATGTAGTGGAGTAAAAGAACAAAGTAGCAAAACCAAAATTGTACTTAAGTACAGTGCTTTAGTAAATGTACTTAGTTACTGCAGGTATGATACGTGTGCTAGCAGTCCAGAACCCACTATATATATTAAATAAAGCTATTTTAATTAAAACAATTTATTCATTTTATTCTGTTTCCAATTTGTTTTGTTTTTCCCTAAACAAATAACAAAAATAACAAATAGAAATACCATATTCATTTCACAGTCTTTATGTTTTATCCATAATAACATACAACATTATAGTTGGATCTCTGTGTGTTGTTATTATTAGCAGAGAAAATGTAAAGGTTGTACAGCTACATACAATTAATCCTACCAATCTAGGTCGGAACCGGGTTTGGGGGCTCGAAAATATTTCCATTACCCAAAGGGGGCCTGACTGTAAGAGTTTGAGAACCACGGCTCTACAGAGACAGGAATGGTGGTTTAGTATTGTGTTTAAGACCTAAAAACAGGTTCAAAACGGTTTTGGCAGGTGAACTCTTTAGATATTAGATGCTTCACCCTCCAGCAGGACAATGACACAAAGCTTACTGCCAGAGCAACACTCGGGTTAAGGCAGGGGGGTCCAAACTGTTTCCACTGAGGGCCACATACAGAAAACATACAAAGGGCTGGGCCCCTCACTAAAGGTGAGGTATATTGCCTCTTAAGTTAAGTTAGAAGTTAGCAAAACCAATCAAATGTAGGTGTAGGTATGCTTCATACTTGAATATGCTTTATGAAAACACAGCCTCCATCTCAGCTCTCCGTAGGGTTTACTTTATTGTGTTACTCAAAGGGTTGGTAGCTCATCCCTTACAACAGAAGCCTCAGATTGACTATAGGGGAAATATGGAGGCTCTATATCAAGCTTGTAATGTCAATACGTTTGGTTTTTTTATCAACTAAGATTTGTTAGAAAATATGTTTTACTTTAAAATCGACTGAATTTATTTGAGATGTGGGCTTATTAAGACACAACAAGTACAATATAAGACCTGCACAGGTTTCAGAAGTGGGCCATGTTCCATTATACTTTTAGAATTTGCTGAGGGCGAATTCAAAATGGACCATGGGCCGCAGTTGGCCCCTGGTGCTTAGTTTGGAAACCCCCTGGTTTACAGGAATAAAGGTCAGTGTCATGGAATGGCCAAGTCCCAGACCCAGAGCTCAATCTAAAACCTGTGGTGTGACTCTCTGTAGACTGTTGGCTCACCATGACGCTAGAGTGTCTCTGATTGTATCATAAAACAGCATACACACCACACCACAGCCATACACCAGGCACCAGAGTTAAGTTGTGTGTGTGTGAGAGACAGTGTGTGGCCTTACTGAGCCCCTTCCAGTTGGCCTGGATCTCTGGAGTGAGGCTGGTCACCTCCCTCTGGAACTGTAGTTTGGCTTCATTAACCAGCTCACTGTACTGGGAGACAATCTTAGCTTCTGACTCTGAAGACTGCACCTGCACACACACAAAAAAAGGTTTGTGTGTTGTTCGTCTTGTAACGTGGCTCCCACACTCATACCTCTCAGGATGAATTGTAATAGTTAGATCCTCTGACTCTCCATCGCACCACACAGACAACTGAACACCAATCTCTCAGCAAGAAGTGGAAAAAAGAGGTCATTAACAGGTCCCTCCTGTAGTTCTTGGCTGACCCCTCACCTTTCTCATGATCATTGATGCCCCAAGAGACCAGATCTTAGATGGTGGAGATCCAGATTGAGGGTGATTGATGGTCAGTTTGTGCTTCTTCCATCTTCTAATAATCAAACCACTTGTCTCTCTCTCACCAAGCTGCTTGCTGGTGGTCTTGTCTTCTATTCCAGCTTTGTGCAGGTCTACAATCTGGTCCCTGATGTCCTTAGACATTAGTTCCACCATGATCACAAGAGCTGTCTCTGGTCTGGCCCTCGGTGGAGAGGTTGTAATCTGATTTATTGACTGTGGACAGGTGTCTTTTCTGCAGGTAAAGAGTTGACATCAGGAGTACTTTCTTAAAGTGAGAGGACTTATTTAACCACTCCGTGGGAGCCACAATCCTTGTTTGCAAAGGGATCAAATAATTATTTCCTCCAATTAAACCCAAATTCATCTAAGTCTTAATGTACATTTCTGGATTTTCTTCTTTATATTCTGTCTCTCACTGTTAAAATAAACCTAACATTAAAAGTATAGACTTTTAAATTCTTTCTAAGTGGGCAACTTACAAAATCGGATCAATTACTGATTTCCTTCACTGAACACAAACACTGTCCTCACCTTGGTTACCACTTTGTCCAGGTCCACCACCATGTTATGGAGATTCTCCTCTGCTGCTAGAACCAGAGGGCGCACAGCAGCCACCTTCAGCCCCTTGGAGCTGTCAATCACCGCCTTCAGACTGTGTAAGGCTTCACTGAGGGGGGGAGATTCAGTAAACTGGGTGAAAATCTGATGGTGAGTAAGGGTGATACTTAGCAACCCTTCTCACAATGCATCCATGGTCACATGACTCAGGCTCCAGACCGCCAGTGTGAGTGTGCAGCTGAATAATGTCACGATTCTCATGGCTGGAATGATGGAGGCCCCTGCTGGCCCCTGGAGATGTCTAAGTTATCAGGACAGGGTGTGTGTATGGCAATATGTGAACAGCAGGGACTTCATCACATTGATGCAAACATCCTATAATATTCCATCACCATCAGAGCGTGCTGCCAGGGAACATGCAGGGAGGTACTCTAACCCTTCTGTTTCGCATCTTTCAAATTCATCTGTAGGTGTATCTGTATGGTTACCATGCAGTTTAATGTGGACGTGTCCCTCTGCACCTTCATTACCGGAGATGATTATTGTTTTCACTATGAAATATCAAATAATGGGTTATCTAGCGTCAGGGACCAAAAAAGCAGTTCTACCACAGAGCCAAGAACACATATCTTAAGATGGAGAAGCTGTGTGTGTGTGTGTGTGTGTGTGTGTGTTGAGGTACATGTCTTACTTGGCATTTGACAAGGCAGTTTCAGCAGAAGTCACAGCGCTGGTTCTCTCAGCTAGAGAAGCTTCCAGATCCTTCCACTGGGCGGACTTCTCCTCGGGCGGGACCTGGATTCATATAGAACTTTAACCACTCTGAGGCATTATGTTGCACATAAAAAGCCCAGATGTGATGGTTAGATGGTTAGGAGTTGGCTGTAAGGGATTTAAAGCCAATAACTCCTATGGAAATCCCTGGGCATGGATACCTCCCGAGGGGGGGGGCACTCGTACCAAGCTCTTACTACAGGCTCCTGTGTGTCCAGCCACTCACTCCAAAACACAGTAACTAAACTGGGCTTCTGGTCCAGTACTTTCATCAAACAGAGTTAGCTACGTGTTGCTTGTTTCTTGAGTCAACTTGTTGTTTTGTGTGTCAGTCAGTTCTGGAGTCATTGCTCTGATTAATCTTTTCTTATTTTCCAATAGACTAATCATTTTAAATTGACATGCTGTTTGGAAACATCAGGGACTGAGACTGGTGTCTCAGTGTGCTCTGTCTTATGTGTCAGCGGTTTCACAGACCTAGGTGTTGCGGTTTCCTGAAGGACTAACATCAGCTGTTAGTTCTTGTTTGGTTCGATGTGTCTGGGCCAAGTCTATCGTCTTACCAACCCAGTTCAGATTTAGCCACGCCCACTTCCTTATTTACGTCGCTCTGCTGACTGCATCATGGACGTATGAAGAGAATGTTCCCATGTTAACGACGCTGAAGTAATGTCACTTCTACTCTGGCTTGGAAAAAATATGTTATGGGTTGTTATTCAGTGCAGCAAGTACCTTTTTTATCCTCTAACAGTGTTGGAGAGTAACAAAGAACATTAACCCAAATACTGTACTTGTGTACAAAAGCAGACAAAACTGAAAATGAGCTGTTGACTACATATTGGTTTCGAGTTATTTTTGAATCCATGTTCAATTAATATGTATCTTTGAAATGACATTTACTAAGCTATGCATAACTGTGATTTTCTTTCATATTATACAAAGCATTCTGTTCATCTATGAAAAAGATGCTGTATGAAGCCCTGACTGATAAACGGCCCATATCGCTCCAGCGTTGTCAACATGGGGTCGTTCTCTTTATACGTCCGTCACGCAGAGCTATACTAATGCAGAAGTGGTTGTGGTTGAATCTAAACCGGGTTGGAAAAAACGTCTGGGCCAGGGCTATTGTGATCAGACCACACCCTGTCCCCTGTACCTCTGCTTCCATCGCCTCCTTCAGTTTGACGGTGTGCTGAGCGATAGCCTGCAGTGCGGCCTCCTGAGCTCCAATCGCCTGCAGGGTAGCTTTAGCAGAGCTGGCAAGGGACTCGTCCAGACTAGCTGATACAGCTGCAAAACACAAACACATACACACCATGAGGGGGAGACAGAGAGTGGACAGTAGCAAGGAGTGAACAGGAGGAGTTAAAGTCGTTTCTCACTGAAATTGGATTGCATTGAAAAGAAAATTAAATATTTTATTCATTCACTTTCTGGAGTTTTTGTGTGTGTGTGTGTGTGTGTGTGTGTGTGTGTGTGTGTGTTTTCCAGCCTACATGTGATGATTTCCTGTTCCTCCTGGTCCTGTAGAGCCAGTCTAGCGGTCACTTCTTCCACTGGTCGCTCCTTCAGGGCCTCTGATGCCACAGGCTCAGGCTCATCCATCGCTGACAATGCAGTATCCTTATGGTCGTGGCACTCTTTGCACTCCTCTAGAGAATGGGCACACACAGACACAATGTCATCTTACTCTGTCATTTTCCAACCCTGAAGTCTCTGAGCTTCACAGACTTTATATGATTATTGTGTCTGTAAAACAGTGAACATAACAAAAACAAAAAAACACTTTTAATTGTAATGCCCATTCTGTGCACACCACTGCCCCCTCAGTGGTTACACACATTAGTGTGATCCCAATGCTTGACACAAAAGCAGCAGAGTTTACAAAAGACCCTTCCCTTCACAACTTTGGTTAGAAACAGGAATTCTTGAGCAAAGAGTCAGGTAGAAGCAGGTGCCAGGAAACAACCCTGGTGTATCTGTATTGATATCAGTGTGGGAACAGTTGCGTTTTTGGGTGCAGACACGCCAGCAATGGGTGATGATAAAGATGTGGGAAAAGAAATTGGGAAATTTGTTATAAATAATAAAGAGTTACAGGAGAATTGTGACGCCAGGAGGGAAGCCAGGAGAAGGCAATTACAAAAAGAGAAAAATCAGGAGGGTTAGCAAATGTGCCGTACATTTATCAAACACTTTGTAGTGATCGAATGATCAGACACAAAGTGAGCTGTTCCCTTACAGCTGGGCGATTGAGGCTCAGACGGAGAGTGCGCCGATTTGGGAGAAAGAACCAAACCCCAAAAATCACCCACAGTCTACGGGAGTGAAGTGTATGTAAGTCAGCTAAACACAATGTCATAATGACTGGTAGCGTTGATGTGTGATTTAACACACAGTGCAAGGGGGCTTTGTGTTGATTATTGTTCAGAGCTAACTGTCAGCTGGGTAAAGACTTGGGGATCTCTGAGTTTTCAAACACATCTGCTGTACACAGAGATGTAACATTGATGATGCTTTAAGATATGAAGGTGTACAGAGGTTAGGAGGAGGCGTTACCTTTCACTGCAGCTGCCTCTGAGTCGCAGGGAGCGGGGACTGAGGACATTTCACTGATAGCTGAGATGATGTGAGTAGCCTCTGTTGAAGCCTCTGGATGGGATGGAGACACACAACAACAGTTTGTTAAGCGGGATAATGTGCAGGGAGGCGGTCATTGTTGAAAGACACCTACTGGGAACCTTGATCAGCCTGAACTAGTCATATGTCATACTTATAGTCAGTAATGTTCCGGGTCATGGAGTTTTACAAAATGTGTTATGGCATCATAGTAATTTCTCTTCAGTTTGTCGGCTCTAAATCTGTAATTTATTAGTCAGACTGGCTTTGGTGGCTAAGCTAACATCATCCATGTGGAAATTTGCATCATGGGACATAACTTGTGCTACAGTGTGCTATCTGATTTCGTAAAAATAAGAGCAACACGAGTGCAGCTCCGTTTAAAATATGGCTATGTTAGGTTGTTAACATACAGTAAGCACTCTGCTGCCACCTCCTACAATACATGCGGAACCTTGTTTGATTTAATGTCACAAAGATAAATGAAAAGATGGATTAGAGCATTCATGTTGCACGGTACAAAGCGCCTGACTGCAGTAGATGATGTGGGTCTGAACCCGATGAGACCTACCCTCTATGCTGGGAGCAGGCTGAGCTGGGACAGGACCCGCTTCAGCGGCTGGGCTCTCATCTTTCAACTTCTTCTCCATCTTAGCTTTGGACCCCTTTTGCGGTTTTTCCATCATAGATGGAGGCTGGGCCATCTCCTAAAGAGCAGGAAAGGCAGTTAGTTTACTGAGAGCCTCAAAGATGTTTGTGCAGCATACACAGTCTGTGAGCGCTGCATATAAATGAACCCTGATCCTTTAGATGCGCAGGACATCTTTCATTTTAAGTCCTGCAGGAAAATGGTTGTTTGAGATCAGCCCTGGAGCTTCTGTTTCCCCCCCACAAAAAGACAACTATATCAGAAGTTGCAAATAGTTTTATACATCTTCAACAGGGCTTTCCTCTTGGCATGACCTGATGAAACTTCCCGTTTTTAATCAATAAGAAATAATACTATATAAGTACGCACATGAGAAGCCCGCTCTACCACTGACACGGTGGACACAGAAGTAGCTTTAAGATTTATTGAAAATAGTTTGCAAGAGTGCAATATAAAACATGGATGCTGTAAAGCTGCACTAGCAATAATGTCCTGCGACCCCCTCTGTGGTCTCTTCAGCCATCTGATAGCAGATGCCTTTATAAAGATACATACAAGCTGTACAATTCACAAATGGGGAATTTTCTTAACTAAATGTTAAGTTTTTTATATATGTTATTCTTGTGTTAACAACAAAAGATACACAAAAATACTGATTCAGTTCTGGGTTCAAGAATCATTCCTGCAACATTCTATTGGATGTACTACACTTTGACACCCTGTAGCATTCTAAAAATGCTGTCACAGAAAATTGATTTCAGCTAGCACTCAGGACATTGCACCAAGGTGCTGAGAGTCCATTCTGACCTGGTTCTTGATGGGGAGGCCGCCGTATTGAGAAGCGGGTCCCAAAGCCAGACCCAGCAGCCTGTCCGAGTACGGAACATTTTTCTCCACGCCTGCTCTGAACTTGGGATCCCATTTGGCATACAGTATTGTACCTCCAATACCACCTCCGACAGTCACCAGGCCAGCCGCTACCACTTTAGCAGCACCACTGCTGCAGAGACAAGGATCTGATGTCATGTCAAGAGGGCAAATTTAGCACAGTGTGTGTGTGTGTGTGTGTGTGTGTGTGTGTGTGTGTGTGTGTGTGTGTGTGTGTGTGTGTGTGTGTGTGTGTGTGTGTGTGTGTGTGTGTGTGTGTGTGTGTGTGTGTTACCCGCTCTCTCCCGCTGTGTAGTGACGGCAGGGTTGCAGATTGGTCAGAGGGGTTCTCCCAAAGTTCTTCTGGAGAGAGAGGAAGGCGAGGGACAGACGGTGCTATAGCTTCAACATCTGACATTCATTATGTACCTTTGTGATGTGTGTTAACGTCCTGATGGCATGCATTTGACATTTTACAAGTTAAATAGAAACTAACTGTGAACTGTACTTATTTTCTGTACTTGAATACAGAAGAGGAATAACGGGATGTTTCTGAGCAGCTCGTCGGTACTGACCGTTGCTCAGGTGAACACCGGGGCGCGCCCATTGACTGCATATGATTATGTAATGTCATTGTACACTATGTATGTACATTCTGTGATCCCTCCCTCCTAACTGCATGGTGGGTACAGTGACATGTACTGTGGCGCTGTGGATATACTGCACTCCCCGTCAGTAACAGAGCTGTCTCCATGCTGGCTGTATGTCACTAGCCCATATGTCACTAGAAGCTAACAGCTAGCACTGACGTTAGCAAGGTTCTGATCTGCTCTTGCTAAAGTCAAGCTACAGTTCCATACAGAGCCCTGTGAATTATAAGCACAAGCATCGGAAATCATGCTGATGTTAACAATAAACCCGTATTTTCAATTAAACCGACAGTGGCACCTTGGGCAGGTCTGTGGGTCACTGAATGACAACATGCTAATGCTAACGCTAATGTTAGCTCCCGGCTGGCTGTGTAGGCTGCTCTTACCCGCGCGCTGCTGTTAGCCCCTCTCAGACAAGCTCTCAGCATGGTCCAAAATCACTGTTTCTCAAGTGCCAATCAGTTTAACCTGCACAGTAGCAGTACGTGTTTTCTCCTCTCGTCCTTCTTTTCGTTTCTCTCCCACTCTTCTTCTTTGTATATTAGCTAGCTAAATGCCTGTGTGCAGCATACTGCCTCCCTGGTCAAAAGTTAAACTACAACTAGCTTCACTCCACTGAGCAATCCCTTCCTGTGCTGCAGGATCTGCACTCCCCCCAGGCTGGTGGCGTCATGGCCAGCTTTTGTGGAATTTAAAGGGTGAACTAACTTGCTTTACCAAATTTACCCACAGAGATCCATCGTGTGGATACATTCCCTTCTGTTAAAACTGATCTCAGATCCTGAAATGCATGTTCAGTCACAAATGGCACTGGTGCCCACTCAGTCGATTGATTTTGAAGGGTGCATGACTCTTTAAAAATAAATACCCAGTTGGGTAGCTAACAAGATTTCCCACTGCTAAACAGCATTGTGCTGCATTAGAAAATAAGAACAAAGACACAGGCTCAGTGACCAAGCCCCAGGGAGAAGAAAACACTGCACGTATCAGAAAAGAAGCCTATTAAACTAAAAGTATTTTTTTAAAAAAAATCATCTTCCAGCAGAAATGCTTCTCTATGTAGTTTATCAGTTTCTGTTATTACTATGAATTGAATAAACAATATCCATAAATTAATGATAGAAAAGCAGATATACATTTGAAAACCCCTCACCTTAATGAAACCAGAGCTGCAGGTATGGTAGCTTTACATCTACATTTATGGGGCTGCTTATAACAACATAACACATGCAACATTGTTCTTTTTTATTTGAAAGTCTTCACCATAAAGGAACCAGCAAAAAACACATAACATTTGCAATAAAAAACAAGTACAAAAACAAATCACAGCCCAATATAACTGAAGTAATGCAGTGTTTAAATTTGTACATTCTTGGGAAAAGTTATTGTCAATATGAATCATTATCAATACTTTAGTTTGCCCGACCCATTAAATCGATTTGAAGAAACTTTTGACTTCGGTAAGTATGCTACATTTTTTTTTGTGAACACCTAATCCTAAACTATTTGAACCGACCAGAGTTAAACAAACACCTGTAAAATCTTGCCATAAAAGAAGATTCCCTGAGCAGGCTAGGAATCTGTAAAAGGTCCCAACCTATGAATTAAGAAGCACTGGAAAAGAAAAAAAAAGAAGCCTAGTGAATATTGTGAATAAGAACATTACATATGGGTCGTAAATATAAGGGACAGTGTTGAACTAATGCCTTCAGCTGAAACAGCGTGGAGCAGATGGAGTCGATTGAATCTGGAACAGAGTCACTGTGGGAACATGGTGGGCTTCCAGAAGTGTCAGGGAAGAGATGGATGAACATTTGGGAGGTGTGTCAACATGTTCGATTTCATTTCGGCAATGAACTACGCCAAGTCAGGCTCCTCTGTAATTTCAGTCTTCTGTATTTTAACTGGAGTACCCGAACAGTCGTCGTCCCCCTGAGCAAGAGAGAAAAAAAAAAATCAATCAATAAAACGTAATTCTCATAAAGCACCAGTTTTTTTACCTGCACTTATGGTTTTGTTTCAGAAACTTGGATAGACTGTATGCTGACAGAGGAAGCTGGACATGTGTCAGTAAACACCTGATTCAGAAGACGGTAGGGATAACACTTTTAAAATGTGTGTTTTCTGAGTGGAGCTGGGTTTGAGTAACTAAGCTAACGTTGTAGCTGCTCCGTCCACACTCACAACGTCATAAATAAAGCAGCGACTGTATTCGCCATGCCAGAGAGTCTGTGGTCTGTACATGTATAACTTTTCTCCAGTTTCTGAACAGATATGAGGAGCTGTGAGCTCTGTGCACTAACAGCTAATGTTTTGGTTTTCTGATTCAACGTCAGGCAACACCACGCAAATTTGACGCCCAACTTGAAAACAATTGTAAAGCACATGTAAAGTCAATGCAAATACAATCTACATGTAATGGCGACACGCCCAAAAAATCATATTGTGTTGTGTCAGTAATGTGGAAACTGTTAGTCTATCATGTTAAGAGACATGTAACCATGTTAAACATATCCACAATAAGCTCCTAACTGGGATACTAATGGGCATGCATTCGGTGGCTGTTTTCTAAAGGATATCATTCATATATTTATTGGAAACATTCATTTCCATACATTTTGAATAGTGTATTTACCTGTAAACACATTTTTGCATTTTCAGCTGACCTGCTGTCTCCTTCAAATAAAGTGGTACTACAGGTTCTGTGGTGTTTCTAATTATTCTGATCTCATAGTGAATTCAAATCCTCAAAGTTATCAATCTTACCTCCAGTGAGCGGCTGTGTGTGGCAAGAGAGGCTGGGGCATTCTGAAAGTCTGTCAAGTTCGGGAAGTCCAGCTCAATGTCCATTACATCATCGATTCCCAGCTCCTCACTGGAGAGCAGAAGACAAACACCAACATGACCATCAGCAAAAAGACAGAACACAGTGTCTACAGCAGGGAGGCAATTAAATATCGGTGTCCCTCAGAAGTAGACATTTCTTTCAATATCCCAGGCCAGGGTACATGAGCTGGGCAAACAGCGAAAGCAGCAAGTCTAATTTAAGTTAATTTAAGGTAGAGGGACTGCTAGCTGTGGCAACAAATTAAGCAAGTGCATTTACTCAACTACTGTACTTCTTCTGTCTTGATGTTTTTATAAGCCAGTACAGCTCCACATGTACCTGAAAGCATTAGTTACTATACTGATATATACAGCAGGATATTAAGCGATTAAAAATTGGGCCCAAATCTACCATCTGTGATAAAACAATATTATGTCTAATCGTAATACACTACTTTTACAAGTTTATTTTGAGCAGGACTTTTACTTGTTACAGTGCATCTACAAAGTGGTACTGCCACTTTTACTTGGGGATGTGTGTGTGTGTGTGTGTGTGTGTGTGTGTGTGTGTGTGTGTGTGTGTGTGTGTGTGTGTGTGTGTGTTGAGAGACCCATCTGGCAGGGGTTTGGAGCTGAACTGTTCTTTCTTTACTGATAGCGATATATGTATATTAGGGTTCTCAAAGTTGATGCATTAAGCCGTTAACTTGCATCCTCGTTGAAAACTTAATCTCTCCTTACATGTCATCAAGGACTTTGTCTTGACCCTCCTCTGTTGGGGGATCCCAGGCGTGCAGTTTGACCTTCCACAGTTTGATCTGCTGATCCCAGGAGCGACGGCTGTACTTCCTGAACTTATTTGGAGTCTTGGGGTGAACACCCGGCTGACGCAGATGTCTAGAAACAAAAGGAAAAGTAAAGATCAGAAATCATAATCAGTTTGATTGCCAAATAGGTTTGCACGTCCAACGAATTTGTTGTGGTGCATAAACATTATTGTTTTATAATATTTGAGCACTTTAAAACATGTATTATTGTTCAATGACACAAACATGGGTGCCTCAGGTGCAGTGCTCCATAAGGATTGTGTGAGTGTTGACCTACTTTGGAATTTCCTTAATGTACCGATCATAGGCCAGTGTGTTTTTTCCATAGTTGATCTGTTTCTGTCGCCGTAGCAACACTGCCTCATCGGTCTCGATGTTTTCTCCCTCTCGCGAGTCACAGCTGGAGCAGACAGAGACAGGTGTTTTCGCACGTACAGACTCCAACAATGAAGAACTGCGAGAGAAGCAGACATACCTTTCCGATGAGCCAGAGGAGATCTTCCTCTCTCTTTGGGGAACCTCTGCACCCAGTATCCTCCTCCTGTAACTAAACAGTGCACACACAGTCAGTTCAAATGATGACTCAGTGGAAAGTGCGCTCTGAACGACGGAGAAAGAAGCAGAGTGTGGTTACCGTTGCATGTCTCTGTGTACGTCTCTCCTCATTTCATCATTCTCCACCTGGCTGCCCCAGTCAGCCTTTCTGCCGCAGCGAGATACCGGGCCTGTGCTCTCTGGAGTGGTGAAACTAGGGAGAAAGCACAAGCATTAACACACTGAGTCAAGTTGAATGAAGTGTGTTTTTATTGCAGCTGTATTCTCTTACCTAGCCTTTCTGCTGTCGGATTCCCCACCCTTTTCTGGACCAGCGTCCCCCTCTCTGTTGGCCCGCAGGCTTCCGTCGACCCCTCGTTTCCTGCAGTGGGACCACCGGGACGGACCAGAGCTCCTACAAAATATAGACAAGTAAAGTTAGCACATCATTTTAACATGCTAGCATAATGTTCAATGTCAATTTAGTAGCCCTTCAGTGCTAGTGTGTCTCTATTAATCGTTTCTATCTGTTCAAACAAATACAGCACAAAGTAAGCTGAACACACAGTAGATGCATGCCGGCTACATAGAAAAAGGTCAAGAGGCGCAACTTTGGAAATTGAGTCAGTCTTTGTTATTCGGAGGCAAATGAATGAATAATAGCTAGTTTTAATGACTTTTTATACTGCAGGGTAGCTGCTGAATTTACTCCAGGTGAACTAAAGTCTGATTTAAGGGTTGATTATATTTACCATCATTAATCCAAATCTGCCTAACAACTAAAGGGATTAAATAAATGTATTGAAATAAAAGTACACAATTTTACCTCTAGGTTGTAGTGGAGTAAAAGAACAAAGTAGATGTGTTCAAGTTAAGTACAAGTACGTACTCCAAAATTGTACTGGGTAAATCTACTTTACACCATTCCTTCAAACTAGCTGTCGGTTGGTTTCCAAACACAACTGGTAAATCCTCTTTCAGAGAAAAGAAACCAGCGGTGAGACCCGGATGTATGACAGCCACAAACATGGCCACCGACAGTAGAAGCGCTAACTTAATCAGCTTCTGAGTCGAATGAATTAGAAATAGTTCATTGACAAGGTTCTCCCGCGACTGACTTCCTGTTCTGGCCAGCTGTTCGTCCATCCATTATCAATCCGACAGTGTCTAAGGGTCTGGGTGGGGGTGCTGAGGCCTATCAATTCACATTCACGGACTGTTTACAACCAGGCACACCACTGCCGGTATATTCCATGAACAACCGAGGCAAAACGTCCGTCACTACCCAAAGCCCCAACTGTTCAGAATAGGAATGCTCCGGCTGTAGTGGGTAACACTTCAGCCCTCTGCATACCAACCCCACTTACAGCTGCACTACAGCCCTGTTCAGCAGAGGTTAGCCTTTACCGCCGTTTTTTCATCCTGTGCACCCGCCGACAATAGAGCAGAGCCGCCATCGTGCGTTCAACAGTCAAGAAAACAGCAGAACGAGTAGCTAACTTCCTCAAGGCTAATGTAAAATAATTTCAAAGCGAGCAACAAGCTAACTAACGTTAGCGCAGTGCACAAGGTGCAGGGATTACATCTCAACTGAAACATGAACACAGCCTTACAGTGCGGCTAAAGTAATTAGAATAATACATAAATGAAAAGGTCAATGTGTTTGTAGTAGGTTAGCTTGCAACACCTTCACAAAATAACATTCTGAAAGAGTTCCAGCTAATATTCCATCAAGTGAACCCAATGCAGGCTCGTTAGCGTTTATGAAACTTGCCCATTGTCATGTTCGTTATCGCGAGCTTCACGTCGTCGGCCTCTGGTCCAGTTCGACATGTTCTTGATGATAAGTAGAGTAAAGTTACCCTTGTTGTCAGCTCAGCAGCAGGCAGGGTTGTGTCTACCCGCCAACACTGAAAGGCGCGCGGTCCCAAACAATCCAACAGGTCACGTGACAGGAAAGGGCGGCTATACATGCAAATATATGAAGATACTGGGCGCGAATTAAGAGAACACAGCAGAAGCAACTCTGCATCGCCCCTACACAGTTTAAAGTATAGAAACTATAATATACACAATACATACTTTTGAAATCCCCCCCCAAAAAACACCACTCAGATATTTGCAATAGTGGCACTCTATCTGCTATTATTTGGGTTATTGCCAATTGTGGGAAATGAGAGGGTTGACAGAATAACGAAACAGGCGCTGATGAAGGAAATCATAGACGACAAAATCTTATTCTCAAAATCTGAGGGGAAATGGAACTTCAGACAGTGGAATAATGAAAGAAAAGCAGCACGATCTCTAGACAAAGGGGAGGAAATATATGTATTACATCCAGGAAAGAGTGGGGTAGGGTGTAGGAGAAAGAGAGTTTTGACAAGTTTTAGAATAGGGAGGGTCATTTTAACGTAACATTAAACAATTGTGGGGGAACATCTGACTGGACTTTGTAATGCAGGGAAGACGAATCAGTGGAGCACGTGGAAGGTTTACAGCTCAGAGGAGAGTCATGATGGAGGAAATTAAGAGGCTAGGGGTGACTGTAAGGATAACCTCAAACACACTGGACTGTGGGGAAAATGGACCAGGCAGAAGTTGTTTGGTTGGCTATCTCCAAAGAATGGGATTGATGAGAAAAAGATGAACGCTGGAAATTGCAGGGAGTAAATCGCACAGTAAGATGGAGTGAAGAAGCAGAACATAAAGAAGAAGAACAGGTGTACTTTGCTGCCACCTGCCGGTGTAGAAACGTTCTGCGCTGTTTTCCCGGCCACTTCCCAGAGAACTCCCCTGTTTACCATAACAACCGAGGACGCCTTCCTCCTGATTGGCTGTTTCTACATCCTGTGTTTTCAGGCCTCACTAGCAAATGCTATTTTAAACATACTCCCTTCGTGAGCAGTGGATTAACAAGGACCTCTAAGAAAAGAAGTAAGTCAGTAATGGCATACTTGGCTTTCGGCAGTTGTTTCAGAGAAGGAATTTGACAAACCGATACAAAAAAGCCGTTAGCTGCGAATGGGCTAACTGTGCTGCTACTGTACAGCATTGTTGTGAGTGAGCATTAACCATGGTATTAACAGCAGCAGCCTTCAATAACAGACCGCTCGGTGGCGGACATCTCTTCAGAACGGGCAGCATGCACCGGGGATGGACGTCTGGACGCCATTTCTAATGTTCAGTAAGAATGTTCCTCATGATTTGTGGTATTGAACATGAGCTGCAGAGACTTCCTTTCACAGGTGTTACTAGAGCTAAACGTTAGAACTGTTTTGTGTGTTTGAATGTCATTCTACTGGAAGAACAGTAAGCTCACCTGACGTTAGGGTGAAATGAATGAAATCCTCTTCACTGGGAAGATATACCCTCAGTCCCCCAGCACCGACAGCTTCAGTGATGAAGAGTGTATGGATCCATTACTTCCAACAATGCAGCAACAAGTACACGTTTCGGATTGAAATATTACCATTAGCAGGTATCTAATGTATTCAAGTACGAACAGAGAGATCTGTTGTATTTGCCTTGTGGTGTGTATTTTCCTAATGAATTAATGTAGTTTTTCTTGTTCGAGGTTAAGTTAACTTTACCTACTTTTTTGCAGTTTACTAGTTAAACCAATATTTCCCTCTAAAAATCAGTAGTGGGAAAAAAAGTGCACAATTAAAGTGAAAGGTACTGCTGATCATCATACTACAAAAAACATTACATATGATGACATCTGTTGTCATTTGTTAAGATAGATAAATACTTTATTGATCCCAAATTGGGAAATTATTTAGTTACAGTGTGATCCGGCATTAAAAAAAGTTGGAAAAAATGTATCAAGAAAATAAAATAAAAACTATAAACAGCAGCAATTATAAATACATATCTACAATAGAAAGGACTTGAACCGCCAAGAATAATAAATAAAAAATGCTCTAGATAAGTTGGACAATTCTATGAAAGGACAGTATTTTACAGTAGCATATATATTCATATGATAGTATATAAATAACTGATAGATATGAACAATATATAATTAAAGAAGTGACTGTGACTGTATTCTGTGAATGTCAGTAACGATGCCAGTGCTGTCTGCTCACAGTTTAGCTGCAGTGTGTGGATGGAGCACAGCAACCCAGAGACACTGAGAGACCCTGGAGAGGCTGGTCTGACAGGTGATCACACACACACACACACACACACACACACACACACACACACACACACACACACACACACACACACACACACACACACACACACACATACATAGGACTTGAAAGAACAATAGTAAACATACAGAAGAGAAAATAAGGCAGGTCTTTTAAAATGAATAAATCCACAGAGTAAATATCCTCGGTGCTGGACTTAACACTCCTGCCAAAGCCAAAAAGGTCTGTTTGGATTCCATAAAACATGGTTAGGGTTCAAACACAAAGGAGTAGTTGGACCTTTGAAACCCCCCCCCGCAGTCAGTTAAACAGTTTAATCCTCACTTTAATAAACTTTTTAATACTCTTATGGTTCTGGAGGAACTGTGGGACCAACACAAGGTTCATGATCCCCACGTTGTTTAGTTGCAGTGGAACATGGCCGTATGTTTGTATCATTTCGAGCAAGACAGCCCAGCCCCGCGGAGCACCAGAGAGATGTTCTGGTGGTGATGCTGTCAACTTGTTGCTGTCTTTGTTTCAAATGTTCTGATGATTGTGTGTCTTGTGTGTCTCCTTTCAGACCGGGAGAACTCTGAGGCATTGTGCTTCGAAAAGGATCAGGTTAGTACTTTTTTGACATGTACTATTTAAAATATGATGGTTATTACCCTTAATTTTTATTGATATATTATTATCTTTGTTTATTTGTTTGTTATATGGTAATAGACATTCTGGAGGGACCCAGAGGGCAGTGTGCCTCAGGCTGCAGCTCATAGATTGGGTTTACGGTCAATGCAGCAGCTGTTTTCAGTGACGCTGTGATGGGTCATGTGACCTGTGCAGCACACTCACAAAATCGCTCGTGTAAAGGCTTGTTGAATCACGAAGTCAATCACAAAAAACATACAGCTCTGGAAAGATAAATCTCAATCTCTACATGTATGGCAGCCATTCCAGTGTCTGTTGAATTCCAACGCAGAGAAATGCTGTCAGCAGTTTATAGAATACAATAAATCATTTAATTTAAAGACAAACTTATAAATAATAAAACAAGAGAAACTGATAATGCTGCAATGGTCTCTTTGAGGCTTTATTTACAAACTTTGAGACATCTGTTCCGTCCATGTGTCTTTATCCAGTCCATGCTCACTACCCCCCCAGAACGAGGTTCACAGCGTGCCTGCTGCATGCTTTTGTAAGGTAACTAAGGGTGAGGAAATGAACTGAAGGTCACTTTGTTGGTGAAGTATTCCTTTAGGAGCTAAACTTTTTGTCAATATTTGATTTTGGAATTTGCCATTTGTGTCTTTCAGACGAGATGCAGCCCCTGCATGGTTGCCGAGGATGGGATCACTAATGGTACAGTGCATGTTATAGCTGCAGATTGATCAGTCAGCACATACATGCATGCTGCTGGAAGAACAGCGGAACAGGATTGAGCCCAAAAATACATTTACTCATTTCATACTCAAAGAACTACATGCTACAGTATAGTTTTTGATCAGTTGGTACACAACCAAGCTAAACTAACAGCAAAACATGTTCAGCATTCTGTGACCTCACAATATGTTCTCTCCTCTGCAGGTTCCTGGTCTCAGAGGTCCTTGACCCGCTCCCTGCAGCGAGCCGAGACACTGCTCAGAACCTTTAACCCCGGCCTCAAGTGGCTGTTCCAGGGCCGTCAGGACGAGGAAGACATAGAGAGACATTTTGTAGTCGCTCACAATCTGGTGTCCCGCTCCTCCGCTCGTCTCCTGCGACTGCACCAAGTGGTTCTGACTGTGGCCCCCCAGTGGCAGTCGGTGGGCAGGGAGCAGACAGGGTCTCCCCGGGTAAGATCGTAGAAGTTCCAGGGATCGTAGGGAAGCTGAATGTGGGGCTTCACAAATGAGCATTATAACATTACCTTTACCCCCCCCCCCCCAGGTGTGTGTTAAAGGCCTCCCGGCAGACAGCGGGGTGCTCCTCCTGCCCTCCTCTCTCTCGCTGCAGGGACACCACACAGCTCTGTGGAGGCTCCTGGAGCAGCGGGCCCTGCTGCTCTTCGTACACGAGTACACCAGGAGGGCCCGCCTCACGGCAGCTTTCATCTCCAGAGTGCGCCACCTGCTGGAGGAACAGCGGAAGAACTCACACCTGACACTTAACCAGGTCAGGCTGAACTGCAGGTCCAGAGTGTCTGTGAAAATGTAATCAGGTTTTTCATTTAAGCTTCAGCCTCCAGGTCTGAGAAAGTTTCAGTTCAACTTGAGGCGACCCACTTTACAGCAGATAGAAACATGTTCACAGCCTGGTACAAAAAACGATCTCTATAGCTAATTTCCCCTTTCAGAATGACTGAACGTAGGGGGGATTTTTTATTGCATTAATTATTAAATATTGCTTAAAAACCTGTTCCCTTTAAGTGCGGGGTGGCATCCTATTTCTATTCTACAGCTTTAGTTTCCTTTCAGATTTAAGATCAGATGAAACTTTGTTGATCCCCTGAAGGGGAAATTCAGTTTTCCACTCTGTGTGTTTTTATTTTTTATGCACGCACATGCAAAGTTACATACAATACAGTTAAACACACAGTTATATGCACACATGCACATGCATTTTGTGAAGATCCAGAGCGGAGAGGCAGCCAGTTTAGCCTGCGCCAGGAAGCAGTTGAGGGTTCGGTGCCTTGCTCAAGGGCACCTGGGCAGTGGCCTTGGAGGTGATCTGGCTCCTCTCCAGTACTAGTCCACCCTCCTCGTATGTTTTTGGTCTAATCGGGACGTGAACTGGCGATTCTTGGGACCAAAGTCCAGGTCCCTACAGACTGAGCCACTGCCTCCCTTTTTATTTAGATAATGCTTAAAAATGTTGCTGAAATACTTTAAATACAACACTAAAGATAAAGATGAATATACAAAAAGCTAAGACGCAAAGCCGAACAATCATTTGTATATCAGAACTTTGTTTGACTACAGCAGTAAAATGCCACCTGATGCTACAATGTTAACAACCTGTAAAGGTCACACAGACGTGGATGAAATTGTTGGTACACTTCCGTTAAAGAAATAAAAATGTATTAAAAAATAACAAATGAAAACCAGACAACCACAATTCAAAAGCAATGTCTGATTTTCATTCGTTTTTTATTTATTATTACTTTTGTTATTTCAGTGACCATTGTTGGTTTTTCTTATTTTAACGGAAGGGTACCAACAACTTTGTCCACGTCTGTATATATAATAATATCTAACATATGGAGGCCACCATACAGCACCATTGTACTTTTACTTTAGTGAGATTTTGAATGTGGATTCTTGGAGTATTTTCAGATATAATGTATCGGTACTTCTGCCACTAATCACAAACACAAACCTTCTCTCCCCCCAGAGCTCTTCCGTCCAGGGGGGACTCGGCTCGCTGAGTCAGGAGCTGAGGGTCCACCTCAGCCACTGGTCCTGTCTGTTCTCCAGAGTCCAGCATGACCCCCTCCTGAGAGCGGCTCTGAGCCCGCAGTCCAAACTGCTGCTGGAGGTTCGAGGGACCCTGGAGCTGCTGGGTGTGCAGGCGCTGCTTCTGATGCAGCAGTATGTGCATGCCATGCTGTGTGCTGTGGCCCACGCTGAGGTCCCCTGTGTCCCCCGGGAGGTCCTGCAGGACATCCTGGCTGGCACTGAGCTGTATAACCAGGCGGTGGGAGAGCAGAGAGCGCAGCACAGCGCCACCCAGCTGAGGACTGCAGTGTTACAGCAGGCTCAGTACTCCCCCCTGCAGCCCAGCGGCAGGGAGCATCATCCTGCTGCCTTCTCTCTCAAAGAGCTGATGAAGATTTTAGCCGTGCATCAGGCAGACGTGGCCGCCCAGCAGCTGCTGTGCATGGCTTCTGAACACACTCACATCTGTCAGGTCCAACCCCCCCGGGAGGCCTGTTGTCAGAGCTCAGCCAGTCGGGGGTCCGGGCCCCGCTGCAGGACCTCTGAACTAAGACCTGAGTTGACCTGGGAGCAGCTGCAGCAAACCTACCCCACCTCCTCTCCTCTCTTCTCCACCGATCCTCCTCCCCTCCTGCAGTCATCTTGTCATCACAGATGCCATCACACCCTTCCTGTTTACATCCCTGACCTCCATGGAGACAGAACATTCCCTGAGAACCCCCATCCTGTTCAAGCCAAGGCCCCCCCTTTCCACCACAGGCCTGAGTGCTTTGACAAACGCCACACAGACACCCCCCCAACCAGTGAGAATGCTTTAAGGTTATCCAAAGCACATGTAGCAAGACAGACCCGCTCAGAACAACAATTGCCGGTCATCTCCCTCCCCCCAGCCCCTGTCCAGCCCCCCTCCCTGTCAGGGCTCTGCCGACAGGACCAGTCCTCAGTGGAGCTTCTGTTTCAGGTGCTTCTCTCGTCCAATGAGCTGCTGGCTCCACTGGTCTCACATGCAGCCACACCTGGAGCTGAGCAGCTGCTCCCTCCCCCCGCAGCAGAAGTGTTATCAGCCAATGGGAAGGCTGAGCTGAGGACTGTACCTGCTCCAGTCATAAACGCAGCCGGTTCAGCAGAATGGAATAGTGTGATCACAGAACTGAACAAAGACCAACCTGTGGAGGGTCCGCAGGAATGGGCTGAACTGGAAATAACCACCCAGCCAGAAGTTGCTGTCAGGTAATGTCAGGAATAACAGCTGGTGTCCGGGGTGTGAACCGCTCGTGCACTTCTGTTACAGGAGTTTATTCAAAGCATAGAGAAGACGCGCTTTAGATACTCTCCTCAAAGTCCAGTCCTCAGCGTTCAGGGTTCAACATGTAAAACAGAGACAGACTGATACAAAGTTTATTTAAACAAAATTTAACATATTTTTAACTTCTGCGCATAACAGATCCCTGTGGCAGCGGGGGGGCGGTTAGAGCGCCGCCTGTTGGAGTGATGGGAGTGGCTCGGCCGGAGACCAGACAGCTGATCGGAATCACGTAATGAGTCTCTAACACACTCGGTCAAATAAACGACAGCTGTACAGGGTTCGCTGACAACGTCCATCTTGAGGCCAGCACGCCCTCCCAGGACCCAGCCTACTGCAAAAACAGACCAGAACCAGGTTATAGCACGCTTTTATTTAGAGACTCATTACCTGATTCCGATCAGCTGTCTGGTCTCTGGCTGAGCCACTCCCATCACTCCAGCAGCTGGCGTTCTAACCCCCCCTTTCAACTCCACATCTATCAATAAGGCAGAAATAATTACGTTAAAGTGTTTGACAATGTTAATGATGTTTACCTAAATGTGAGCAGGAGGACATTGTTTCTCTGACCTCATGGGTGTAATGTCTCCGGGTTACCAGCAGCACTGTGGCCTGAATGGGATGCAGGTTTTGTTGTCAGCAGTGCATGTGTGATAACTGAGTGTTTGTTTTGGAAGGGATGGGGTCCCGGAGAAGGAGGAGCCTGTGGGTGCAGAGGGGACCGCAGATGGAGTACGCTGGCCTCACTCGGTTCAGTGGCTGGACGTGGATCAGTCTGTGGTGTTGGCCGATGTGTGTGGACAGTACCGCAGCCTACTGTGGACGCTGTGCAGCAAGGCCCTGCGGCTGCAGCTGCATGTGCCGGCTGCAGGACGCACTGCAGGGAGCATCAACCTCCAGGACACACTTGCAGGGTTCCACATCCTGCACAGCATGAGGCACGCTGCAAACACAGGTAAGAAGATGATGTCCAGTGTGTTAACGCTGTGGAAGTGCTAACACAGCGGGTCTGACCAACAAGCAGCCCCAGAGAGGTGGAGCCAGTGCAAAACTGAGTGCTACTTCTCACTTGATACATCATCAGTACAATTTACTCATGAATGTATAGTCTGTCAGTAGTTCCAAGTCTCCTTTAATACAGCATGATGTTCATTGTCCCATTCACAGGTCAAATAAATAGTCAGGGTATGCTCTGGGGGGGCTACCTTGTGATCGTCTCTACCACATGCTGATGTTGTTGGGTGTTCTTTCACTCAGGAACTCTTAAAACAGTTTCTCACTTTATGAAGTTAGTTTCTTTCAGGCACATAAATCATAATTATTTAAAGTGATACTCAGATCTCCAAAACTCCAAACATTCAGCTCCGCACCCAATTTGTCACAGAAATCTGACAGATTCACTTGTTTGCCATTGGCAGAACACTGCCATTAAACTTGCTACACACATGGACCAACTAACAACCAATTATTGTTGACTCATCAATCAGGATGTAAGCCCTAGAAAAAGGCTACTCGTAACAACAATGGATATATGGACAGCAGCAAGAGGTGGAGGTGCAGGGAGGATAAGAGAGGGGGGGATAGGAGAGGGGGGATGACTGAAGTCAGTTGAACAGTTATTTGCAGCGTAACGGCGGAAGCTGTGTGAGCGTAAGGCCTCCAGGTGCATGAGGAGCTGCAGCCAGACCTAGCAGGAGGTCAAATGCAGCCGTAGCACGTTAGATTGAGTAGAGCAGGGTGTGGTTGGTTGGACAGATCTGAAGAGCTGTGTACTATAAATGAAGTGTGTGCCATTTGCTCCTAAAGTCTGGTTTTGGTGTTTATGCAGTTTTGAGTGCATTGCTTCATGCTGCAGGATATGAGAGGTGTTTGGCACTCTGGGGGGTTTTGGGAATCGTGTGAAGTGTTTTGAGAAAATGAGCCATGATTTCAAAAATCAGTTTAAGCAATAGAAAAGAAACTGTAGTTGTAACATTTGAGTTACTACCCCATTAGGTTATGCTAGTTATGTTGTTACCCCAGCAACTGTTAGGGGATGGATACAACTTGAGTGGTTTCTCATAGAGCAATGATCTGTTCAGTCTCCATGATGACCCTGTGCTGTGTTGCAGATCTGATCCCTGAGGAGTGCAGGAGCATGCTTCAGGACTTCAGTCTCTATGTGTTAGTGGTCACAGCACATGCTCAGTGGAACAATGGTAAGCACACACACACACGTTTTCATCTTTTTTCACACTAACTGTATGTTGTGAAGCATTCCTATATTTGATGTCATTTTGTATATTCGGTGATCAGTATAAGTTATTTATGTATTTATAAGTTCATTCCACACATGGCCATTATTATAAAACTAAAAATGTACACTTTTGGTTAGGGTTAGCAGGGAGAAGAACATCTTATCGGATGTGCCCCTTTTAAAAAGAATTAAAGTTCAAATGTATGTTCTGTCAGTCACAGCTGCTCAATACTTAGTGATATGGAACCAAAAACTCACTCAACAGCCAACACAACGATCTGACATCAGCCAAACAGGTTACCTGATGTCTTCATACTGTCCAATTCTCCTTTCTTTATACATTTCCTTAAACCGGAAGATGTTCATACATTTGAACATCACACTGCGGCTTTCTGCAACTTAAATTGTGTTTTTGGAAACAAACCTTTCTCACTGGTTCACACTGTTGCTCTTTCTTAAGTGTTGTGCAGGAGTCTGGGTTCCGCTCTGAAAGATAAGTGTCTGGCGGTCGTGAATCAGCCGTCACCTGAGCGTGATGGAGATGTGATGATGTCAGAGACCATGAGGCACTTCCTGCTGCTGCCCCCTCCTCTCCTGTCATCAGTGTGTGGCCTTCACTCAAAAAGCATGGCCTCAGGTGGACACACACACACACACACACACACACACACACACACACACACACACACACACACACACACACACACACACACACACACACACACACACACACACACTGCCTTGGTTAGCCATAGTTTCTATGTAAAGCTAGTGATATGGTTGGTGTGTGAGTGATCAGGGATTAAAGCCCCTTTACACAGCTCTTGTTTTTACTGACTCTTTAACCCGTCCAATCTCTGGATCCCATATATGTTTCCCTGTTCTTAAACTATTATCTATTATCCTCCTGAATAGAAGAGAAACATGAAGATTTTGCAGTTTCATTTAGAAGAGACCTCACTCAGGTGTTTTTATGTTATTTTCATCCAAGAAACCTCTGTAGTAAGAAAAATAGTGCAAGTCATTCCTGTGATGAAGATTTATTTCACCTTTATTTACCAAATACCCATTATAAGGAAACTGTCTCTTACAATAGTTATAGTCAGATGTTGTGCACACATCAACCTCATACAAAATACAAAATAATCATACAAAAGGGACATGGTAGAGACTAATGTCCACACTTCCCTCAGAAGAGGTGGTTAACACACACAGACCTGAGAAAATCACTATGCAGAGACAGGAACAGAGCAACCTTTGGGACAGATGTGACGCTGTATCAAATATACAAACTCAACGTATAACAATTATTTACAAAACATGCCTCTGTAACACACCCTACCTGGAAAAGAGCAGGGACAAGAAAAGAATCTCATCACCTGCCCCTTTCTCAGAATAAAAAAATAGATGTTTTCTTATTCACAGTCAAACATTACAGTCATAGGAAAACAAGAGAAGACCAAAACGTACAAAAAAGACTTAGTCCCCACTTGACCGTTAAGGGAAAGAAACAAAACCATATCAAAACATCCCATGACCAAGGAACAGCAACATGACAAATCTTTACCAATGCAGGAACAGAGTACATAACTTATTCACACTCCGCTTCATATATTCCCATTTTTCTTCATTTATACAAGTTCTTTAACTGAAACATTTCAACACAATTCTTTAAATCATTCTGTTGAGAATTCCACAGTTTCACACCAACCAACGAAATACTCCTCTGCTTTAAAGTAGGCCGTGCATAAGGATGCTTAAAATGTCATTTCCTTCTATGGTCTTCATTGTCTGACCCAAACACGAACAGCTGTTCATAGACAGTGAAGGCAGCACCTTTACCAGAAGATCAACATGTACTGGTTTATTGATTTATTGTCAGGGCTTATTATAAGTGAATCCTTCTGGGGCCTTTGCAAACAGTGTGCATGGATTGGGAACAGTCTCATCCTCTGGAGATGACAGAGTGCATCAGTCCAGCCTCCCAGGTTTGTTAAATATACTTAAAAAAGACAAACTGGTGTGAAGCTCTGTCCTCCTGGTCTTGTGTGTTGTGTGATTGTACTCAGCTCTCCCAATGTTCCTCAGATGTGACAGTCACGCTTCTTTAACGCTTCTTCCAGACTAATGACTGAGGAAATATTCTTTGAGATCAAATCGTTAGTAGGCAGTGAATATACCCTCTCTCTTTCTCTGTGTCTTCCCCCCCAGATTCTGTACGGCTCATGCTGCAGGGTCAGACCGTTAGCTTGCTGTTAGCCACCGTGCAGCTGTCCACAGTGTGGGTCATGTCCAAGGCTTACCAGTTCCTGTCCTCATGGAGCCTCAACAAGTTCCTGCTCATCTCACAGGGAGACCTCAAGGTGGGATACTCCCTCATATATCAACCAGGAGCCTTTCCTGTATCAGGAATCAAAAGATGCATTCAAAGATCCAAAGGCTTTATCCTCATATCATCATACAGTATATGCACAGAAGCTACAGTGTAGATATGGCAATGGAAATCTTAAGACCCAAGCTCCTCCAACAATGGAACATAGACAATAAAACAATTAAACCAATTTAAAAATAAAATAAAAACAGTGCAAATGAACCGAGTAGAATAGAATTAGTGCAGGTTATGTGGCAGACCGATGTGCAACTAGTGCAGCTGAAGTAAACTAAAGACATGTCAGGAAATAAATAAATGAAATAAGCAAAATAATGCAGAGAGTGTTGAAAGTGACCGAGTAAATGCAGGAGTCTATATAAAGGTGCAATAAATTAGAATATCGTGGAAAAGTTCATTTATTTCATTAAGTCCATTACATTTTTTTAACTCATTATATGGATTCATTACACAGTGAAATCTTTCAAGCCTTTATTTGTCTTAATCTTGACTAAACGGCTTTCAGCTAAAGAAAACCCTAACATCAGTATCTCAGAAAATTGGAATATTACATAAGACCAATAAAACGATGTTGAATACAGAAATGTCGGCCTTCTTGCAGTGAGGTTCGTGTGTATGCACACAGTACTTGGTTGGGCCTCCTTTTGCATGAATCAATGCGACGCGGCATGGAGGCGATCAGCCTGTGGCATTGCTGAGGTGTTGTGGAAGCCCAGGTTGCTTTGACAGCGGCCTTCAGCTCGTCTGCATTTTTGGGTCTCGTGTCTCATCTTCTTGACAATACCCCATAGATTCTCTACAGGGTTACGGTCAGGCCAGTTTGCTGGCCAATCAAGCACAGTAATTCCATGGTCATTAAACCAGGTCTTAGTGCCTTTGGCAGTGTGGGCAGGTGCCAAGTCCTGCTGGAAAATGAAATCAGCATCTCCACAAAGCTTGTCAGAAGAAGGAAGCATGAAGTGCTCTGAAACTTCCTGCTAGACGGCTGCGTTGACTTTGGACTTAAAAAAACACAGTGGACCAACACCAGCAGAGGACATTGCTCCCCAAATCATCACTGACTGTGGAAACTTTACACTGGACTTCAAGCAACGTGGGTTCTGTGCCTCTCCACTCTCCCTCCAGACTCTGGGACCCTGATTTCCAAATGAAATGCAAAATGTACTTTCATCTGAAAAGAGGACTTTGGACCACTGAGCAATAGACCTGTTCTTTTTCTCCTTAGCCCAGGTAAGACGCTTCTGACGTTGTCTCTGGTTCAGGAGTGGCTTGACACGAGGAATGTGACAGTGGTAGTCCATGTCCTGGATACGTCTGTGCGTAGTGGCTCTTGATGCACGACTCCAGCCTCAGTCCATTCCTGGTGAAGCTCCCCCAAATTGTTGAATGGCCTTTTCTTGACAATCCTCTCAAGGCTGCGGTTATCCCTGTTGCTTGAGCACCTTTTCCTACCACACTTTGTCCTACCACTCAACTTTCTATGAATATGCTTGGATACAGCACTCTGTGAACACCCAGCTTCTTTAGCAATGACCCTTTGAGGCCTACCCTTCTTGTGGAGGGTGTCAATGACTGTCTTCTGGACAACTACTAAGTCAGTAGTCTTCCCCATGATTGTGAAGCCTGCTGAACCAGATTGAGGAACCACTTAAAGGCTCAGGACACCTTTGCAGGAGTTAGTTAGCTGATTAGGGTGACACCTTGAGTCTACAATATTGAACTTTTTCACAATATTCAAATTTTCTGAGATACTTATGTTTGGGTTTTCTTTAGCTGTAAGCCGTAGTCATCAAGATTAAGACAAATAAAGGCTTGAAAGATTTCACTTAGTGTGTAATGAATCATATAATATGAGTTTTTTATTTTGTATTGACTTAATGAAATTAATGAACTTGTCCACGATATTCTAATCTATTGAGATGCACCTGTACATGTAAATAGAATAAGATATACAAGAACATATTGTCATATTAAAAACAGTTTACTGTAGTAATGTGCAGTACAGTGAACATGGAGAGTCTTCATATCTATTGTTGTTATAGTTTTATAGAAAGGCTAGTGTTACTTTATGTTTTTAATATTCTCAACATTAGGATGCAAAGGCTAAAATGCTCAACAGATGTAGCCTATGCACAAGTGTAGTGTGTGATGCCTCTGTGCCCTGGTGCTGTGTTGCTGCCTGAAAACTGTTCAACTTGCCATGAGACTCACAGACGTTCCTAAAAAACTGTGTCACTATAAATTCCTTCAGACAGCCAGTCCAGCATTCACAGTGCTGGGGTCTGGGCTTCTAAATCAAACAACATGTTCAAATGTTCATGGTGGGATTTCTATTTCATGTTTTTAAGATCATGTGTACCAAACAAGGATTTTGTCAACAAGTCTGTAGAATACCGTTTGAAGGCCGGGACTTCTCTGCAGCTCCACACTACATTCAGATATTTATTTTCTCATATTTAGATTTACCAAATGTCGGCAGTGATTTGGATATTGCTCTAGTTTTTGCCTAAAATCCATCAGCCCCAGTTTAATGAAGTGTGTGTGATGTCCTCTGGTGCAGGTGCTCTCAGAGTCGTTGGAGACGATGCTGCGTCAGACTAAATCCCTGATGGTACATTTAGACAGTAACCAAAACTGCAGTCTTCACAACCACAGCCTGCTCCTGCTGAGGCGGCGGCTGGCAGCGCTGGACAGAGCGGTGTCCGAGCTGCAGGTGACTCCTCTGCTGTTTGTTTTACTGCTTTCAGAACCTCTTCAGCAGGCTGACCTTTCTCCATTTTTGCAACACAGTGAAAGCCCTACTTAGTTTTGCTGTCAGTATGGAATGGAATCATATTTTTACTCAGCAATTTCAAGTAATAATAAGATGAGATGAGGTTTAATGTATTGATGCCATGTTAAAAAACATATTTGTAAAAATGAAAGAGTAGAAAATCAACAAACATTTCAAAATAGAATAAAATATATACTGTACATATTAACAGTGAAAGGTAAAGATCTGTCAAATACACACTATATAGGGCCAAATAACAGCTAATATACAATCAATATAAAAGGTACAGTGTGAAGAAACTACACTTTCAGCTCAGATTCAGCAGCGTCTCACAGAGAGCCTAAAGCTTACTGCTTATTCATACCTGCTTTATCATCTGACTAAAAACATGATATGAATTTCTATGACGGGACTACATGGCATGTAATGTGTGAATGCTTTTAAAAGACCAGATGTTTTCCGCTTCTTCATGGTGCCAGTGTTTGGCCCCCTGCAAAGCAAAGGGTGTGTGTGTGTGTGTAACGTGATCCCGCTGCTCTCTCCTGCAGACTTTCTCCTCTCGGCTGCTGCATACCTTCTCCAGCGACTGCAAGAGGATGTCAGGGGAGATCTTTGAGCAGACCATGCCCTCTGCTGGACACTGGAGACCCAGCCTCCGGACAGGTGCTCACCTCTGACTGCTGTTGATCTTAAGTCTATGTTTACAGAGGATACAACTTCAGCCGCTGTAAACTTGCCTTGGAACTAAAGACTACACACACTCTCTTGATTGCTTTGGCACATATTCTCTTTTGTTTTAACATTTTAACATAAGAGAATGGAAAAGCAAACTCTAAAAGATGCAATCTACATCATCAGTGAATAAAAGCACCTGGCCGTTTAAGATAGTTAGTGCAGTCGTGTTTGGAATGAGCATGTGTGACGTTTGCTGTAGCAACATTACAGAGTGCGCATCATGAGTGCAAACGCTCCCATGAAAGTGTTCTGGACTTAGTAAAGTCAAAGCCCTTTATGAGTGTATGCTCCAGCTGCAGTAAAGGCCAACAATATAGAGATGTAATTAAAATGCCGCAGTTTTTTGCCCCATGTACCACCTGTACCACACTAGTAAAGACAAAAGTAAACCACACACACACACACACACACACACACACACACAAGCTCGCTCTCTAAATAATAATTCTAATAATAATAACAACTTGGATTTACCAATCGCCTTTTATGAGACCCAAGGACGCTTTACAATAGGGACGAGGGGCCGTCGGGGAACAAAAAGGAAAACAGTCACACAACAGGGTTGAAAAATAAGAAGATAAGTAAACAACATAAACAAAGCCTGGACACAAAAGTTTAGAGGACAGAGTTACCTGGGCCTTGACAAACGGATGTTCTTTGTCTTGGCGAAAGAAAGCATACAGAGTTGTCCTGTAGTGAGCCAACATGGCCGCTCTGTTTCCTGATTTAGACGTGTTCTGCGTGCTAACGTCTCAGAGCCGGTGCTGACAGGGTAGCTGGGTTTCAGTCCCCTGTCCACAGCAACACACATGCCCGTTATTAGGAAAATAATATATTCCTGACAGACTCAGCACTCAGAATACTGGTCAGTGATTCATGCGGTTCAGTATAGAATATATAATACAGGTATAAAGCTTAAGGGTAAGTGCATTTTGCTTCAGTGAGAATAAAGGGGCCATCCCATGCATCATTTAAAATAATAACATTCTGTATTTGTACAGTGCTTTTTGAACATCATGTATAAGAGGAACCTCTAAAACAGCGTTGGATTGTGTATTTCGCTGTTGCTGTGCAGGTTTTCCCAGCAGCCCCAGTGAGTATGTGTCGCAGGCCGCTCAGACTGTGATTGGCCAGGTGTTAGAGGGCGTGGCTCCACTTTCTGAGGATGCCCGTGTCCAGGCCCTGAGTATCACCACCACAGCCTTCATGGAGGCATGGATGGAACACATCCTGAAACAGAGGATCAAATTCAGGTATGCTTCACACACCAATTCCCCCCCCCAGCACCATGTTATCAACCAAACGACACCCTAGAGCCGTTTGATCTGTGTTTCCTCTCACACCCCCCCTCTCTTTAATCACTGTTGGATAAAACTAAAGGCCAATAAATAATAATGCTTTGGAATGGAAATGTCAATGTAATCATAGAATACTTCTTACATTACATATTCATGAAGGAACTAAGTATTCGATCCCCTGCCAATTTTGTGAGTTTGTCCACTTCCAAAGAAATGAACAGTCTATACTTTTAATGGTAGTTTTATTTTCACAGTGAGAGACAAACTATAAAAAAGAACATGTAGAAATAAAAAGATATAAATTGGTTTCGTTTATTTGTGGGAATAAGTATTTGATCCCCTTGCAGAACAGGCCTTAGTTCTTGATGGAGAAAGCCTTGTTGGACAGCACAGAGGTCAGATGTTTCCTGTAGTTGGTCACCAGGTTTGCTCACATCTCAGGAGGGATTTTGGTCCCTTCCTCTCTGCAGATTCTCTCAAAATCCTCTATACTGTTCATTTCTTTGTAAGTGAGCAAACTTACACCATTGGCAGGGGATCAAATACTTACTTCCTTCACTGTGTGTACATGTTCATTGTGAATGATGACCTGATAAATACAGTCCGTTTACCATGTATGTATGCATATGCGTTTGTATACAGTATGTGTATATCACTTAACAATATCAACTCCCCCCCCATCCTCAGTGTGCAGGGGGCTCTCCAGCTGAAGCAGGACTTTGACTCCATCAGAGAGCTGATCCAGTCTGACAGATACGGTCTGTCAGCAGAACTCCACCAGCGCCTGCTCAGCCTCCGGTACCACCATCTGTCTCATAAGCCGCTCTTTATATAGCTATTCCTGACCCCTCAACAAGCTCTTATTACTTATTCAACTAGTAGCACGATTCAAGGGAAGAGACGGTTGCTTTAAGTGGTTATTGGCTCCAATAAATTAAATCATTTAATCTGTGTGCAGGGTGTTCCAGCAGGTGGACTCAGCCGTGATGTGCCTGCTCCAGCAGCCGCATGCCAAGCCATACCTGCGGCCCCGAGCCTGGGAGCCGTTCACTCGCTGCTGTGAGTATCACTTAGGAAGTCTTGGAGTCAGACCCCGTTGACCTTCTGAGCCCAGACCCACACGTGAGGCTTAAGTAGGACATAAAGAACCCCACCTCCAGAGCCAGACCCAGTCATAAAGTTTAATTTTCCTGGAGTACGTGCTGGAGACTGGAATGGTTCTGTGACTGGTGTGATAAGGAGGAGAGTGTGTGTCAGCAGGCTGTGTGTGTGTGTGTACAGGCCCGGCCAGCAGCAGAGACAGCATGGACACAGCGGTGGGGAGCAGTATCACCAACCTGAGGAGCATGGAGGGGGAGGAGCTGACCCAGTGTGATCCTTCAGTAGTGAACTCTGACCTCCCTCCGCTGAACCCCTCCTCCCCTGGAGAGCCCTACCTCGCCCCCAGGTAATGCTTTAAAGGTCCCCTAATATACTCCTCTTCAACAGTATATCCCAGGTCTCAGATAAATACAGAACCTGTCTCTGATTGGCTGAAACACCAAACAGATCATTGCAGCATCCCATAAACCCCTCTGTTTCAGCCCTGTTCCTAAAGTGCTGATTCTGAGTCTGTAGCTTTAAATGCTAATGAACTGCTGCTGGCCACGCACCTCTGAGAAGTGATTGGTTTAAAAACACAATGGTGCTCTACGAGTAGACTCAGGTGATAAGGTGTGTGTGTGGGGGGGGGGGGGGTTACATTGGTTGGTTATTGGCTAATGGTTGCACAACCTAAAAAAAAACATAGTGACATCACAAGGTGACCAAACTCTGATCAGCTGATTTTCAGACAGGTTCTTATAGAGATGGATCAGGACAGGAAGAGAGGGGGTCTTTGTTCCTGAGACTTTCAGAGTGTCTTAACACAGAGGGGACACATGTTTATGCAGAAAAGACATCAGAAAGTGGATTTTGCATAACAGGTGACCTAACACCAATATTACACAGCAACAACAACACAGGGGCACTGCGTTAGGGCGGTGCCTCGGAGGAAGGTGACGTGTTGTTGGCGTGTTCAGTCAAACGTGTGTGTGCTGTTGTGATGAAACTGTCCCCCTGTTGTGCTCTCAGTGCCGCTCTGGGTTTTGCTCAGCGGGAGTGGCTGGAGCTGAGGATCCACAGCAGCGCCCGCCGCTGGAGGCTGCCGGGCCTGCACTGCCTCTGCAAGACCGAGCCCTGAACAGTTTGACATGTTCACCATGATTTACTTTTGGTTGTGAATATCTTTTGCAAATAAGAATGTGAAAGGTTGATTTGGAATGATGTAAAGAAGATGTAATAATTTATTTTAAAATATATAAAATACTTGTTTTACCACTTTTTAGCAAACATATTTTTGTATTCGTAAATAAATAAAAATGTCATTCAATTGTTTTTGAGGAAATCATTGCATACACAAGTTCTACATACAACCAGGTTTTCAGCTGCTTTTATAAAGCCATACTCTGGTGGGGGGGCAATGGAGATCAAACAAACCAACACTGAAGGTTCATTATGAAGTTAACGGATGGAGAATTTGCTGCAGCCACGAGTTGACACAGCATATTCCCAACCAATTCTGACGATCTCTTCTGCAGTCCGAGGTTCTATCTAGTTCAGAGTGTATAATCAACATTCCTCATCAGCGAGACTAAACAAATATGGACCCTGAATCTAACTAGAGCTGTCGTCCATGGAAAAGAATGTACGTCAGGGAACCTACGTTCCAGATAAGAGGGGCTTCTAGACGCCCCTGAACAATAAACTATCTCATGTCAGCTTGTGCTCGGTCGTAGACTGGTATCAACAAAGCGCCCAAGCTGCCCCTCCTTAAGGGAGGTTACAACACTAACCAAGGCCAAAGAACTATGCCATGGGAACGCAGACAGAGGAAGGAGAAATTATGCACAAGGTCAAAGGTTAAATACCTAAGGTTACTTAATATTCCCTAACAACTGACAGGTATTATCTACTGTTAGTGTGAGATTAGCTCCATACAGTAGTAAAGAGTTATGGACGTTTCCAGTACTTTGGTAAACTAAGGAATATTACAGAGTACTAACAAATACTCCATTACGAGGAAAGATACTGTGATTAATACGACAGCCAGCCTCTAACCTTAGTTAGAAAAAAAACTACATCAATATTAAATATTTTCCACAAACACTTTTACCCTAAAGACTAAATGAGAACCTCTGATATACTAACTAAATTCATATCATATATATTAATACAGACAAGGTGCCAGAATCTTTTGTAAGCTTCATCTTCCTGTATTTTGAAAGCTGCTGTGAAAGCACACTGACACATTGAGGCGGGGGTCAGGTGGTGATGTGATCACAGCAGATCTTCCTCCCTACACTGCAGGTCCATGTCTGCAGGACAGAGTACTAACCACCGTGCAGAGGGCCTGTGACTCATGTCTCCTGGACAGATGGACAGCTTTCAGGAACAACACTGGATTCACCCTTTCTTGAAGCACCACACCCCCCAAAAAAGTAAACAAGAGAAAGATCAAACATGAACATGTGTGGTTGATCAGTGTTATATTGGGAAATATATTATACTCCTGTAAATCAAACGTTCATGTTTCTTACCATAGTGGTCCCAGGAGTGCTAAAGTAACATATCACAGGACCTTCAGAGGCGGGAGAAGTACTCAGATCTTGTACTTGAGTAAAAGTAGAAGTACTCAGATCTTGTACTTGAGTAAAAGTAGAAGTACTCAGATCTTGTACTTGAGTAAAAGTAGAAGTACTCAGATCTTGTACTTGAGTAAAAGTAGAAGTACTCAGATCTTGTACTTGAAGTAAAAGTAGAGGTACTCAGATCTTGTACTTGAGTAAAGTAGAAGTACTCAGATCTTGTACTTGAGTAAAAGTAGAAGTACTCAGGTCTTGTACTTGAGTAAAGTAGAAGTACTCAGGTCTTGTACTTGAGTAAAAGTAGAAGTACTCAGGTCTTGTACTTGAGTAAAAGTAGAAGTACTCAGGTCTTGTACTTGAGTAAAGTAGAAGTACTCAGATCTTGTACTTGAGTAAAAGTAGAAGTACTCAGATCTTGTACTTGAGTAAAGTAGAAGTACTCAGGTCTTGTACTTGAGTAAAAGTAGAAGTACTCAGGTCTTGTACTTGAGTAAAGTAGAAGTACTCAGGTCTTGTACTTGAGTAAAAGTAGAAGTACTCAGGTCTTGTACTTGAGTAAAAGTAGAAGTACTCAGGTCTTGTACTTGAGTAAAAGTAGAAGTACTCAGATCTTGTACTTGAGTAAAGTAGAAGTACTCAGATCTTGTACTTGAGTAAAAGTAGAAGTACTCAGATCTTGTACTTGAGTAAAAGAAGAAGTACTCAGATCTTGTACTTGAGTAAAAGTAGAAGTACTCAGATCTTGTACTTGAGTAAAAGTAGAAGTACTCAGGTCTTGTACTTGAGTAAAAGTAGAAGTACTCAGATCTTGTACTTGAGTAAAAGTAGAAGTACTCAGATCTTGTACTTAAGTAAAGTAGAAGTACTCAGATCTTGTACTTGAGTAAAGTAGAAGTACTCAGATCTGGTACTTGAGTAAAAGTAGAAGTACTCAGGTCTTGTACTTGAGTAAAGTAGAAGTACTCAGGTCTTGTACTTGAGTAAAAGTAGAAGTACTCAGGTCTTGTACTTGAGTAAAAGTAGAAGTACTCAGGTCTTGTGCTTGAGTAAAAGTAGAAGTACTCAGATCTTGTACTTGAGTAAAGTAGAAGTACTCAGATCTTGTACTTGAGTAAAGTAGAAGTACTCAGATCTTGTACTTGAGTAAAAGTAGAAGTACTCAGATCTTGTACTTGAGTAAAAGTAGAAGTACTCAGATCTTGTACTTGAGTAAAAGTAGAAGTACTCAGATCTTGTACTTGAGTAAAAGTAGAAGTACTCAGATCTTGTACTTAAGTAAAGTAGAAGTACTCAGATCTTGTACTTGAGTAAAGTAGAAGTACTCAGATCTTGTACTTGAGTAAAAGTAGAAGTACTCAGGTCTTGTACTTGAGTAAAGTAGAAGTACTCAGGTCTTGTACTTGAGTAAAAGTAGAAGTACTCAGGTCTTGTACTTGAGTAAAAGTAGAAGTACTCAGGTCTTGTACTTGAGTAAAGTAGAAGTACTCAGATCTTGTACTTGAGTAAAAGTAGAAGTACTCAGATCTTTTACTTGAGTAAAGTAGAAGTACTCAGATCTTGTACTTGAGTAAAAGTAGAAGTACTCAGATCTTGTACTTGAGTAAAGTAGAAGTACTCAGGTCTTGTACTTGAGTAAAGTAGAAGTACTCAGATCTTGTACTTGAGTAAAAGTAGAAGTACTCAGGTCTTGTACTTGAGTAAAAGTAGAAGTACTCAGGTCTTGTGCTTGAGTAAAAGTAGAAGTACTCAGATCTTGTACTTGAGTAAAGTAGAAGTACTCAGATCTTGTACTTGAGTAAAAGTAGAAGTACTCAGGTCTTGTGCTTGAGTAAAAGTAGAAGTACTCAGATCTTGTACTTGAGTAAAGTAGAAGTACTCAGATCTTGTACTTGAGTAAAAGTAGAAGTACTCAGATCTTGTACTGGAGTAAAAGTAGAAGTACTCAGATCTTGTACTTGAGTAAAGTAGAAGTACCAGAGTGTAGGAATACTCTGTCACAGTAAAAGTATTCTAAATGTTCCTCCAGTGAAAGTAGAAAGTACTCTCATCTAAATGTTCTTAAAGTAGCGACAGTAAAAGTAGTCATTGTTTGATTGGTCCATTTCAGAATAATATCTCTGATATGTTTTATAATTATTGATCATTAAAGTGTTCTCAGAGCTGGTAAAGGTGCAGCTAGTTTGAATGGCTCTGTATACTGCAGGGTAGCTGCTGGATTTACTCCAGGTGAACTACAGTCTGATTTAAGGGCTGATTATATTTACCATCATTAATCCAGATCTGTAAAGTAACTAAAGGGATTACATACATGTAGGGGAGTAAAATTACACCATTTACCTCTGAGTTGTAGTGAAGTAGTACAAAGTAGCAACAAATTGAAATACTCAAGTAAAGTACAAGTACCTCAAAATTGTACTTAAGTACAGTACTTGAGTAAATGTACTTAGTTACTTCCCACCCCTGATGACATGGTAATTAAGGTTTAATCAATCGGCTTCATCATTCTGCTCTGGTGAGGGTCTCCAAATGTCACATCACCAGGGGGGCTCTTGGTCTGTAACAGAAAGGTATTGTACTCACTTTAATAACGTGTGTGATTCTTACTTGCTAATGTTCAGCTCTTACTGGCTTTCATATCTTTGCTAAGCTTGACAACATTCCTTACTAGGAAGATGTGTCCCAGTGTTGTTGGTTACACTGCTGCTGAACTGAGAACATCCAGATACACCTCCCTACCTCCCTGACTTCAAGAATGCATAGAATCGGAGGATGAAACCCTCTTTATGAGTCACATACATGCACAAAGCAGAGCACACACAGTGAAATTGGTCCTCTGCATTTAACCCATCCTAGTACTAGGCTCCCTTCATTATCGCCATGCTTATCCCCCCCTTTCTCCTCTCTGTGGTTAAATATGCAATCCAAACTCTGCTCTTCCTGTTCCCCTCTGCAGACCGTCTGCTCTCTGTAGGACTGACTGAACAGCTCAATGTTTGATTCTTTATCCACATTTAATAAATAAAAACACCCCCACAGTCTGCAGGGGTTCCCCCCTCACTGTTGAATCCAGTGTGGTGTATTAAATCTGTTCATACATACAGTTAGTTAAATCGGTTTATAATACAGCTAGTTACTCTCTGAGGTCATGGAGAGTGCAGAGAAGACGTCGGTCAGGGGCCATATGGTGGGCAGTCGGATGTTGTATAATAACCTCCGAAATACGTTAGGGGGCCCAGATGAACGGACACATGTCACTTGAGGCATATATTGTTATTGATTACTTCCTTTGAGCACACACACTTTGGACGCACACCCACATTTCTCCTATAAATTGCATGCACAAAGAGATTTCGGGGGGACTTCCACAATTGGCTCTGGGAACCTCGTATTGCCCGTGTTGGTGTATGATACTATGCTGTTGTAATAAACCTTATTATATACAAGCTGGTGTCTCTGGAGACTTCTTCATCTTCACAAACATCGCTACAAGATATACTTCACCAGGAAGGGGGAATAAAACACTGTACCGGAGAAGACTAGGGGGCCAAGCCATATTCAATCAGGAGGGGAAAGAAACCAAATATAATCTAAATAAACTCAGTGCTGAATCCTTATAAGTAGTTCACAGCTATTCCTCACAAGAAGCTGGGGCACAGGGAACTAATCCAGAGTCATGTTCATCAAATCAAAGCATTCTCACATAATATTCGGGTCAGATCCGACACAAAGACACCGCTGAATTCAAGGTTCAGCTTTATTGCCAATATACAACGCAGGATTGCACAATGGAATGAAGTTGGAGACACATTAAAAATGATACGGTCATAATCATCGACCACACAAAGTCAGATACAAGTTTTATTGTTTATTGTTCTGTATCATTTCCTAGATTTTCTTGTTTCCCCATAATTAGTTCTAAATAACTGAGTTCTTCCCAGGAAGGTCAGCTAAACCTGATCAGTAATCATTAGTTCAGACATGGAGAGCTGGGGAGGGACGTAAGAGTTCAGGGCTGCTCAGAGTCCAGAATGGAAGTCCTCTCTGAGGCGTTGAAGGTTTCTCTCTTTCCCAAGTCCATTTCGTTAGTTGGGATGTGGTTCTGGAAAACTTTAAAGGCCCTTTAAGGCTTCAAGTTCTTGGTCCTTAAAAATGCTCTAACCATATCTAAGCCACTTCACTTCTCTCCCTGACTTTTAGATGCATTAACCTCAACTTAATGTTCTAACTCTTTCTAGCAGATCATTCTCACCTACCATCAGACGCCATAAACGCTGAACCGTTTCATTCCTTAGTTCCAAAGTGCAAGCAGGATCCCTAACAAACCCATACAGCAGAGGGTCATGGGCTTGGACGGACCATCAGAGCCGTTCAGGAAGTACTCCACCCTAGACCAGGAGCCATTATTGGGCAACGGTTTCACTCCCAACGTCCAGCACATCACGTTGTAGACATCCACCGCCCGAATGGGAGCCGCTCGAACATTCCGCTTGAAGTCTGCGTGAAAGTAAGCAGATCTACATGTCAAATGAATATTACAAAATAACAATTTACAATATTGATCAACACTTCTCCTGCACAGTTCTAACCGGTTTTCTGGGTCAAGTCTAGTTTACTACACTTTACTGAAGCCTCTTCAGAGCCGGCTCTAGGCAAGGCAAGTTTATTTATATAGCACCTTTCAACACAAGGCAATTCAAAGTGCTTTACAGAAATTGTATTGTATTAGAAATTGTTCTAATTCTGGGGACAGAAAGCAAACCCGTACCAGGAGACCAGAGAGCTCGGGATGGGTCATAATGTAGCAGGAGATCAGAAATATATTTCTTCCCAAATCCTGTTTTTTCCAGATCCTGCTGTGACATTTGTCCTTTAGTCCTCGATATATTCTGAAGGTGACAGTAGCTGGACTTCGTAATTGTTTTGTTGTGTGAAATTCAGGTCAGAGTCCATGACTACACCTAGATTACTGGCACTATCAATGTTAAAGAGAAGAAGCCCCAAGATGGAGCCTTAAGGAACCCCAAATGTCATATTTGTCAGCTCTGATGTGTAACAAAGTTTTTCCTGTCCTTATAGTGAGATTCAAACCAATTTAGAACTGGTTAACTTAGTAGGCTGACCTACTATGTCAGCCTATTAAGGTGACAGTAGGCTGACATAGTAACTGTTTGGAGATTCAGGTCAGAGTCCATGACTACACCCAGGTTTCTGCTGTTAGCTGTTGTTTTGAATATTGCTGACTGAAGCTCAGTACTGACTTTTTGTCGTTCCTCCTTTGTTCCAAAAGAATCTCCTCTGGTTTGTCTTTGTTTGATTGGAGAAAGTTCTGACTCATCCAGTCATTGATCTGTTCAATGCACTTACTCAGTGTTTGAATTGGAGCATAGTCTCCTGGTGAAATGGTAATGTAAATGAGTGTATCATCTGCATAGCTATGGTAACTTGTTTTGTTGTTCTTCATTATCTGAGCCAGTGGTAGCATGTAGATGTTAAAGAGAAGAGGAGAGTAGTGTGCGCTTCAGGACAGAGCATTGTGAAGCACAGGTCTGAAATAATATAATACTAAAACACGCCCAGATTGTGCTGTTACCAGGTCCTGAAGCCAAGAAGAAGCCTCTCATGTCGAGGAACTCATTGTCGTAACCATGCCAACCATTTTGCCATGCTGAGGCCTCTCCAGTGTCGTTTTGCCAGTATGGGAGCATGGCTTTGTTCTGAAGCCAAACAACAAAAACATCAACACACACACACACACACACACACACACACACACACACACACACACACACACACACACACACACACACACACACACACACACACACACACACACACACACACACACACACACACACACACACATTATTACCGAAGAGTGGACAAGTAAGGGTAAGGTTCTGTGGACGGCTGCCAGTAAATGGACCTTACGTTGGAATATTTGGTCAACTGCTCTTTCCAACGTCAACTAAGGCATGGCTTAAATAGGTCGCTTGAGGTTTCTCTAGTACACTAACAAAAGTAAGGATTACCTTCAGTGTTACCTTAATGCATTGTGGGTAATTGCTCTAAGCTGTGTTTAATGCATTTCCTGCCATATGAAACATCTGCAACTATTATTCTAAATCCAGAATGGATCACATCCATGTTGACTAGCATAAAGTCTTTCTCTTGCCCCCCCGGTGGATCAGTGTGAAAACATTGCCATAGATCATGCTACCAACATACATAAGAAACACATGATGAAACGTCTGGATGAACAGTGGAATCAGCACAATGTTTCACACAAGATGCAGAAGAAGTACATTTGTTCCAGGGGAATTTGTTGAACAGGTTACCTGAGCGATGAACCAGCCCGGTTCAGCCACCAGCGTCAGGGGGGGAACGAACCTCCCTCCTTTAAAGTGGAAACGTTCAGGGATCTCCTCTTTGCCATAGACTCGCATGTTGGGGACCTGGGACAACGCAGCATACACCTGACACACACGCACGCACGCACGCACGCACGCACGCACGCAGGCACGCACGCACGCACGCACACACACACACACACACACACACACACACACACACACACACACACACACACACACACACACACACACACACACACACACACACACACACACACACACACACACAGTTAATTTATTTCAGATCTATTGAGGTTCGATGCAGGGGTTTTTCCAAGGTTGGGGGAGGCAGCAGAAAGAGTCTCTTATTGGCTCTGCCACTTGAGTAAAAATAGCAATACTTAATTGTGAAAATTCCCTGGTTAAGTAAAAGTCATGCATTCAAAGTTTTACATAATTAAAAGAACAAAAGTATCAAAGTATCAGAAGTGCTCGTAAAGTGTAACGGCCCCTTTCAGAATCATATGCATTTAATGACTGGATTATGATTTCTGAAGCATTCATGTGTCTATCAACGCTGGCACAGCAGGCTCATTGTGAAGACTTCATATACTGCTCCTGGATACCTAAACCTATAATGATATATCAGGGTTTATTTATACGTTGATTCGGTTTTAGCTAATAATCAGAATGTGGAAAGTAACTCTTAATGAATGCTGTCAGATAAATGTAGGGAATAACATAACTATGTTTACTTCCAAATTATAGTGGAGAAGAAGTAAAAGGTATCATAACAGGAATCAGTTCAAGTATCTCCAGGTCTTGTTCACGAGGGGAGGTGAAACTGGAGCCGTCTGGTGTGATGGTCTGGTTAGAGTGATGATGGCTTAGTCCATAGGGACTTGGCTTGTACTACTGAGGTGTCCCTGAGCAAGGCACCACTCCATACACTGCTCAGCCCACTGCTCCTAATGCTAGGATGGGTTAATGCAGAGACCAGTGGGGCAGCAGTGGCTCAGCCTGTAGGGACTGGGCCTTGGAACCGAAGCGTAGCAACCCTGGACTGATTGCTGGAGAGGTGCCAGTCTAAATGTGACCATCATTTACTAAAGGAACATCATGCTGTATTCAAGAAGACTGGAAGATAGAGAGTGAGACCATAAACTCATCAGGAGAATGTTTACTGAGGTCACAAATCAGGATAGGAAGCAGGAACATGTTCTCTTAGACTTCTATAAAATCTGAGGTAATAAATCAAGAGAGAAGCAGGAACATTTGAACCCTTTGAAGCCCGTATCAATCACCTCTGCAAGACCTCCTTCTACCACCTCGGTAACATTTCCAATCTCTGCCCCATTCTCTCCCTCTCAGAAGCCGAAAAGCTGGTTCATGCCTTTATCTCCTCCAGACTGGATTACTGTAATGCACTTCTCATTGGGATTCCTAGCAAGAGCATGCAGAGGCTTCAATACATCCAAAACTCTGCAGCTAGGATCCTGATGAGAGTGCGGAAACATGAGCACAATACCCCCATTCTCCACTCACTCCACTGGCTTCCCGTCTCCACCAGGATTGAGTAGAAGGTTTCCCTCACACACCAATGTATCCATGGACATGCTCCCCCCTACCTCAAAGAACTTCTCAAACCACAAAACACAACACGCTCCCTCCGCTCCACTCACTCAAACCTCCTCCACATACCCAGAACCAGACTCGGGACCATGGGGGATAGGAGCTTCTGTGTTGCTGCCCCACGTCTGTGGAATGCCCTCCCTGACACCTTGAGGGCACCACAGTCCGCTGACCGTTTAATAAAAGGTCTAAAGACATTTCTTTTTAGCAAAGCTTTTGGTCCCCCTTAGATGATTTTTTAAAACCTTTATTATTGAAAACTGCTCATCTTCCTTTTATTTCCCTTCCCTTTTTTTGTTTTGAACCTGTAGCACTTTGAGATCTTTGATGAAAAGGGCATTATAAATCAAATGTATCATTATTATTATTATTATTATTATTATTAATAATACCATTTTCTCGTAGACATAGGCAGCCCCCCCCCCTCCCCCCCCACAGGCCCTCTGCCAGCCCCTCACTACAGCTGTCATCGGAACATGGGCCCTGCCTGGCCCCTCAGCAGTGAACAGGGCCTCACCTCTTGGTGCATGTTATGGTGGGGCCACAGACTGACCACCGGCCCTCTGTCCATCATCTTAGCGATGGCAGACATGTTGATGAACTTGTCCAGCTCTATGACCTTCTCCATCCACTGGATCTTCGTCATACCGTGGTCTGAAAACAGCATGACGTTCAGCTGGTCCACCATGTTCTTCTCCTGGAGGAGCATCACAAGCAGCACAGTCAGAGGAGAGCACAGGATGGCAGCTGTAACTGTGACTAAAGAGTGAGATATGACTCACTTTGATCTTCCTGTTGAGTGTTTGGATGGCAAGATCCAGCTGGTGCACAGCTGCCCTGACCTGAGGAGAGTCTGGACCGAAGTGATGGCCCTCCACATCGATTTTCTCATAATATATTGCTGACATGCCCGCCTGGCCTGACCTACACACACACACACACACACACACACACACACACACACACACACACACACACACACACACACACACACACACACACACACACACACACACACACACACACACACACACACACAGCATTAGAGCTGTTGGATCACAGAACTCTCCTGAGACGATCCTTCACTCTGTCCTGCTGTAATGACTGAGCGTTTTACAACACCAGAACTTTAGTAGAACTTTGGCCAGAATTCATTTTTACTGGATAGAGTGAACGCACCCAAATGTCGTCTTACTGTACCTCAGGGGTTTTTCTAGAAAAATGTTGCATGAGGGCTCTAACGGCACTTCCAGTCAAAATTAGGCCCCGCCCACTTTCTGGTTAAAATCCTGCATTACAGCGAAGTGGAAAATGATAGTGTCTTCATGTCTTGAAGCTGCTGAGTCATATATTGCACCTCAAACAACAAATAAATCCAGAGTTCCGGTTTCTTTACTTCCTCTAATGAAAAAAGGAGAGTAAAAGAAAGGATGGAATTCAGAAATCTCAGTTTCAGTGTCAGCCTGCTGCCACTCGTCCCACGGCAGACCCACCGGACATCCATCCCCTATTTATTCTCCGTAAAAACAAAGCTGTCTGCCGTCTGACCAGACATCTGACACCATCTTCATATTTCTGGACTCACTATACCCTTCAGAAATATTGTTTTCTGGCAGAACTTAAACATTTTATGGGGGAAATCTGCATTTTGGTTTGAGGGCGCACACCCACAGAGAGAGGGAGCAGAGACCCTGTTTCCCTATTTTTTCCCTCTTGGGTAAACACAGAGGGCTGATAGAACATGCTGTTTGTCAGGGTCACTGAGAACCCTGACCCTCACTTGTCTAAACTGTAATAATCACATTCATTATCATAATTATCTTAATGTCTGAAGAGAACCCCAATAATACTGAAGTCTGTATTTTCAGTTATTGTTGTTGACAAATGATGAAAGACATGGTTGAAACTGACGGTCCTTTGGGGTTTGGTATCTTTACTAATGACACTTTTAAAAACTATTAGAACATGTTATACGATTTGTGTACGTTTATGTCCTTTCTACTGCAGATATGTATATATCCTTTTCTTTCTCGAGTTTATAGCTTTTTTCCACCTTGAAAGTGTTTTAAACCTGAACACACTGCTGCTACTCTCACTAAATAATTCCTCAATATGGGATCAATAAAGTACCTATGTATCTTTACATGTTGATTGCTGAGGGGGGATCAGACTGCTGATCCCCTGATTTGCAGGTCAGCACCCTGTGCTACAGACTGTTGGTTGGATTCCGGGTAGAACAGAACACAGAACAGGAAGTTATGGTTTCATTTCAGATCTCTACGCTTAGTGATTCAATGTGTTAAAAAGTTTTTACTTGCATCAAGTGTGCTTTCATGTTTCATTGTTAAGGAGGAATTTCAAATATAAAGTAAGCAGAGAATCACAAAGCATCCTTGGGTTGTTACCTGATGACATTGAGAGCATTCTCTATAGAGTCTGTGAGGTTTTTTTCCGATGGATTGTAGACGTATTTCTCACAGAATGCTGGACGGACCCTCAGAATCTCCACCTCGCAGCCTGAAGACAAGTGAGATCACTGTTATACTTACAACCTGCTTTTAGAGATGGTTACCTTGCAAACAGTAGCACACTAAATCACACCTTTGTAGGCCATAGAAAAACAGTTGTGTAGTGATAAGTCTGTAAATTAGAACTATTAGAACCTGTTTCTCAATGCAGGCACAACATATAAAAGTAGAAGAAGTAAGAAAAATAACCCTAACCCAGCAGAGCAACAGCAGCTGTATTTATTCCTGCAGAAATGCATCTGTTGTGCAGAAGAGAACAGACAGAAGAATGCAGCTGAAACCTTTTTGAGTGGACATAACCTACCAGGTCCTTTGCCTTTTCAGATTGCAAAACGTCACCTGATCTGTATCTTTATACAACTTCAGTTCAGGTGAACATGTGTGTGCTCACCGGGCCAATAGTACATGAACACCTTCTTCCCCAGTTTTTGCATGGTGACCCATAGAGGCTCCGATCCGTCCCACCACAGAGGCATCAGACTGTCGGGGTTGGTCCCGATCACAAACTCCTTCCTGGAAGCTTCGTCCCACATGTAGTTCCCCGTCATCTGATGAATGTCACAGTGTCGCCCTGAAGAGAAAACACAGTTTGATAGAGTTCACAGAGCCTGACATATGAATTACAAATCCTCTGTGCCGTACAGTTCCATCGTTTCTAAAATCTAAGAAAGCTAGATCCACACTACTGCACTAAGGAAAATGTTCCTTCATTACCATGGACATAATAATTATAATAATAATAATTTTAGAGTACCGCGTTACCGACATCACTGATTAAAATGAGGATAGTGCAAATTCAAATTGTGATTCCACATCGAAGCAATGGCAGCAAATAATAACAATAAAACAAAATCAGCTGACAGGTTAAAATGCATCAGAGAGCTTTCTTTAAAGGCTTCCACTGAGCAGGCAGCCCATGATTGTGTTCCACATCTTTGGGGCATCACTGACGAAAGCTGTATCTTCAATCTTGTTTTGTATCTGGGAACCTCAAACACACCTGCAGGAGAGGATCGCAGGCAGCTTGTAGCTGAAGGGGAGTTAACAATGAAGCTTGGTCTTTGCCCGTATGTCAGGTATCTTAAAGTCATCTGGAAGCTCTCAGAGAGCCAGTGCTTCATACACAGCGGGCCCAATGCCCCCCTCAGTCTAATTTCAGCCTGCTCTGTCTAACCTTTATGTCTCTTGAGCTCACTCTTGACTGTGTAGGAAAAAGTTAGTTTAGCCAAAATGCTTGTTTTGCCATAGCTTATTTTTTGTATTATATTATCTTCACTTCACCTTTAAAAAGAAAGAAAGAGATATGGCTTTGAACAGAACAGCTGCATTTGCATCCCTTCAGGGGGGAGTCCTCACAGAACCCTTAATGCTGGGTTTGCTCTTCCTGGTCAGCAGTGTTTACCTGTGAAGGTTTCTTTGTTTGTGTTGTTTGTCTTTTGTAGCACCTATTTGCTAAACCGCACCAACGTTAGACCTTAATTATAATGTAGTAAATGCATGATGACTCAGTGTGCGTGTTATGGGACGGCACACCTGCAGAGCACGAGAGTGTCGGAAGGGTTAGAGGTTTGGTTTCTAGATCATTTTCGTCTGTGAGGTGTTTTTACCGCTCCGTCAGTAGGAAGGGTGGAAGCTGCCATAGCGCCACACACTGGGAGGGGGGGCGGGGTGTGTGTGTATGTGTGTGTGGGGGGGGGGATATTTACTAACAAGTTGATGGTTTTCCACTGGTTTTGAAAGCTAATTTCATAAATATAGGCTAGAGCAAAAATAAAATGAGCAACAAGCAGGACTGGCTACACAGTTACCCCCACTGGGTGTGTTTAGGGTTACGGTTAGTGTGTCACCAGCCAGTGAAACACACTCATCAGCACATCATCATGGGGGGAGGGGGAGGGGGGGGTCCAAAACACACATCCTGTTGGCAGTGACGGGCTGTTGTTTGTAGAGCTTACTAAGATACAGGACTGCCACACAAAGGCCACACACACACACACACACACACACACACACACACACACACACACACACACACACACACACACACACACACACACACACGCACACACACATTTTTCCCAAATGCTAGTGTCCCAAATAACCTTCAATTGTTCTCTATTAGTTTGGGATTTTGCTGCTTTATTGTTAAAACGCTACAATTAGTTATTCTGCCTTGTGTAGAAACGCTATGAAAACATCTGGCAGAGACAGAGAGCAGAGCTACCCTCTCTGTCAGGAGGAATCTTAACTGTATCAACAGCGTACGTACAACAACAGAGTACTTTCAGCGCTGCACGGAGTGGCAGCCTGTTACAGCAGCTGCTAGTCACCACTGAGTAGTTGCCTAATATTTCTATAGATATATGTGTATATATTTATACACACTGCCCGGCCAAAAAAAAGGTCACACACTCTAATATTTGTTGGACCTTCTTTATCTTTGATTACAGCATGCATTCGCTGTGGCATCGTTTCCACAAGCTTCTGCAATGTCACAACATTTATTTCGGTCTTGCATAAATTTTTCGCCAAGATCTTGTATTGATGACGGGAGATTCAGACCACTGCACAAAGTCTTCTCCAGCACATCCCAAAGATTCTCAATCGAGTTCAGGTCTGGACTCTGTGGGGGCCAATCCATGTGTGAAAAGGATGTCTCATGCTCCCTGAACCACTCTTTCACAATTTCAGCCCGATGGATCCTGGCATTGTCATCTTGGAACATGCCCGTGCCATCAGGGAAGAAAAGATCCATTGATGGAATAACCTGGTCCTTCAGTATATTCAGGTAGTCAGCTGACCTCATTCTTTGGGCACGTTGATGAACCTAGACCAGACCCACTGCAGCAACCCCAGATCATAGCACTGCCCCCACAGGCTGGTGACCTTTTTTTTGGCCGGCGGTGTATATACAGTTAATAACTGTGCAATATTTTTTACCTGGCTGCTACACCTCAGAACTGTTTCTGAAGTCTATCTGTGTATTCTGTAAAATTGTGTAATTTTTGTATCTTGGTGTAACATCAAGCTGTCACTGGCTCTTTCAGTTGTAGCAAATGTACATTTCCCCTCTGTGGGACGAATAAAGGGATTCTGATTCTGATTCTGAGCAAGACAACTCTGGAGCCGGTGTAGAGCAGCTGATGATATGTGGCTGTTAACGACACAGCTCACAGGGTGGTCATCGGGCAGAGCAACAGGTCAGAGCGCTTAGAGGCTGCTATTCAGGGCAGAGGGATCAGTATCCTGCAATGGACACTTGGACATGTTGACTGCGGGGGCTAGGGATTAAACTACCAACTTTTCAATTTCCGACTTCAGGGCAACTGTTGGTTTTCAGTCCTGCAAATCGCCATGGTAACTTATGCCGAGGACGTAAAGCACGGTAGAGACAAAGTGACAGCCAGGTCAGAAATGATTCTCCTTCCTACAAGTGAACAAGGATGGCAACACAAACACTTTCACTACTGAACAATGTGTGGGATGTGTGTGTGTGTGTGTGTGTGTGTGTGTGGGGGGGGGGGTTGTACGAGGACATAGACAGCAGTTACCACACAACACCTGAATGTGTTTGTCCATCCTCACACGGGGCTTATGAAGCATAACCAATGTGTGGCTCTGGAGCTCCTTATGTAACATAATATAATGAGATGAATTGATGCATACAATTAAAGGAGCAACCCCCCTATCTCTAATCACTGCGGAGTCTATATTATATCTGGCCTAACCTCTGGCCACTGTTTGTCTCCATCCTCCAGTCACATTTTCAATCAAACTCACCATTAGTATCATGACAGATGTCCTCTCCTCGCTCACCTCTCTCATCTGTCCTCTAGCATCATCACATTTATAGTGGACTGTAAAGGCCTCTGAGTTCAAACCAGCGATCTGACAGTATACTTTACAACCCTAATCTTGTGTTACTCATTAATGCTCAACACGGAGACAGTGCCATCAACTTTAAATGGAAGGAGACACTCCTCAGACGTGTCCCTGCTGAATAGCTCTGGGTGGACAGCATGCTTTACCACCACAGTGACAAACATGGAGGCTACAGAAAAACATTCAAACTCCATAACATACACAAAGGAGTTCTGTAATAAGGACATAGATAGCTCACGACAATGATAATACAACAATTCTGATGTCTCAGCACAACTTCAGCACATGTACAACAACAACAACAACAACAACAACAACAACAACAACAAGTATTATACCACTGAGGCTGCTCCACACACATCAACAGTATGCAACACTGATGTGACAGGCCCATATAATCTCTCAATAATATTTCAATAGTGATTTACGATCCGGATAACTGCGTTTGGATTTCTATTTATTTACATTCATGATGGAAGATGAACATGTTGCTCTGTGATGTTGAAAGAGCAACATTTTAATTAGATGTTGTAAGAGATTGCAAAAATGCTCTGTCGTTTGTATTCACTAAATAAAAGCATATTTCAAATGACCTGAGCCAACCCTGTGCTAATGATAGATAGAGAGGGGGAGGGAGAGAGAGAGAGAGAGAGAGAGAGAGAGAGAGAGAGAGAGAGAGAGAGAGAGAGAGAGAGAGAGAGAGAGAGAGATGGATTACCTGTCATTAGTGAGTAGTAGTTGGGGTATGATAGACTCGGGAAGTCGGGGGTCATGTAGTCCACCTTCACCCCACTGCTCACGAGCTCGCGAAATCCGGGGAGCGCGTTCAGGTCGTCCATGTAGTCATAGCGGAACCCGTCGATCAGAAACACGAGCAGAGGCCGGGTCGCGAGGCACTGCTGCACCCGGAGCAGCAGCAGCAGCGGGGGGAGGAGGTGGGTAAGGCGCGGGGAGACAGGTCGGTGTGCCGGGGACATTCTGAACTGTAAGACGGGCTCTCAGTCGCTGCTTCAATCTGGAAATGACCACGCAGTGTTATGCAGCAGTCATGAACAGTGCCGGGGGTGGGGGTCAGAGGAGGGACATAAGGACTCCCGAAAACTTGGGTGGTGGTGGGCGTGGTTTGGCAGAAGTAGCAGTGGACCCGGTGATCGTCCTGTGTGATCTTGGTGAATGATCACTTCAGTGTGTGAAGGCAGACAGGATATACTGAAGTAACTGTGGAGTCTGTTCTCAGGACAGCCTGAGAGGATTCTGTTTTAGACTAGGCTCCAGAGGTGGGATAATACTCAGATATTATACTTAAGTAAAAGTAGAAGTACTCAGGTCTTGTACTTGAGTAAAAGTAGAAGTAGTCAGATCTTGTACTTGAGTAAAAGTAGAAGTACTCAGGTCTTGTACTTGAGTAAAAGTAGAAGTACTCAAGTCTTGTACTTGAGTAAAAGTAGAAGTACTCAGATCTTGTACTTTAGTAAAGTAGAAGTACTCAGATCTTGTACTTGAGTAAAGTAGAAGTACTCAGATCTTGTACTTGAGTAAAAGTAGAAGTACTCAGATCTTGTACTTGAGTAAAAGTAGAAGTACTCAGGTCTTGTGCTTGAGTAAAGTAGAAGTACTCAGATCTTGTACTTGAGTAAAGTAGAAGTACTCAGATATTGTACTTGAGTAAAAGTAGAAGTACTCAGATCTTGTACTTGAGTAAAAGTAGAAGTACTCAGGTCTTGTACTTGAGTAAAAGTAGAAGTACTCAGATCTTGTACTTGAGTAAAGTAGAAGTACTCAGGTCTTGTACTTGAGTAAAGTAGAAGTAGTCAGATCTTGTACTTGAGTAAAGTAGAAGTACTCAGATCTTGTACTTGAGTAAAGTAGAAGTACTCAGATCTTGTAGTGAGTAAAGTAGAAGTACCAGAGTGTAGGAATACTCTGTCACAGTAAAAGTATTCTAAATGTTCCTCCAGTGAAAGTAGAAAGTACTCTCATCTAAATGTACTTAAAGTAGCGACAGTAAAAGTAGTCATTGTTTGATTGGTCCATTTCAGAATAATATCTCTGATATGTTTTATAATGATTGATCATTAAAGTGTTCTCAGAGCTGGTAAAGGTGCAGCTAGTTTGAATGGCTTTGTATACTGCAGGGTAGCTGCTGGATTTACTGCAGGTGAACTAAAGTCTGATTTAAGGGTTGGTTATATTTACCATCATTAATCCAGATCTGTAAAGAAACTGAAGGGGTTACATACATTTAGAGTAAAAGAACACCATTTACCTCTGAGTGGTAGTGGGGTAAAAGTAAAACGTTTCATAACATTGAAAAACTCAAGTAAAGTACCAGCATTCACACAAATAACTAGAAGAACAAACTGTGAATGCTGCTGAAAAGCATTTCCCCAGCTTTCTCATCAGGAAATGTTTATGAATTTTTCCACTTTTAAAACAACTACAACTACAGTTATAACTATTACTAGTACCTATATTACTATGAACCATTTTTGGCACAAAACTTTTTAAAGCCATTAAACTCTTAACATATTTGGCTATTGTTGTGTATTAAATCTGTTTTAAGGACATATTCATAAATTCCGGCAGAGATCCGCAATGCTGCCTCCCTGGACATCTTCAAATCCTCACTAAAAACTCACGTCTTCACCATAGCCTCTGACCACTAACTCATCTTAATCCCCCGTTCTCCTACCACAACTGCCAGTTCTGTTTTCTATTTTATTTACTTTACTTTTCTATTCTTTTATTTGCCCTAGTTTTTTGTTTGTTTATTTGTTTTCTTTCTGTCCTCACAAAATGTAAAGCGGCCTAAAAAGGCGCTATACAAATTCTAATTATTATTATTATTATTATTATATATTGTAGTTTGTACCTTTTTCTTTTTTCTTTAAATAAATATTAAGCTTTATCACTTTTTTCCAACTGCAGTGTAATGCATTTGGGCTTCAACAATTTTTATTCAAGTCATTTAACTCTTCTTCAGCTAACTTCAGTATGAAATGTGCTCAGCGTTCACATGCATTTTCAGCAGGAAATGCATTTTATAGTTTTCATTAGGTAAACCTAATGAAATAAACCCAGCTAATAGGCTAAACGCCACAGTTCTGAGGGCTGCGCTTACTAAACACACATTTCATAAAATGACACTTGGAAATGTCCATTAATGCTACTCAGGCTTTTTATATTTTAGGAAGGTCTACATGGCTAATGATGTACTAAAACTTTTGTTTACTTATGTAAAACTTTAAATGCAGGACTTTTCCTCGTAATGGAGTATTTATTTGTACTCCTGGTTTTACCAAAGTAAAGGATGTTTACTACTGTATGGAGCTAATCTCACACTAACAGTAGATAATACCTGTCAGTTGTTAGGGAATATTAAGTAACCTTAGGTATTTAACCTTTGACCTTGTACATAATTTCTCCTTCCTCTGTCTGCGTTCCTATGGCATAGTTCTTTGGCCTTGGTTAGTGTTGTAATCTCCCTTAAGGAGGGGCAGCTTGGGCGCTTTGTTGATACCAGTCTACGACCGAGCACAAGCTGACATGAGATTTATTGTTCAGGGGCGTCTAGAAGCCCCTCTTATCTGGAACGTAGGTTCCCTGGCGTACATTCTTTTCCATGGACGACAGCTCTAGTTAGATTCAGGGTCCATATTTGTTTAGTCTCGCTGATGAGGAATGTTGATTATACACTCTGAACTAGATAGAACCTCGGACTGCAGAAGAGATCTTCAGAATTGGTTGGGAATATGCTGTCAACTTGTGGCTGCAGCAAATGTCTTGTCAGTTCTCCATCCGTTAACTTCATAATGAACCTTCAGTGTTTGCCATCAAAGTTCCAGCTCTCCTCGTGTCTCTCTGAGTTTCGTCTCCATTGCTCCAGAAGTGTCCACCACATCAATTAGCTGTCTCATTGCAGACAGGGTTTTATCCACAGCTAGTGAAGCTATCTTTCAGGACTGAAAGGTAGTCTATGATACTATGCCACAGGTCCAACTAAAACTGCCTTTCCTTTCTCTACCTTTGCCCGATCTGACTGAGCTGAGAGCGGGACATCGGAGGCGGCGCTTAAAGAAAACTCAAGTGGCATGCTCTATGGGTCTAGATACGGTCGAGAGGCCATTGAGCAATTTCATCGGGATGAACGGGGCCCACCTCCAATTCCATATACAGTTCTCTTCATCCATGTTGTCCTATACCCCCGGACTCCCGCAGCAGCACCGCTCCTATGCTCACTAGAGAAGCCAGGATTTACAACTTGACCCCTCTGGACAGTGCAGAGCAGAGTGAGGGCAGACAGCAGTGTAGGAGCCTAAATGCAGTTTGTTGGTGTTTTGATACACTCATGGGAGGAGTTTCCGGGGTTAATCTGGGGTCAGTCAGGAAATGCAAGAGTGGAGCCACACAGTTTTTTGACCTCTCTCATTCTCTCTCGATCTTTGGATAAACTGTATAACTTTGTAAAAAGACATTATTTTCTGTGCTTATTTTTCTTGAATTGAAGTAAACGGTTGAATTTACCGAGTTGTCCTGTGGATTTTTTGGATTTGGATTACGACGAGGGAGATTGTTACGAGCGTCAAGCTAAGGCTTCATTCACTGGAAAGCTACATTAGTCAAAAAACTAGCTCTGCATGGATTAACGCTACTGGAATTTGGAACGGCTTGACTCGAAACGGATAACGAAAGAAGGAACTTTGCACTGACTTCACGGTAGTATTGAGAAGATAATTCAACAAACCGTAAGTTTTATCTGCCTTTGCTCGGCCGCGGATCGCTAATTGACGCTACTTTACAAGGACGGCAGTGAAGTGCATGCGCGTGCCGTGCCCGTCGTTCGGCTGAATGACGAAGTGGAACGGATTTCAAGCGTAACGCTCACTCTGCGGTGCTTCGACATTTTTACCAAGTAGGCTAAGTGTGGAAAATTCAGCTTGTTATGGATGAACAAGACAGTGGAAAACGAACAGTAAAAATGACTGAGAAGGCTGTAGAGGAACGCAAGGCTAGACAAATCCAAGCACGCAAATGCAAGCTGTCCCAGCTAACTAGCATGATAAAGCAAATTGAGCAATTAATGGAAGATGATGCAAATGTCGACACTGTAAAAAATAAATTGCGTGTTGACTTTAGTAGTTTGCATCAAGAGTTGTCCAACCTAAATTCTGGTTTGCAACAATTCATGGATGAGGACCAATATGCTGATAATCAAAAGAATTGGTTTGATCCTAAAGATAAATCAATGGATGATTTCTTCTGGAAATGTGAGGAATGGATGAAAGAGGTCATGAAACGCTCAGTGCAGGCTGAAGAGTGTGATGAACAAGTAACACACACAGATAGGCCTACATCGTCAAAATCGACTACTAAACGTACAAGTAGACGCGGATCACTATTTGGAAGCGAGTGGTCAGCTTCTTCCTCAGTCAGAATAAAGGCAGAAATGGAGCGTGCATCTTTAAATGCAAAGGCTGCTGCTTTAAGGGAGAAGTTGGCCATAGAAAAGGAAGAAGCAGATTGGCATGCAGAAAAGGGATACAGAGAAGCAGAGCACAAAAGAATAGAAGCCGCCATAAAGGCTAGAAAAGAAATGCATGAAATGCAGACTGCTCTTGCTGAGTCAGATGCAAAAATTGAAGTTTTGCAAAAATATGAATACACACAAGCAGGCACGAGCATCAATGACATTGATGAACAGGTTGGCGAAACAGAGGTAAAAACTACTTTTCAACTACCATCACAGCACGTCATAACTAACCCCGACGTTAAACCCATTCTTCAGCCAGCAATGCCTCAAAGAGCCTCAACTGCAAAAGACATGGAACTCAATAGTGGACCTGGGCTTGATAGTCTATGCAAGGCCATCTCTCAGCAAGTCAATGTGACAGAGTATCTGGTGAAGAATCACAACGCTTCATTACTTCCCCATCTCACTATTCCAATATTCAAGGGTGACCCGCTTGAATATAAATCCTTTATCAGATCTATTGAACATGGAGTTGAAGGCCGCACTGGCGACAATCGTGATCGCCTACAATTTTTGCTGCAGTACACAAGTGGACAACCGCACGACTTAGTTAAGAGCTGCATCCACATGGAACCCTCAGCAGGTTATGCTAAAGCAAAACAAATGCTGAAGGAGTTTTTCGGCGACGACTACAAGATAGCAGAAGCTTACATAAAGGAGGCTTTGGATTGGCAGACAATTAAGCCAGAAGATGGCGCCGCACTACAGTCCTTCGCATTATTCCTCACTGGATGCTCAAACACAATGACAGATATTAGCTACATGGAAGACTTGGATAACACAGCTAACATAAAGGCATTGGCTAACAAGCTTCCATACAGACTCAAAGAAACCTGGAGAAAGTCTGCCTGCGACCTACAAGAAAAAACAAAGAAAAGAGTGAAGTTCAAGGATTTCGTCAACTTTGTCAACAAGCAGGTTAGATATATGTTACACCCACTCTATGGAAACATAAAAGAAACCACCACAGGCATGAAAGACCCAGTCCGACCAAAACCACAATATGCCGAGACATTCAAACCCAAGAAGGTATTCACAACAGCCGTTGTTCCCGCCGGAATCGAAAACAAAGTCAAGATGGAAAACGACAAGCAAGCAACTTTAAAAACACAACCTGTCAGAGTGGACGCAAACAGCAAGCCTTGTGTTTATTGCAAAGGAGAGCAACACAGCCTCACAGTCTGCAGAAAACTCAAGGGCAAGCCACACAAAGAAAAGATTGACTTCTTGAGACGCAAAGGTTTGTGTTTTGCATGTTTGAAACACGGTCACATGAGTAGCAGCTGCAAAGAGAAAGTTCAATGTGAAGAGTGCTCTCGACTGCATCCCACACTGCTGCACATGTACACTAAAGACTTGCAGGGAGAAACTGCAACAGAAAGTCGTGGACAACAATCTTTATCAAGTGCTCTTGTACAAATGACTGAAACTGTTGGCATCATTGGGGCCGGTAAGGAGGATTGTGTCCTTTCCATTATTCCAGTGTGTGTCAAGGCACAAAAAGGAACCAAGGCAGTGAGAACATATGCCTTTTTGGACCCAGGTAGCTCAGCTACTTTCGCTACAGAGTCACTGATAAACCAACTTAACATGAATGGACGCAATGTTAATATCTTGTTGCGTACTATGGGTAATGAATCTGTTGTGAACGCATGCATTGTCACTGGACTGGAAATCAGTAGTCTGGATGGCAACCAGTTTATTGAACTTTCAGAGGTGTATTCACAAAAACACATCCCTGTAACCAAAGATAATATCCCCCGCCAAGAGGATGTTAACAGTTGGCCTCACCTAAAGGAGGTGAAACTTCCCACTATCAAAGCTGGGGTTGGATTACTCATTGGAGCAAATGTTCCCAAGGCGATGGAGCCACTACAAGTGGTCAACAGCGTGGACGATGGACCATACGCCGTGAGAACAATATTAGGCTGGACTGTAAATGGACCGCTCAGGGGTGGAAGTGGTACAATGGAGACAAACAGATTGACAGAAGTCTTTGCTAATCGAATCTCAGTAGCTAAGCTAGAAGAGCTCTGGCAACTGCAGTTCAAGCAGGACTTTCCCGATGCCGGACAAGACGAGGATATCGAAATGTCCAAGGATGATCACAAGTTCGTCAACACGGTGTGTCAATCCGCAAAACTTTCGGACGGTCATTACAGTGTGTGTCTTCCAGTGAGGAACAAGTCATTGTGTATGCCAAACAACAGATCAGTTGCAGCGCAACGGGCTTTGAACTTACGAAAAAGATTCTCTAAAGACGCCAAGTTTTATGCGGAATACGTTGCATTCATGGATGACATACTCAAGAAAGGTCATGCTGTAAAGCTCGACAGTACAGAACAGGAGCCAACTGAAGGGCGGACATGGTATCTGCCTCATCATGGAGTCAGACATCCAGTCAAGCAAAAACTGCGCGTCGTCTTTGACTGTGGAGCAAGCTTTGGAGGGACATCGCTGAACCAACAGCTCCTGCAGGGACCGGACCTGACAAGCTCACTAGTGGAGGTTCCGACAAGAGACTGTGGCAGTTATGGCTGACGTGGAGGCCATGTTCTACCAGGTCAGGGTCAGCAATGAAGACACGGATCTCCTCAGGTTTCTCTGGTGGCCTGACGGGAACTATGAGCAGGAACTTGTTGAACACAAGATGTTGGTCCACATCTTTGGCGCAACATCATCGCCAAGTGTGGCAACCTTTGCGCTTCAGAAATGTGCAACAGATTTTGAGGAAGAATTCTGTCAGGAAGCTGCCAGAACAGTCAAGAAAAAATTCTACGTAGATGACTGTCTTAAGTCAACTACTGATGAAGACACAGCAATCGCCCTTTGCGCCGACCTGAGGAACATGTTGGCAAAAGGTGGATTTCGACTAACAAAATGGTCAAGCAACAGCCGGAAGTTGCTCAACTCAATACCTGAAGAGGAAAAGGCAAGGGTCGCGCCCTTGAAGTCCCCAACCATACCAAGAATGGAACTGACTGCAGCCACAGTTGCAATCAAAATGGACAAGCTTCTGGAGATAGAGCTCGAACTGGAACTTCACGACTCCATCTTTTGGACAGATAGCACGGCTGTGTTAAAGTACTTGAACAGTGAAAGCACAAGGTTCAAGACTTTCTGGAAACGCTGGTGCAGGGAATACCTCATGCAGCTTCAAGAACGTCAACGATGGTTCACGCCTGGAAGAAACTTCTGCGTCGGTGACGTGGTGCTGATTGTAGACGACACTTCACCCAGAAATTCATGGCCACTTGGAAGAATTGTGGAAACCTTTCCCGACAAGAAAGGCCTGGTTCGTCAGGTGAAAGTCAAGACCAAGACCAATGAGCTTTGTCGTCCAATAACAAAGCTATGTCTTCTGCAAGAATCAGAAGATAATTGATGAACTGTTTTGAAAGACCCGTTTGGACAGGGCGATGAACAAGAATAAGATTTGTTTATATTGTTGTTCTTTAACTACAGTAAAAGTAACATAGCATGTAGGCTCCTTTAATTTAAGTTAAAAGTTTGAGTAATTGTCTTCAAGGGCATTGATTACAATTAGGGGCCGGTAATGTAGGAGCCTAAATGCAGTTTGTTGGTGTTTTGATACACTCATGGGAGGAGTTTCCGGGGTTAATCTGGGGTCAGTCAGGAAATGCAAGAGTGGAGCCACACAGTTTTTTGACCTCTCTCATTCTCTCTCGATCTTTGGATAAACTGTATAACTTTGTAAAAAGACATTATTTTCTGTGCTTATTTTTCTTGAATTGAAGTAAACGGTTGAATTTACCGAGTTGTCCTGTGGATTTTTTGGATTTGGATTACGACGAGGGAGATTGTTACGAGCGTCAAGCTAAGGCTTCATTCACTGGAAAGCTACAAGCAGGCTTCAGGTCTCAGTCCATCTGACTTGATTGGAAGCTGAGGCTTTGGTCAGGTCATTGGTCAGACCTGACCAGAGAGGCAGCCAGTCTGTCCAGTACCAGGGAGCAGTTGGAGGTTCGGTGCCGTGCTCAAGGGCACCTCGGCAGTGCCCAGGATGTGAACTGGCACCTCTTCAGCTACCAGTCCACAGTCACACCAGGCCAAGTCCCCACAGACTGAGCCACGGCCGCCCCAACATTTTAAAAGTGTTTCCTTCTCTGCCTTGGTCTCAGGTGCAGGGGTCTCCCATCCAGGTGGATTGCTGTAACTGAGGTTACAGCAATCCACTGTCCCCAGCATGACATCTCTTCCAGCTTCTGTAGCAATATTGTTTTGCTGACCCGTGTACTACACATCCATAATTTAGTACTTCTCTTATCAAAGATGCATAAAAATTCCTCAGCACACTCCCACTCACTCCCAAACCAGACATCTCATTATATTTAGAACCATCTTAAATGTCTTGTATCTCTTATGGATATGATCACTCCAGGTTTATTTGGGTTTCTCTCTATGCCATCTCATCTTCTCTTCTGCCTAGTTAATAGCACTACGAGGGAAACTAAGAGTATGACTATTTTTTAACCACCCTAATCTTCCATTAAATCAGTTCCATTTCCTAACCTTTTCAATGGTGATCACGGGCCAATAAAACTCTTATAACATTATAGCTGACATTTGTTAGAGAATAGATAGAAAATAGAACTGAACCCACTGCCCAGAGGAGTTCTAGCTGATACCAAGACAGTCCTGCTGTTCCTAACCGGAATGTGGCCCCCCTTTGTGTCTGGTACGGGAGGGAAGAGCACAGGCACACTGAATCAAAACATACTACACTTTTTCCCTTCAAATATTGACTGTGAAGGGGAGACAGAAGAGAATGATTCTAGAGCTTTAAACACATGTTAAATGATACAAATACTTTAATGTGGATCAAATGCATCCGGCCCACTTTTCTCTGTTTGTCTTGGTTATACGGTGTTTACTCTGAAACATCATTTCAATACAAAGTTGAATATCTACAGGACATAACTAAACAGCATTTCTTAAGAGTAACAGCGACTTATAGCAATAGAACAAACCCCCAAAAATACAGTTACTGTAATAGTATTAAAACGTTTTTTGGGCAACTAGTGCCATTATTACAGTGATAGAAATGAAAGTGGGAGACATATGGCAAATTGTCCCGAGCCGGATTCGAACCTGGGAGCAAACACTGGTGTAAGGGCCACCAGTTCTACCAACTGAGCTATAAATTATATTAATGTTTATTGTAATGTTTGTGAGGGGAGGACATGCCTTAAGGCCGTTGAAGTGTATACCTTGTCCATGGCTATGGTTAGAGGAAAATGAAAAGCTGTTACGTGGTTGTTTTGTTTGAGAACGTGTGCAAAGCCGATGCAGTGAGACTCCAGAATGATCTACAAAAATGTCGCTAGGATCCTGATGAGGGTGAGAAAATATGATCATCGTTTTTCACTCGCCCCACTGGCTTCCTGTCTCATTCAGGATCGAATACAAGATCTCACTACTCCCCCATAAGTGCATCCACAGGAATTTTCCTTCATACATCAAGGAACTTCTCTCCTCAAAAACCTCTGTTCCACAACCAACCATCTGCTTCGCCCCTCCTGGGATCAAACTCCGCACCATGGGGGATCGGGCTTTCTGTGCAGCTGCTCCTCACCTCTGGACTTCCCTCCCAGACCACCTGAGGGCTCCACAGGCCACTGACGCCTTCCAGAAGGGCCTGAAAAGCTTTCTATTAAACTTGTGTTTATTTAGTTTTTTTATGCCCGCTGTAGCACTTTGAGATTACTTTCAGTAATGAAAGGTGCTTTACAAATAAAAGGTATTATTACTATAAATGATAAAGCATCATTCTCTGTGACGGGCCCTCTGAGAAGGCTCAGTGGATATTGCACAGGTGTTGTGAGGCTTCTATAAGGTGTGAAAAACAGAAACACACACAGCGCTGTAACCAAACATTGTTATTTTATTATCTTAAAAAGTAACACAATCCCAGTAGGGTATCACATACACTACAACAACGGTAACACCAGAACTACACATCAAAGGGACTTTCAGATAATATAGACATTTTTAAAAAATCCCTCTTTTTATTGTTTAAATTATTTGACTAGGCATGACAGATAAACATCATTTACAGGTATGACATACCGTCACCGTTAGAAACAATGTTATTGTTGAACCGCCATTCTCAGAAACCACCGCCGATGTTAAGGGAAGACATTTTATGGACTGTCAGTGTAGAAAAGGGATGGGGGGGGGGGGTTACAGGACTGTGGCTGGAGGGAGTGAGTGGTTGATGGGAGGGCCACTGGACCAGACAGTAGCAGGAGGACGTCAGTAGGGGGCAGTGCACTCGTTAAACAGAAATGGAGGGAACCCCTGACCTCCACCAGGCAGGGGAGAATAGCCCTGGTCCACTAATGGAACCGGGACAAGAACCCAGTGTGGCTGTGCGGTATACACATGATACTCCACTGCAGTAGTTCACCAAGGATTAGTGGTACATTATCAGAAGAAGCAGAACCATTGGGGTTTGGAAATAGAGTATTTGTAGGCAGGGGGCTCCTCTAAATGTTAAAGGTGGAACAGAGACTCCACCATGACTAACAGAACGTCTTTCTGAAGTCCCAGAGGGATAAGATGGCACCACTTGTGTATGGTATCATTGTGATTGGACCTGTACTGCCTTTAATCAGAATCAGCAGTTCGTTGGCTACAATGCTAGAACCCTCAGACAGCTGAGGCGTACTGACCCATTGGTGTTTTGTTCCCCAATAAGAGTTTAGTACCTAGCATCCAGAGAAACAGCTATGGAGCAGACTGTAGGTCCTAACAGGGGTTAGAATATAAAAAAATGAACAGAACTGTGATCACACTTCAAGAACAGAAACAACCTCAACATACAGCTCCGGAAATAATTAATAGACCACTGCAGCATTATCATTTTCTCTGGTTGTACTATTTATAGGATTTTTAATTTGTATTTATTGTATTCTTTAAACTGCTGACAACATTTCTCTGTATTGGAATTCAACAGACACTGGAATGGCTGCCATACATGTAGAGATTGAGATTTAAGATGTGGAGTGGTCTCTTCATTTCTTCCGGAGTGCATGTTTGATACAGTCCACTTTGAGATGTTATTCAGAACTCCCACGGTTGATATTGAGATCACTAAAGGTGTGTGTGTGTGGGGGGGGGGGAGTTGGTTCCAGGCATTCTAAACCCTGCAAGGCTGATGTATACTAGCAGATACTCTGTGAGGGTCATGTCTGGGGGGGTTCCTGCTCATGTGGAGATGGGTGCATTCTCACTGAACTGGATATTAACTTCTTTGTGCCTTGTCATAGCGGGCTAGCTTGCATAGCTGTATGTCAGGACAGAGTGTGTTACATCCGTGAGAAAGCCTAAGGTCCTCTTTTAGTGTGTGTGTGTGGGGGGGGGGGGGGGAGTTGCAGCTGAACCACAATGCTTTCATGTAACATAAGAACAAATGTTGTTAGTGAAGAAAGGGAAACAATAGGGAGTCCAGCACTTTGATGTGTAGCATGTTAGTGTGTGTGTGTGTGTTTGCAGACATTCACAGGCTAGAGGCTGATGACAGTGTGTAGTAGAAAGGACAGGCTGTGTTTTTGCTGCTGTGGAGGTAGTTGTAGAAGAGCCAATATGACGACCACACTGGGATGACTGACAGCTCTCTGAGCCTATAGGAGGATGGGAAACAACTGACCCATAGGGCTGCAGGAGTGGTTCAAGTGAGACCAGACATTTGGAACGTGGTCTCATTGCACACCTCCCTGTGCCATTGTCAGCGGAGCCCCATTACCCTTCACTGTAGTCCCAGGCCGGGGCCCCCACATGCTTTACAGAAGGGACTAGACAGGCCGTTGCCAAAGTATGCAGGTGAAACATATTATACAAGTGAAAGCAACCTTTACTACGTCCCAAATCTCTCATCACCCTTTTTATTATGACTATTACCATGGTCCTCACTGACCACAATACATGTTAGCACCAGGAGTGAGAGCGGCTCAAGGATTTAATCCAAACAGTTTGAAGAAAAACTCAAGTAGTCATGAACTGGATAGAAATGTAAATTAATGTAAACTAAAGAAATACTGAAATCATAAACAAAGTCACATCCCTGCTTCTTGTGTAGAATACTGGTCTGGATGAGTTCTGTCTCATCTTCTCTGTTGGACGCTCTGCCCCCCCCCCCGCAAGTGCCACAACAGCTGCTCCTGAGGGACGTATACTTCTTGTGATGCGGGGAAATATTATTTTGAAATTCACTAACAAAATCCCAACTTTTCCCACAAAGAAGCATCTCACTGTTAGCTTAGCATCGCTTAGCTGTGGAGCAGGGATGATGCTGCTCCTCAGGTCCACTGTCTGCAGCCGCACACTTCCTCTCCCTGCAACTAAATATGCATAGAAGCAATTCAGTTTCAAATGTTCTGTGTGCTCGCTGTGTCGTTAAGGTGTATTTACTCCTGCTCAGGTAGAAGTGTAAACCTAGCTGCTCACAGAGGACTGTCTGCCAATGTAATAATAATAAATCACCAAAATAACAGCGTCTACTGATCAGTATACAGCCCCGGAAATAATGAGGAGACCACTGCAGCATTATCATTTGTTCTTGTTTAATTTTTTATAGGTACGTCTTTTGAGTTAAATGTTTTTTGTTTTTTAAGTATTCTATAAACTACTGGCAATTTGGAATTCAACAGACACTGGAATGGCTGCCATACATGTAGAGATAAAGTTTTAGGAAAAAAATTGGAGTGGTCTCTTCATTTGTTCCGCAGCTGTACATCAGCATAGGACCTCAGGAGCTTATATCTGAACACCACAGCGAAGTGGCTCTAAAAACAGAGAAATACTATAGTTTTGCCATATGTACAATAAGACATCAATTCATTATTAGATTCAGGTCCAATGTTAATAAATATAGGCATTTATAAAGTTTATAACAAGCTATATATAAATTCACTTACATTGTATGAGGTGAGTATATTCTGTATATTCCTCTAATTTCCTCTGTGCTGCTATAGCATGTGAATTTCTCCTCAGAAATCTATAACGTGGTTATCTACAGCGGCCCTGAGAGCTGTGCAGTTCTTTGAGCCCTCAGGGCCACCGTACTTATCTGTTCTTATAGTGGTGTGGAGAAAATGTGACCAGTGGACCCTGGCCGGCAGAGGATGGTTTTGTCCTGACAGGAGCAGGAAGCAGCTGCACCCAGTGGACCTGAGGGACAACATACCAGAGAGAGTGGAGGAAGATATGTCCCTGAACGCCTCATCCCTGGAGCTGCAGCTGACTGCACGTTCAGGCAGGTCACATGGGCATCATGGCATCCAACAGACACAGGACATTTCCAGCTTCACGAGTCATAGTAAAAAACCTTTTCTACCCCCCCCCCCCACATTTTTGATGCACTTTGGAGCAGTGGTCGAGTAGTCTTTGTTGTGGCCCCGCACCTTACAAAGTGTCTGCCAGTGGTGAGTCCAGAGAGGCGCCGACAGAGACCGGTGAGTCAGCTGGATCAGCGGCGGTGTGTGTGTGTGTACCGTCAGTAACAGGAGCAGCGCCTCTTCAGTGTGTGACATCACCAGGCACCACTAGAGGGAGACACACTGATCTGGAGCAGCTGGAATGAGAGTGGATATAACATGACCTGAGATTACATATTATGCACGCACGCAAACACAAACACACACACACACACACACACACACACACACACACACACACACACACACACACACACACACACACCCCCACAAGTACCCACGTGAAAGTGAACAACACAACAGTAGTGTGTAAACTCTAGGCTGTATAATGACATGGTCAGAGTCTGTGGCCTGGTGTGTTTGTGAGAAAGGAGATAGAGAGAGCAGTTCCCTGTTGCTCTATACGGCTCTGTTTGTATCTGAATGTGTGTGTGTGTGTGTGTGTGTGTGGGTGTGGGTGTGTGTGTGTGTGTGTGTGTGTGTGTGTGTGTTAATAGCTATAGTTCCACAGCGGGCCCGTGGCAGCACACTGGTTCAGTTCCTCAGTCTGTAGATGTAACAGTCCTTTGGGGGGGGGGGTTCATTTTCTGGCCCCTGTCCGCGGGCCTCTGGTGCCGCACCCAGGCCTTAGTTCTGCTCCTAGACACTGGTGATTGATGCAAGGCAAGCGCTAGGCTTCTGGAGTTTCTCCGGTTGGGTGCCTGCAGGTTCTGGGATGGCACGAAAGGAGAAGGGGGGGCCCGTGCCGGTAGCGATGCCGAGATGGCCGGGGCTCAGCGCCAGGTTCTGTCGACGACTGCTCTCCACTATGGAGGAGGTGTTAGAGGCCAGGCTCTCTCTCGTCCTGCAGGGACAGACACATTGAGAGGCTGTAAGCTCCACTGCTGCAGGGGCTGCACCCCCCAGGACCATTTCATTAAAGGATAGTGCATTGACGTTTCAGCCAAACTTCACACATGTATTGTTACAGCGCTGAGTCTTACTCTGCCTTGCTCTGTAGGGTTCTCTGTCTGGCTGATTAAAACCACGACGAGAAAGTGGAACACATCCTCTGTTTCACTACACTACACTACCATGTTCCTGTTAGCCTTTACTTCCTGTCTGTCTTCTTCTTCTGGGTTGTGGTCTAATCGTCATTTTAGCTTAGCTTCCTAATGGAGTGGAATGACCCGGAAGTCCCTCAGTAGCAGCCATGATAAGAGCTGTTTGAATTCTCTAGATGATAGGAAAGGAGCTCTGAAACTTCCTTTATAACCTCCTTTAGCTTAGGGAACACTATTTGCGGCTGCAACATTTAACGTGACACAACATTCGGCCGTTCACGGAAACAACCGATCGTGGCGAGAAATGCTTATTATGAAAGTTACGATGCTTATTGATGCGTTTTGAATGTTCAGCACTTTATTAACCAAAAGCAGAAATATGAACGTTACTTTTTTACTGAATTGATCAGATAAACCCTACACAGCTCAGTGTTTACTGAGCTGTGTAGGGTTTCTTAAACGTTTTAAAGCATGTTGTAATGGTGATATACAAAGTGATAGTTTAGGCATAACTAGTTTATAATAAATACATTTGTATTTATTATAAACTAGTTATATACTCTCATACGCGTTGGGATTCATCTGGATTAATACGTGTCGGCTGGATGGGGGGGGGGCAAGCATAGGTTTTTTAGGTCTTTCCTTTTTTATTTCAATTCCAACCTAATGAAGAATATATGTCTCTCTGTTGTCCACGTTCATAAAGCGTAAACAACACCATCAGAGCACGGTGCATAGTCTCTAGAGTCCTTCAGTAGTCCTGTACAGAGAACTGTAGTTCCCCACAGCAGACGCACATTAATGACATCATGAATACGTTGGATAGTGTCAGTACAGCCGGATTCTCTTGAAGCCCGGTCGTCTTTTCCTAGGTCCTTTTGAATTCTCCTATCCACTATTCCTTAACCCCGTGAACTTTCACACAGAAGTCAAGGAATAGAGCAGAGCAGAGGAGAAGACGAGAGGAGCTGATTTGTGGACAATTCAACTGCAACCCTGCTTTTCCCTTTAGTCTTTACTTCCTGTCTGTCCCTGGCCAAGCTTTTTACATTTTTTCTCTTGGGGAAGTTCAGCCATCATGAATCCACAGTTTCGAGATCTCTACAAATCTAAAAATTAACTTAAATTAAACAGATAGATAAATAATTCATTATAGAGCAAAGGACAGGAAAACGTCTGTCCCCAGCTGACAGTAAATTTAGAGGCTTTCTTTCTGTGGATTGACATGACTGCGTGTGGTCCTGTGATCAGATGACGGACCGTCAAAGGGTTGAATGACTTTTCACAGACGAAAATATCATGCAATTAATATAATTTGACAATATTAAGTCACCGACCATTGGTCAACAACTACATACGTCATTTCATCTGATAAAGGCTAAATAACTCTTTTGAAACTATAACGTGTCAAATCCATTTCCTTAGTTTGAGAATCTCCCTTTCTTATAATCTAATTGAATCAGAACAAGTACACAGTTACATTTAAACTCTGCATTTACTCTGGAATAATCTTAATGAATACTACATTCAGAATTGGTTAAATCCTATCTCTACAGTTAGGTGTGTCAGCCTTATTTCATGACCCAGATTCTGTCTGTTGAAAAATGACTTACAATACTGACTGCGCAGTAAGACATGCTTATTTCAAGCAAAATGATCATTACTGGTCTAAAAAACTATTCAGCGGATGGTCAAACTTAACAATGACTGAAATGATTTCTAGTGATGGAAAACGAGAGTAATATCTGCCTGCATTGTAACAGCCAGAAGAGTGTAAGTGTGTGTGCAGTGTGTATGTCCTGCTGTTACCGTGGGGAGTTGAATCCACTGTCCACAGTGACGGAGCTGGAGTCCATGCTGTCGAGGCGCGCCGAGTGGGCTGACTGCTGGTTCTGACTGGGCTCTGGAAGGGTTTCTTTGACACCAGGGAAGGTGAGTGTTCTTTCAAACCTCCTTTGTAGATCCCGCTCCTTCTCCCTCTCCAACAGCCACTGCATGGTCCCCGCCCCCCCGCCTCCCATCCCAGCAACCCCTCCTCCAGCCTTCTCGGCCTCTCCTCGACTTTTAGTCCCGCCCTCCTCTAGTTCATCATCGTCTGAGACATTGTAGTAGTCGAAGGAGGCTTCTGCAGCACTGGTAGTGGGTTCAATCCCCTGTAGGGGGGCGGACGGTGTGGCCACCAGAGGTTTGGGGGCATCATAGGCATCCTGGGAATCAAGAGCATCGCAGGACGAGGACAAAGTAGAGGAGGCGAGGGCCGGGGTTTTCCTCAGTGAGCTGTAGCCGGGCAGGGGGAGGCTGGGGGGGGGTTTGAAGAGAGTGTCTTTACTAAAGATCTCCTTACGTTTCTCCTGACCCGAGGAGGCACTGTGGGGAGGTCTGCCGTTAGGAAGAGGGGGGTCAGGGAGGGAGAGGGGTATTGGGGGCAGACTACCACCCTTAGGACCCAACTTTGACAAGTCCTCCTTATGTTCCAGGGGATGGGGTGTCTGTCTGTCACTCTGTCTGTCAGAGCTGCCTAGCTTCAGTCCATCATGGCTGCTCTTGCCCAGGGTCCCCAGGGGGTTTGCTGCTGTGAGAGCCGTCTCCGAGGACCCTGAACACTGGAAGTAATCGTCAGGCGGGAGGGTGCAGGGCAGGAGTTTGGGTGAGTATGCAGGCAGGCTGTCCCTGCTCTTACTCTTCTCTAAACTCCTGCCACCATCCAACCCCAGAGAATCTGCAGGCAGTTTATTCGAGGGTGGGGTGGCACGAGAGTAGTGAGAAGTGCTCTGATTGGCTCGCAGTGTGCCATCGTCAGTATAGTACCGGCTCCGCTCGTCGTAGTAATCCGGCGGGCCAATCAACCCAGCTCCGAGAGGTCCTTTAGAATTGTCCATGGACCTGGAACGCTCCTTGGCCTTGTCGCTGCGCTCGTTTCTGGATTTCCTCTCCTGGGTGTGGGAGTGTGAGCGGTGGACTTTGGAGTGGTGGGCTGAAGGACCATGGCTCGGCTCTGGGAAAGGCATCTCTGTGCGCCGCTTGGCAAGTTCCCCGGACACATCCCACTCCGGCGTGACAGGCAGGTGGGAGGATTCCAGGATGTTGGGGTTGCTGTGTGCCAGGTGGAGGCGGGCCCGTTGCCGATCCATGGCCAGGGCGTGTTCCCTCGGCGACCGAGCCAGGGAGGATGAGTAGGCTCTGTAGTCCCGCTCCAGCTCCAGGTCGCTCGGCTCACCGCGAGACGCCCTCGTCTTGCTATGCGAGCGACTGAGTTTGGTCTGAGACTGCTTCCTATGTCTCCCTCCACTTCTCCTACTCCTGGAGCTCTGATTGGCTGACGACGCTTTGCTCCTCTGAGCACGCTCTTCCTCGAGGCGCTTCATGACGGCTGTGTGCCGGGCGAGGTTCTCCACAGTGAGGTCAGGGTTGATTCTGCGGATGATCTCCATCTCCACATGGCGGGGCAGCTGACTGGGCGTCTCCTCGTCGCGCAGCGGCCACTCTTCGGGCGGGAACTGTGCAGAGAAGGTGGCCAGCTGCTTGGTCTTATCCTTTTTAAAGCTTAGACGGAACAGCTTCAAACCAAATTTCCGACTCCCTGTCCCACTACCTCCACCTGCTGTTTTCTCTATCTCTCCTCCTCCTCCCCCCCCTCCCCCACCCCGGTGCTTTGTGAGCGTGTCCGTCTTGAAGGGAAACCCAAGGGTGCTGCGACTCTGCGACTTCTCTGCGTTGCCCCCTGCTGGCTGAGGAGGGGTTTGCGGGGAATGGGGAGACGAGTACGCCTCCCGGTGATCTTTGGGAGATCGGCGCTGCAGGGTGGTGTGGTGGCTAGGGGGGTCGTCTCCACGGTAACTGTTGTTGTGAAAAGGATCTCCACCTCCACCCCCACTGTGGTTCTGGCTGGACTTTTGATGAGTTCGATCTCGTACAGCTCCAGAGGTTGAGGGCGTGATGGTGCCCGAGAGGGGGGAGGTGCACTGCGTCTGCTGATGCTGCTGGTTCTGGTGCTGCTGCTGCTGCTGCTGCTGGTTCTGGTGCTGCTGCTGCTGGTTCTGATGCTGCTGCTGCTGCTGGTTCTGGTGCTGCTGCTGCTGCTGCTGGTTCTGGTGCTGCTGCTGTTGGTGGCGGTCAGCCGATCGCTCGTCTAAGTGGTACCACTTGGAACTGGTTCGGATTAGGCTTGGCGTGATGAAGTACGTTTGGGGGGTTACGATAAAATATCCGTCGGTGGTTGGGTAGATCTTCCGCTCACGGACCAGCATGCTTAGCGTGTGGTGCAGAACCTCCTCTGTTGGTGTGGGAACACCTGAGGAAAATGAGAGACAGGAAGCAGTTAGATCAGGTCCACATCCTGTCAGTATGCTCAAGAAACCACCTTCAGGAGGTCTTCATGAGGAAAGCTATTTTGTATGAAATCATTTCCACACCTCTACAATCAAAGTAAGATGTGCTCATAATGCTAAGCTAAAACCATGGAACAATATCCAAACTTTTCTTCACCGAGCCTGGGCTCCCTGCAAGTCCCTTGGACAAAGTGCTTGCTTTTTAAATATGTTTTTCCAGAACAGAATAAATAGGAACATATATAATACCAAATACAATTGGAAGAATTCTTATTATTGGAGCAATTTAATAAAAAAGTACTTGAACCATGTCTTGGTGTGTCATTTAGTGTGGACAAAAAGCAACAAAAACAGTATCCTCATACATACAGTACGGTAAAAGTTCAAACTGCATTTCCAGAAATAAATAATAAATAAATACTGAGACAGGGCGTCTTGGCAACCAGATCAAAAATATTTGGCCTTCTAAAACTCAGCTCACAATTTTCATTCCCTACACAATAAAGCCATTAACTTGTAGAACCAAGTGCAACAACAACCGTCTCTAACCAGTCATCAAGTCCCGCCCCTCTGCTCTGAGTGACAGCGTTCTCTCTGTGATGCTGCTTCTCACCTCTGATGATGTTTTCTTTGTATAAATACTCAACTTTGTTAGTGATATTTGCCTTTTTCAACCTTCATTATACCACACTGTAGGGGAGAGTGGGGTAAGATGAGCCAGTGGGTAAGTAGACCCACCCACTTTATCTAAGGACACATTTTTTGTCATGTGACCATAAATTCAGCACCCATCATGTCTATCCGGCTGTGATGGAGAGAGGCACAGGTAAAGTGGTAAAAGTGTTTTTTACAATAAACCATGTTCTGCTCGTCAAAGTAAAGCTTCAACATGTCAGGTATAATTATTTCTGTCAAAGCTAATGTATCCAGCTCTGAAAATGTGTCTTATACATGTTGGTTATTTAGCAAGGAGTAAAACCATGTGAATCATTTAGCTAAAGATTAGCATGAAGGGCTAAGATAGACTGTGGGGCAAAGTGAAACAGCAGTTCAACTTAACCCCCAATGAGGCACTGAAGTTAAGTCTCTGTATTATAAAATGCTATTTCAATGTAGTTTTACAACTGATTAGCTTTCATGTTTGAAACAATGTAGAAACAACACAATTCTGTACCCCACAGCTGGAGAGAGAAGGTTTTAGTTTTACTTATGCTCAGGTTTAAACCTGAGAAAGTCAATTGGTCAATTTACCCCCAGATGGCTCAATTGATCCCTTGACTCGGATCAATTGACTAGATGGACTTTTTTTTTGAGAAGTCACATTGGCATGGCCCTTTGTGATAGATGCAATATTTTCGTTTTTGATTAACAGAGGACACCCTGAAGTAAAGGTTGTTGTTGTAATTTGACTTCTATCTTATTTGTCCTTGCCTACAGGACAACATAAGTACAAATTGGCTCATCTTAACCCACTCTCCCCTATGATACTGTAATATTCACTACTCCACCCAGTATGACACTACATGAACTATATACGAAAACTTGAATACCAGTTTTCAAGAAAACACTCATAGCAGTTCACAAAGACAACAGGAGAGATGTCTCTAAGATCTAGGAGTACGACCTGTTGAGGCCTAAACGGCTGTTTCTGCGATTGTTTCTGACTGGTGTGGGCATCCACTGAACTTAAATCCCACACAAACACGTGTAACAATGCCTGGACTGCAAACAAACAAAGCCACTTCCACAATAAAGTCTTTCGGCTGTAATGTTTTGAGCCTCCAGTCCTCGTCCTCTAACAGTGGCTGCATTCACGTCCAGATATTGCTTTATACCTCCTCCAATCTTCTTGTCTTTCCTGCTCTCCCCTTTCTCCTTCCTCCAATAACCTTTCTCTCCCTCTGCCTCTCTTCTCAGTATACCATGCTCTCTCTCCCCCTGTCATTCCCGAGGTATTACTGACGGTTACATCATAGCAGCCTCTCAGCCCAGGCAGAATGATGCAACGCAGTGCAGACAGACAGACTGCGCACATCGCTCCTCCGTCCCCTTTCCTCTCCATCTTGTACATGAGAAGCCTGAGCAAGAGAAAGGGTGGTGGAGACACAAGCTGTATGTGGTGGAGTTAGAACAGGCTAATCATTACATGCTAACGCTCGCACAAATACACATCAAAACGTGTGGTATTATACAGGTCCCTCTCTGGCCTCAGGGAAACCAGCCGTCGCCTTTTAATGAGGAGGCTAATGCCCCTTTCCCACCAAACCAGTTCCAGTTCTAGCTTTGTGCTTTTCTGGTTCCCAACTTTGCTCAGCGCTACAGCTTTAGAACTTTTATTTGCCGTACTCACCATGAACTGTTATTGATCATATTAATTTTGCCCCCCTCCGACGTAATCGTGGTTGGTTCTTGCTGGGCAACCGAGTGGGGCCAGCTAAGAATCGGTTTTCTGTGCTAAGAGCCGACCCCGCTGCGGTGGAAACAGGAAGAGCTTAATGAGGCTCTGGCCAGGGACCGGCCCTGGAACCGGTTTAGTGGAAAAGGGCCCTTAGTTGAAAGTGAAAGTTCTGGAGGGTTCTAAGTCCAGACTGGTTGGTCGATACAAAAACAGTCGCTATTTTAACTGCCTGTCAAACTGACACTGAGTTCACTCATAAATGTTGCTATGTCTTAAATGCTGAATAAGTACAACGGTTCAGGGTGGAGGAAGGAGGTAGGTATGTCTACGATGATTGATGTATATAATGACAGAGAAAAGGACAGAGGAAGTGATTTTCCAACACTTTATTAGCACTTATTAATTTATTGGGGCCTAAAAGATGCACCACCAGATCATAATTCCTCTATTTGTATTTATAAAATAACCAAGCTATTAATAATAAAAAAACACAATAAGCAGATAAGTAAACCATAGTAAAAAGTAACAGTTTATTAGTTGTTTTTCTTTAAATAGTGACCATATAAAATTAAGGTAGCTGGAACTCTATGCCAATTGTAAATAAATTGAGAGATAAATAAAAATAAACGTGAATTGCAGGATTGTATAATAATACACTAATAGCACCATCCAAAATGACTTCCCTCCACCAGTCACACTGATGGTGGAAGATCTGACCGCCTTTCTTTTTAACACTTCGTCAAAGTAATATAACGATGGGCCGAGTTTGAGTTATTATTCTGATTGAGTAGGGATAGTGATCATAGACTGGTTTGTAGTTATTATAGTTAGAGATTTATAATATAGTTAGTTATATTTATTGAAATGGCAGGCCTCTGTGAAAACTGATTCCTATTATCCTTGCTTTACGACACAAGCCCTTATGTAATAACGTATCACTATAAGCACGCTGAATCATGTGTCCGTTTGTTTGGGACGAGAGCCAACACTGAGAGAAACCAACATTTCAGAGTGCATCACAACAACACAGGTTGTTATATCTGCAAAATGTAATTTCATTCAAAAACAATGTTGTTTGAAACAAACAATGGCAAATCCCAATTTCTTATCCACCACCCAACTGATAGGAAATCCTGTTCAACTAATTATCCATAAGATCTGATCCCCTCTTGTATGTGCTGTATGCGTTTAGTTTTTTAGTTTTCTCTTTAACTCTAATGAATCAGAGAGCTCCAAAGCTTTCTTTTCTCTTACCTGCTCAAAGACACAGTCTATCATCTCTTAAAACTAAATTAACTGAAGAAATATGGAGTTCATTTATGAGAGAGGCTGTCCACAGTACAACCCTACCCTGTTCCTAAAGTGTCCCTCAGTAATATGTGTGTAATAGTTGCCAGCAGAGTGAACCCGGAAATGTTGAGTACCCCAAAGTTTGATGTTAGAAATGTACAGTAGGGGTCACCAGCTCACAGAAACTGCCAGAAGCTCACTTGCCTATGTTGGGCAATTAGAATTATAGCCAATGTAAATAATAGCTATAAAATGAGTTGGCCGATTAGGACAATTTTGGAGTGGTTTTGATGATGCGGAGGCCATTTCTGACATTTTCAGTATAAAAATGGCAGTTTTAACCAGAAAAGTGGCCATATCTGTACTCTCGTTGGGCTGATTTCGACTACCATAGGATATAGAGAAGACAAAATGAGAGTTCTTATTTGTACAGTTTGTCTCACGGTGCAGTTCCTTACCGTCTTTATTTGTCCATCTTTGTTGTTTCATTTGCTCTTTTTACTGCACTTTGAGCGTACAGTTTTATTATTATTATTACTGTTACTATTAGTAATATGTTTATTGTAGTACATCTTTTGTAACTCTGGCACAAGAATAAATAAAGTCTTATCTTATCTCAATTTTGCCAGATGTTGGTGTGTGTGCTGGTGTGTTGGTGTGTGTCAGTATGTGAGCTGGAGTTACCTGGGAAACATGTCTGCAGGTGTTCGGTGAGGGCCTCCTGAGTGACAGCCTTGTGAGCAGAGTTCATAGCAGAGATAGCCAATAGCAACACTTCTCCCAGAGGGATGAACTGTGATTGGCTGATGGGGGACATACTGATGGGTGACACATCACCTGTGAAAAGAGAGAAATCAGTCAATTTGAGGATACTGGATACAAATGTTCAGAGAATGAAGGTGTAATAAGACAGAAACCCTCATCATCACCTGAAATTAACCAACGACAAACACTCAAATAATTATAATAAATCATATAGTTTAAAGCAAACTAGTATGTGTCTTCAGAGTGAACCATATGCCACTTAACACAGCTGAACCCCTCCCCATGCAGGGACACGTGTGCTCTGGATTTAACTGAGACAGAAACCCCACAGAATCTCTGTGTTGTTCAAAATCATTCATGAAAAGTTTAGTTTAGTTTATTTGTTTAAAGTGTCGTGGACAGTCCACATAATCAACCGTCAGAAAAATCTGTAAATAGGGCAGCTTCAGCCAACACTGCTCATTTCCAGCTGTTGTCCCCGGCCAGATGATAATAGACACCCTTAAAATGACAATACATCAACAGCATTAGCTTACATGAAGTAGACAGAGGCGAAAGGATGAAGAGAACAATAAACTACAAGCAACACATGTTACTACATACATGTCACATATAGCACATCACAATCACATAACAGACACAAGGGGCAACATCCATGATCACAACATATAACACACACGCCATATTGAACACAGGCTAGTGTGTGCAGGTGTAGTTCTCCGTGAAAAAGCAGGGTGTTATTCAGTCTCTCATACTTTGTGATTTCCTTGTCTGTCTCAGATCAGAGCCCTCCCCACTGAAGAAGCACATCTTTAGAAACAGGTCACTAACACTGTCTCTTTTTCTAAAACACCTGGTCAGCGGAGTTAGTCGGTCAAACTCCAATATGTGTGCTGAAGGAACATGTCCAACTGTGATGTTTTCAGGAAGTTTGGATGACAATGTGAGCCGGACCCCCCTCCATCCCGCTCTCCAGGGCTCGGCCTCTGCACAGCACAAGCTGCCTGCTGCCCTTCATACCACAGGACAGGGGGGCTCATACGCACATACTCAAGAGGCATTCTGGAGACTGTGTGGGGAGAGTAATGTAGGACATGCACATGTTTTCTATGTACACAAATGAAGGAATACTGGGATAATGTATGGATTGTGCTGAGGCGGATTTTGGGTTATGAGGTCCCAAAGACAGTTGTTGAGGACAATGAAACAATCAGGATTTAAAAATGAACTCTTTAAATGGACGCTACTTTTGTTTGTATTGTAGTTTATGCAACTAATACATTTTTAAAAAAGAAAGAAAGGCTGGGAACCAGTTCTGAGATGCCATGTTAACGTCAGTCAACATTACGATTTGTGTGAGTATTCTGACGCCGTTATAAAGTGCACTACAAAGACCTTCCGGAAAAGCCCCCACACATAAAAAGACGAGCACCTTGAAAGAAAGCATACTGAAGAAACTAGGTAAAGACCCACAGCGACATACTCATTAAACAGTTTCAGGAAAAAAGCGCAGTCCATCAAATCCTGAGGAAGCATTTGCAGAGTGTAATAGTTTTAGGCAACACACACACACACACACACACACAGTCTGTGAGTGTGGTGAACTTCAGAATCGATGATAATGTTTATTATTCATTCATACCAAAATGGAATAGACAAAACCGCTCTGAGCCATCACTCATCATCCTAATCATGACACACTGTCATTGAAGGAATAAATGCTATTCCTAGCTTCAAGAACCTTTCACCGGACTCAGGTGAGCTGGGTGTGAAACCCTGAAGAGCATGTGTGATGGTAACCCTGAGCAAATGAAGACTGTGAGGTCCAGATGAAAACACTTAATGTTTGAACGGCAAAAACAACGTGAAACATAAATCCCTAGAATAAACAATAGCAATACAAATCAACTCTATTATTCTTATTACTGTTAGGATTCAAATGACTTTTTGTTGTATGCTGTTGGCAATAAACATCTGAAGTGCCACGCTATTCCAACAATGCAAAATACATCATACTTAAGATTAATCGAATCTGGCCCTTCTGAACTTTTTTCTGGCCCACAAGAGGTTGCCTGCAAATCGAAATGGCATATGTGTAATAGCATAAATAAAACTAATGTCTGAATCACACTAAATCCGGCGATGCGGCGAAAACGCAGGTTTCTCCATTCATTTGAATGAGGCCCGTTGTTTTGCATGCTGCACTCTGAGCCACAGGCAAAACAAAATGAGTTTTGCATGAGGACTGTAATTTGCCTGTGCATTTGGCCTCATCAAATGCGTCTGGAAGGTTCGCGGGCCACAGACAGTACAACAGCTTCAAGATGTCTCTCTCCAAGCCAAAGAAACGTAAAGTTGATTCGGAGAATCGTCAATTCCAGAATGAATGAACTGACAAATATTTATTTACTTTGCCAGCAACAAGTAATAAACCGGTGTGTTTATTGTGCAATGAATGTATATCTGTGATGAAAGAATACAACGTAAAGCGACACTATAACTCAAATCACGGCTCGTTTTCTGCCAGTTTTCCCGCGGGCTCAGAGGAACGGAGAGGAAAGTACAGGGACTGCTAGCATCGTTTGAACGGAGTCAAGTGGCTTTTAGTCACTCTTGCACGGAACAAGACAGAGTTACGATAGCATCCCTGCGAGGAGCCTGGACACTAGCCAGACAGAAGAGGACCTTTACCGACGTGGAGACCGTTAAAGAGTGCATGCTTGCTGTCATTGATGAAGTGGTTATTGACCAAAAAGTCAGCATTCAGCTTCAGCATTCCAATTGAGGTATTGCAGTTTGATCGTGACCCATTTTGTATCAAGCCTGATGCAGACTTCTGTGTAAAAGTAAAAGAAGTACTGTGTTGCATTGATGAGAGCCTCTTTCAGATGGAGCTGGTTGATGTGCAGTCTTCCTTTGCTTTAAAACAGCTCCTGCAGTCTGAGGGTGTGGTAGACTTTTGGTCTAACCATGTTAGCCAGTATCAGTACCCCACAATGAGGAAGGTGGCCTTGTTTATACTGACAATGTTTGGATCTACCTATACTTGTGAGTCTAGCTTTTCTCATATGAATACCCTCAAAACAAGGGCACGTTGCCCCATGACCAATGAGAAGTTGCATGAGTGTCTCAGGATTGCTCTTACCACTTATGAGCCAAACTATGCTGAAATGGCTAAATCAAGGCATTTCTCTCACTGACTCAAACAGGCTAAACATGACAGAAGTCTGCGGTATGCTGATCTGTTTTTATGGCCATTCATGTTATGGTCATTCAAACAAGCCTACTCACTGCTTTGCAAACTGTAAAAATGTTTCCAAGACATGAATGTTATTGTGAGTCTGATGGCTATTGTTCTCCTATGTTCTATTTGCATTCAGCATTACATTTTATGGATGTGTGTTGTTTTCAAAGCACCTTATGTATGCTTGGAAGTGTTGAGGATATTATAAACAGGGCTACTTACTGTTAATGTGACGAGTACCGTTTTATGATGTTCATCTTGTTTTGTAGTGGACATGGAACCTCATGTCTCGATAGTTGTAAAGATGCAACATTGTGCACTTTTGTGTTGAGCCTTGTAACCATAGCTTTCCTACTTCTTTTGTATGGACTGGTTGCTTTCTGCAATGATTTATGGTGACACAATTAAAGTGAAAAAAAGGGATGCACGTGTTCTAGTAGTTAATTTAATGTATTAGCCTAGTATCTATTAACACTACTGGAAGTAAGATTTATTTGTAGTGATTCCTTGACAAAATATTGTGTGGCCCACAAACCCCCTGTGATTTTCCTATTTGGCCCACTTGCTAATGCAGTTGTAAAGCCCTGGCCTACATTATATGAGGGTTAGCTTTACTTGCTAATGGCTGCTAAAGAAATGAAAACACAGAGAGCTATGTGAGAAACAAAAAGCCTCTGAAAACTATGAGAGAAGCAGGGGACCTCACAATGGAAGTAGACCAGGAGACCAGGTGTCCCGCTTTGTGCGGGAATATACAGCATTTGAATCATTTGTCCCACACATTTAGCCGGTGTTCCACATTTGATTGGCAATTGTCCATTTAAAACTTGGCTTTTATCCAAAGCTGTTCAGAAAACACGAGAGGGCTCTCACCATTAGCTGTGTCAGCTGCCAATCAACCAACAGAGACATATATTTACTCATGGTTGTACCCATCGAGGGCGACTCCCAGAGAGGTTTTGTGAGATTCACACAGAGGTGAATAGGTTTTGGAGTGACACTTCCCCGAAACTCACTGGAAACGCCTGGCTCATAGAGAAAATATCGATCTGTGGATTTATCCTTCCTGAAACCAAAAGAGGATGAGGTAACAGCAGCTGAAGTAATAAACTTTAGCACACTGTGCAGCACTCGCTCCCACAGGTCAGTAGCTCTGCTAATTTCTCCAGACTTAGGAGATCACAAGAGAAAACAAGAATATAAAACAAATTTTAAACAAATATGTTTAATTCTTTCACTTGCATAGTTTGTGCAAACAATGAAACATAGTCAAGCGTTGGTATTAATATTTATAAGCTAATAGTTTCAGTAGAAATGTTTATTTGTAAGGGTTGGATAGACATTATATTTATATTCAATCTAAACTAGCTCTTAGTAACACAGTAACATGTCCCGCATTGTCCCGCACAAACATACTCTTTGAGTATGACCAGACCCTACAAACACTGTGTGGGGGGGGGGGATGTGTGTTGTAAAGAGCAGCTGGATGAGTGGCTATTTTGTTGTTACACTGGAGGAGAAGCAACCTGCTGCTCTACAGGGGCTAACACTGGAACTGAGAGGGAAGCTTTCCACTGTCCGGCCAATTGTGCTATAGATGGATAACATGACCAATGATTTGACCCCCAGGTTCACAGAAAGTGCAGTAACTGCTCTCAGCCTTTGTGTGACCTTAAACAGCTCTACAGGTAATGCACAGCCAAAGTGCAGAAAAGACTATTCACACTGTTTCTCTCTCCAATTACTGGGTGAGCAGACGAGCAGCAGAGTCCTGGGTGTTCTGGAGGTTATTGAGGAGGGGATGGGGGACCATGGAGGATGCTGCTGTAGTAGTGGATTCTAGGGCTGCATAATATATCGGAAATATATCACCATCACAATATCAATATCCACAATAGACAGAGCGCTCAAACTGCGATAAACGATAGCCTATTCCATGTGCCAAGCATTCACGCTCTGCATGTTAAGATATCTGACCAATCACATGAAGCCTTATTGCTCTAGATGTCGACCCCCCCCCCATTAAGTCACGCTATATCTCTCCTTGTTAGTATGCAACTTAAATAATGCTGTTAAGAAGAAAACACTTATATTACAATATAAATTCATGGGTGCAGGCAGTTCTGTGATTCTCTAGAACAGGTTGCCAGGAAATGTTCTAAAGGGGAGAATTAAGATGTTTTGTCAAATTGATTTATAAAATGATAAAAACTTTATTACAAAAACATTGATTGAATTGTTGGATTGGAATTAATGTCTCCAGTTTCTGCATTCTGTCTGGGGTTGTGTTGGCAGTGAATCCAAAGCAGAAAGACATTAACAATGTATTTTAAATAGTTGTTTAAATATTAGAACTGATATTGTCATCGCAATATTCAGCAGTATTACCGCATAGCCGGGGTTTTCCTGATATGGTGCAGCCCTACTGGATTCTGGATGTGATGAAGACATGGATGAAGGTTTGGGCGGCAGAGAGGGAGAGCAATGGGCCGATACGAGCTTTGTTTTTAGGCTTGGAAAAGGCGGTTCTTGTGATCTGGCTGATGTGGTTCCAAAGGTGAGGTTGCTGTCAAAGAAGACTCCAAGGTTGTGGAGTTGTTGGGAGGGAGACAGTGGAGCAGAGGTTGCGCTAGACTTTTTCATTGTCCGTCATTTTGACGGGCAGGGTCGTAAAAAATCCGTCATTGTCCATTATTATCTGTCATTGTATTTTAACTTTTAAATGGTTATATTAGGCCTAAGCCATAATGCTTATATTTAATAGCCTCAATTGTTTTTTATTGACTTATTGTCATAAAAAAAATAATTCACAGAACAAGCGTGTTTTAATAATAATTATTTATTATGCATTTCTTTTCTGACGATCAGAACTTTTTCAGCTGTGAAAACATAGCGGCTGTGCCTTAGAACGATGGGCTATTTTAGCCGAACGAAGTCAATTATAGTGAAAATACAAACAGCTCAAGCAGCTCAAACTTTCCTTCTTGGCCGCATGGATTTGAACAGTGCGCTTGCCTGCGTGTAATCAAAAGTGTCAATGGATTCTGCTGCCGAGGCGATTGACATTAAATGCTGCGCCTTTGCCTCCGACAGACGACTTCTCGTGGCGGTTTTTATTTTATTTTGAAGGCTGAACCCCCGCTCAGCTGCAACACTAGACACTGGGATAACCAGCGCCACCTCAGCCAACGCTCTAAAATCGGGAAACATTTCCCCTAGCGAAGTGATGAGCAGCCGACAGGAGCCCCTGAACGAGGGATTTCCCGACCCTGCCAGCACTCTCTTCATCGGGAGAAAATCCCTCTGCATGCGGTACAGGAGACAGCGAAGTGACACAAACGACTCAATGCATCTCTTTTAAATAGCAAAATTACGCCCACATGCTTTCTGCAGATGATTGAGAAGGGGAAACAGCCCACTGAAACAGGTAGATAGCCTACACTACTGCAGCCATAGGCTACATCTCAGACTGTGCTAATGGCACAGACCGCTAATGGTTTTAAATCGGAGCATGGCTTTGAGTGCGATGGAGCTGAACTTGCGCAGCTGGCTACAATGTATCGACCCCAGTGGAGTTATCGATGGTGGGGCAGAAGCTATGATTGGTTTAGGTGAAGGATTTGGGAACGATGATGATCATATCAGATGGTTCACAGTTTAGTTTGAGGAAGTTAGATTGCATCCAAGAAATATAAATAAATAAGCCCTTTGTTTGTGGAGATTATGCTCTTCACCCAGACGCCAGTGGTCAGCCTGTAAGGTTTACATCCTCGCTAACAAGTTTACAAATGCATAACTGCTGCTTTATTAATGCTTAGTGTCAGCATTACTCTTTCAGAACACCTCACATTAAACACACTCAGAACACTTGCGCTGCACAGAGGGAAAGACTTCCGGTCACACAGCCGAGCTACGAGTGTGAGAGCAAACACCGATGAATTAGAGGGGAAACCGGGTGGACCTGACTTCTTGTGCCATAATGTTGTAGAACTCTCTTTTTCGAAAGTAAATTGAATGTGTCGGACAGTGTATAGTCACCTCTGAGGAGCGTTGTCACCGTGTTAACAAACGAAACCTGTCCCCTCGGAGTGACAGTGTGTGTAAGATAGAGTTAGATACGTATCATGCCAAAAAAATACCTATATTAAAGGAGGTCAATTACTTTGGTTTTATTTTATAACTTAGTAGACAATCTGCTTCTCAGTCTCCAACCGCATGGTATCTGCAAACAAATGATGCCCATCGAATTATTTCACCACATGTATTTAAATTACCCTAGTAATAAAAAAAATTAAAGAAGATTTCTCATAATCATCTTCAGCATGACATCATCCAATAGTACCTTGAGATAATGTAACCTTTATGTTTTACAAGCAAAACAGTCAAACATTTTCTGCCACTACAGGCTCTCCAACAAAATAACCTTTGCAGTCATGGGAGTTTGTCTTTGCAGTCGGCTTCTTATTAGGATTACGGTTTTGTTCATCGGATATGATTACTGCACGCTGAAGTATCTGTGGTGTCTCCTCCTTTTCCGAACAAATGGACCCATTAAGTAAAGCGCATAAAAACCACAGACTGTATGGTAGAAACAAGCCGGCTTAAAACCAATGCCAAGTTTCTTGTCCGATGCCGATTTTAAGAATAACAATTTGGCCCGATGTTTTAATGTGATTTTTTTTCCACTGTTGTTATTCTACTCTCAAAATAGTTTCAGTTTCAAAGGCTGAGCAAGTTCATTATTATAACATCACAGTACGCTGTTTAGAAAGTATGCAGCCTCCCCGGGTCACCTGCAGCTCTGCCCGCTGTGAGGGGACCGGTGAGCAGAGCAAAACGCACGTTTAGAATTACACTTATCACACTTATCTATTTTATCCAGCTCTGAATCTACCTAAACTAGTCACACATATATTTACTCTTTACTGTCGGATCACTCGTTACTGATCAGCGAGCTGCATGAGACGGACGGGCTGTCAGGGAGAGAGGGAGACAGGGAGAGAGGAAAAGAGAGCGCTCCGGTTATTATTCCCGTGTTATTATCCAAAGTTACTGTACACTTTGGAATAAGCTAATTGCGGATCTCTGGGTGAAACAGTGAAACAGTCCCAGACTGCCGACATGTTGTGTTTTGGTTTTTCTTTCTTTTTATATATACGGACTACGGGTGCCGCAGATGTTATGATGGAGCGAAAAGCAACAAAAGCATCAGCGACTGACATATTGAAAACATAATATAGGCGGCAACAGAAATCCTATCTCAGGAAATGGAATCAAGCTATACATAGAACAGTTCTGATAAAGGTATTTGCTCAGTTATATATCCTATATTAGGATAATAATAATAATAATAATAATAATAATAATAATAATAATAATAATAATAATAATAATTCCTTAATTCGAGAATACCAAACCGAAATGGTAGCAGCACTGTTGTTATGTCATTGAAATTGACAATGAAGACCTGGAAACAACAAGAACAGGGTTAACCCTGACCCAAAATATATTGATTTAAAGGCTACTCAAAGCATATGGTAAACGTTTACACTTTCATAGTCTAAATTGAAGGCCATGACAGCAAGCTAGCCAGCCAGTAAAAATGAGGAGCTGCCCACTGTATTTGGTGTGGTTTGTGACTTCTTCAGTGGCTTACACAGGTAGGTTACATGAAACACGAGTCAAACTCTTAACAACAACGCAGTTTTCTCACTGTTTGTATAATAAAAATGAAATAATTGACCAACTTGTTCTGTGATTAGCTGCTGCAGCAAGTTAAGCAAAGTTAAATGCTACTTCTAATGAAACTTTTAGCAGGGGTAAACGTTAAGAGTGATTCAAATATGTTTTAGTGAGAGCCGTATTATCACGGCTCTCAGAGCTCTGTGTCACTGAGCAGCAGTGTGCTGTTGGACTTTACTGAGCTGCTGTAAAACAGAGGAAACTGTTAAGCTATAACTGAACATGCTAGGATTGAATGTGAAACTTTCACATAACCTACATCTGGTCAAAATAACAGTTACTTTGCTGTTTTGCCGTATAACTTTAAAATGGCCAAAAGATCTAAAGTGGGTCATGTTGTTTGATGGTTTCCTCACTTTGGAATTGTTTTAAACGTCAATTGTTTTTAGTACTGTATATTGTAATATTGTAAAAGCTGCAAAGAGACATTGGTTGTGAAACATTCAACGTTTTCCAGTTAAAAATCACAGTATTTTCCCTTTTAACACAATATATAGCTCCGACTATGGGTCTCTGTGGGCTTGCATAACACACCTGTTCCTGTGTGATGCAGCCTTCCTCTGAAATATACCTTATGATATCATTTTTGTAAATAAAGCAATTATACTTCAACATCCACGTGTCTCCTACGTTTTTCATACTGTGGTGGGAGATTAATCAACATCCTGATATACAAATTTCTATATGGCCCTTTAGTTTAGTTCTAATCGTCATAGTGTTTGCTTGTCCTCTCACTCCCCTGTCTCTTCAACAGTCTGCCCCCACAGCTGTGTATTCGTATGACCCTGATAGTTGATTCAGCTTGCCCAAACATTCATTAAACAATCTCTTCTTCAGATAATAACAGTGTCAGAGCTGCCAGTGTCAGAGAGCAGTACGGACATCTCCTCATGTGGATATCCCCATGCTGGGAACAGAGTTCTGAAATGTTATCATATGTTGATTATTCTCTTAGGAAAAGTTCAAAATGAGCTAGAGATCTTGAGATGTATCACTTTGTTGCTGCAGCAAATGTCCGTTTACTTCTCCGGCTGTAACTTCCAATAAATCTTCAGAGTCAGTGTGACATCACTCCCAGCTCTCCAGTGTCCTCCTTGTGTTTGGAGTCCTCACTCCAAAGGTTTCCTCACACACCCTTCCTACCTATGTTTATGTTAATACAATACATTTTTTGTAAGGTTGTACTTATACAAAAAAATAAGGGTGTTTTTAGTATTCATGAAATAGGAATCCACAGACCGTAGTAGTTAACGTAATTATTATGATGTGTCTATTTTCACTTGGGTATCCATACCAAGTTCGGTCACTGTATTATCCCAGATTAGGTTTTCTGCAGTTCAATGTAGTCCTGGCCTTACCGAGAATCTGCTACTCAGTAATTGGGTGGGGGGGTCTAAGTACATCTATTGCCTTACAGCCACTACACAACACAGGACAGGTAGTATTTCTGTGTTGATTATCTGGTAACAATACCAAGAAATCACAGAAAGAGTAAGGAAGTAAGTGATGATAAGCGATACCTAAACATTCACCTTCACATAAATACCTATCTATCCAACACAGAATCTCACATGATGGTAAAAGCATTGCTGACTATGGACACCGTAGTGCATTTTTTTTGCCATGCTTTATACAATCTGGTGTAAATACCCAAATGGTCTACAGACACCTGAGTGCAAACAGCTTCTGCCTGAGTAAAATATCACTTTAAGTTAATGAAATAAGATTCAGGTTGTAGGCTAAACAAACCCGAATGAACAACCACAACTTCTGCTACTAGCAACGTCATCCTTACCAGCTGCTGGGGTTTATGCAATTCTGCTGCTTTACTCTTGTTACTACTACTACTACTACTTTTACCATGACTACTACTGGCTGCTCCTACACCGAGTGACCCGAGTCAGCCTGGCAGCAAGCTCTCAGACATAGACAGATGGTAGTACGTCATTAGACATGTCACCAGTGGAGTGAAAGCATCAACTGTTGAGTTTTACTGTTCGTTTTCAGCTTCAACATTAGTATTCTTGATCCAGTCATGGGAATGAAATCACAGAATTGGAGGTAAAGAAGAGCCATTTTGTGGCAGCAGTCGTTAGCATACAGCCCTGCTCCCTACATTACTACTACACTGTAGACAGAGAGAGAGAGATACTGTATGGAGAGAGATTAGGAGAGAATGTGATGCAGAGGAAAGGATGAAAGAGAGGAGCAGCTGTGTGAAGCAGAGAAAGAGAGAAAGAAAGAGTAATAGAGGGATCATGTCGGAACATTGATCGTCCATGTCTCTCTCACTGCAGTGGTAGTAAACAATCGGCCAGCCTCCTTTGTCCATAGCACTAAACCACACCCCCTCCTTTTGTCATGCACTCCCTCCCTTCTCCTCTCTCCCAATATTCCTCTTACTTTATATAAACCTGTATTATCTCTCTCTACTACAGTATACCTGCATGTACCTTTGTCCCACTGTTTATAGCTCTGCCTGCCTGTCTCTCTCTCCCCCTTTCTGAAGAGCTGTGACGCTGAGCTGCAAATGCTAACTAGCAGCTGCTGCTAACAAGCTAGCTAATGAAACAGACAGACAGACAGACAGACGGACAGACGGACGGACAGAGAGTGTGCTGGCAGATTCAAACCTTGGCTGATAGTGGTCCACTCTTGTAGAAGAATGGAGTCCAGGTAGAGCTAGTATAGCTTCTGATGATAGCGCAGCTCTCTCTCTTTCCCTCTTTCTCTCTCACACACAAACTAGCTCATCCTCCTCTCTCACACACATTGTGCTCCTCCCCCTCCCCTCTCACTCACACACACACACACACAGGCGTCGTTCTCCTCTGTTCTCACGCGCGCACGCATTCACACACACTCAGCCCCCTTCACTCTTTTCCCACTCACACACACAAATGGGCATTCAGTCAAGGGCTTCCCACAATCCCTTGCGCCACACAAAGACAAGGGGGTGTGACCAATCACACACTGCCTCACTCTCCACCCGTGCTCCCCCCACCTCACTATGTGATGCCCACCGACATACAAGCTTGTGGGCGGGCTGCCAAAAGGATCTCCATGACAACGCATCCCCAGTTGCTCTTTGTTGCTCTCACTAGCACGCACACAAATGCGCGCGCGCGCACGCGCGCACACACACACACACACACACACACACTTTAGCAAAGTTATATGTAGCAGAGCAGACATGCTACATGCTATATCCTTAATGGGAAAAGGATGTGTGTGTGTGTGTGTGTGTGTGTGTGTGTGTGTGTGTGTGTGTGTGTGTGTGTGTGTGTGTGTGTGTGTGTGTGTGTGTCTGCACATGCTCTCTGAGCCAGTGATGCAGTACTGCAGCTGGGTTCTGGTGACCCAGTTAGAACACTAAAGCTGGATGTAGGACACACACACACACGCAAACACACACACACACACACACACACACACACACACACACACACACACACACACACACACACACACACACACACACACACACACACACACACACACACACACACACACATTCCAGAACTATGAAACGGTTGCTTATGTAAGGGATAAGGGGTCTTGAATTAGGAATTCCTTTTGCAATAATGATCGGATTTCTGCACATAATCTCGTTTATAACAAGACTACTTTACTTAATAAATCAATGATTTGATACAAAATAAAGATTTAGAAATATTTGTATGCTTTCGCTTTATTTAGAAATGATCCGTTCCAGTAGCAGCGGCGGGAATTGCAGCGATAGCAATGTAAAACAGAAGTATGCATATATACAAACACGCATGGGCTGCCATATAAACTGTATTTTAGCTTTGGATTTTTACCCTTAGCATTCGCCTAGACTTTGATAAACCCCAACATTACTACCCTGTAATAACTCTGCAGCTATGTGCTGGTTTGTTGTAAGCTTGTATTGTTTTTGATTTGTGTCCTTGAGTACTTAAGCACGATAGAAATTAAAAGTATTATTAGGTCCCGAGCACCAGTTGGGTATTTCAAAATACACAGACACTTTACAAAAGTCAATACATCCAGAACTCCACTGCCCCCTGCCCATCACAACCTCCACTATCTTCGAGTTAAATACAGAATAGACTCCCCCTCAGTTATTTTGTGTTGAACACTTTTAAAGGTTTTTAAAGATTCTTGGTTTATAGAATTTATTTTTGTATTTTGGGGTCAATAAAAGCCTGGTTCCTTAAGCCTGAGCGCCTGGTCCGTGACACAAACCATGTTTCACAGTCAAACATGCTATAATCCCTCAAACAAGCCTTTAAAACCAACCAACTTTCTCCAATTAAACTCCATCCCCACCTCATGACTGTTTAACTTCTTTCTATTTTATAATTAGTTTTTTTATCATTTCATTGTATCTGGTTTGTGGATGTTTGTTTGTACATATATATAAAGCTCCGGAAAAAATAAGAGACCATTACCAGGTTGTTTTTTTTATTCTATAAACTACTGACAATTTTTTCTCTGTGTTGGAATTCAACAGACACTGGAATGGCTGCCATACATGTAGAGACAACGATTTAGTTAACACATGGAGTGGTCTCTTCATTTTTTCCAGAGCTGTATATATACAGTGGGGCAAAAAAGTATTTAGTCAGCCACCAATTGTGCAAGTTCTCCCATTTAAAAAGATGAGAGAGGCCTGTAATTTTTATCATAGGTATACCTCAACTATGAGAGACAAAATGAGAAAAAAAATCCAGGAAATCACATTGTAGGACTTTTAAAGAATTTATTTTCAAATGATTGTGGAAAATAAGTATTTGGTCAATAACAAAAGTTCATCTCAATACTTAAATTAAAATTACAGGCCTCTCTCATTTTTTTAAATGGGAGAACTTGCACAATTGGTGGCTGACTAAATACTTTTTTGCCCCACTGTATAGTGTATGTTTTACATTTAATTTCACAATATTATTAAGGATTTCTTCCGGTGCCCCCATCAAGAGGCCATTAAGGTCCTGCAGATTACGGTTCTTCTGCACAGGCTTCACTGCGTAGCCCCGGAGGTTGCCGCTTGGCAGTGACATATCATATGACCCAGTTTTTTTTAAGCATAAGGCTTTTTGGGCTTCCTCTTATGCACTGGAGATTGAATATGTGGCAAGCAACATCTGTGCTGGTCCTTTATGTTTGCATACAGCTAATGTTGGCATGCTACAGAGCCACAGGATAAAACAGCTTTCTTCTCAGCAGTTCTCATCTGTCGAGATCTGATTGGTCAACATAAACATGTCTCAACATTATCAACAAACTGCTGGAACATGGTACTGGACATGAATGTATTGAGGGCACAAGGGGATGTAGTGTCGCCGCAATGTGTGGGCTGGTGTGCGTGAAGAGAAAGGAAGAGAGCATTAGAGACGGCTGTAATCTGGAGATCAGCTCAACAGCTGGCTGTGTTCAGGAACCCTCCATCCCACACTCACTTTGTATTTCAGCCATCTTGCCATAATGCACAATTCATAGCTTTTGTATTAAACCCATCATGCTGAAATATTAGAAGGTAGTGAAAACTTGAAAAAAAAGTGTGAGGCGCCAAATACTCGCAGTGGACTGCCCAGCTGACCAATGGGAAAAGTCGTTGCTGGCGTGCTAAAGTTTGTTTCCAGAAAACAAAATGCCTTAATTTAAAATTGTCAATTTTAGGCTACATCGCAATACACAATATATATGGCAACTTTGAAATCCTTTTTGTGTGCACTCCAGGGGATCAAACTGGCATTTGTTTAATCATTTTAAGATTGGCTTTTATCCTTTTTTGCAACTGAACTCTTCATACATGATACATGAGAGGTAATAGTTAGATTTATGGTGTTATGTTCAGGTTTCTGTCCATTCTTCCTTCTGCAGTTTCTCCTTCCTCCCGTTTTTGTGCGTACACATGGGTCATAGTATCCAGAGGACCACACATTTTCCCGCAAATCTGTTTTTTATAATTCGCAAAGATTGCTTAAAAAGGTATGTACGCCATCTTTGAGCCTTAGCCACGTTTATAAATGAGGCCCCCGAGAGGGTCGGAGCATGAGAAGGCCAGGAGGAGATGAAGACATTAGTGACGAAGAAGATATGAGGGACAGAGGCAGGAATCAGCAGGCAGGTGAATCTCCAGACCACCTGAAATCTATTCAAGAGAAATATATTGTTAGAAGTTTTGCTGCACAGGTCGCCTTAAGATGACTGATGTCATTTGTGGACTTAATTATAACTAAATACTTTTCAATGTACTCACAGTAAATAGATTGTTAGGGTAGCCTAATCAACATGAGTGTTGTCTGCTGTTTATACTATATTTATGTTTAGCTATTTATACTTTTTAAGTAAGTACAGTTTTGTTGTGTTTGAACACTGGCCTTGTTCCTCTTGTGCATTAAGGACACTTGTGTGAGGGCCTGATATAACGATACATAACATTTTTACATTATAAATTCCCAAGTACTATCCACCCTCCCATGACACCCTGCCATGACCTGCTGCCCCCCCGTTGCCACCATGTAAAATGTTCTAGGAATGTTCTAATCGACATAGTGACAAAAGTATACTTTGTACATCATGTGTTTGAATCCCACAAAGACGTGATGATGATCCTGCCCATTTCACTCGTTTTGTAAAGTGTCAGAGCGTTATAACAGCTCGGGTCGGGAATGTGTTTTTGTTGAAACTCTCTTTACATACGGAGAGCATCAATAAACACAACTCTCTGACAAACAACTGGTAACTGTGGCTAATGCAGGACTGTAATAGGTCCGACCCAGGGTTTTACTGGGCCCTGATAAGTGTCAGTGAACATCCACAACTCATCCACTGAGCCTGCCCGGGAGAGGTCAAATGTAATGGACCAGCAGTCAGTGAAGGGACAAGGAAAGACATTTATGTTTAGTTATGTCATCGTAAGACATAACTGATAACTGATCACGTGATCACATAGGTTACCTTGTGATTTCCAGCTTTTGAGCAAGCTTCATCATCTGATGAAGACAGTAATATCTGGTTGGAGGATCAGAAAAAGCTAGCTTCCTTTTGTTTTATGAACTACACTGTATACACTGTAGCACCTTATTAGGAATGATATGTTCCACATACATTATTATTGTACCAACAACCAAAAAGTGAAGCAGTTTCAACTTGGTATAGAGAACGGACGTGGGTGATTCTGCATTGATGCAGTGACAAAACATTACCGTTATCGGAAGCGCCAACTGGGCAAGATGCACTGCATGTGTAAAGTCTGTCACACAAAAATCTAATCGGTCGGTGACGGAGATCGAGGAACAAAAGTAACAGCGGCTCAGCAACACCAAACCCGGAGTGGTCAGCTTTATCCACCAACACCAGTCCCTGTCAACATCCTTGTTTTGTGTTTTAGTTTCCTGTTTTATTTTGAAATGTTTTCCCTCCGTTGTGTGTGGTGTAGTTGTACTTCCTGTTTTTGGTTTTCCTTGTGCCTGATTGTCTCATTGTTGTCACCTGTTGCCCTTGTGTTTCTGCCTCCCCTCCCCAGCTGTGGCTTGTGTTGTGATTAGTCCCTTTGTATTTAGTCCTGCTTTCTCTTGTGTTCTTAGTCATTTCGTTGTCGTCCTTCACGTACCAAGTGATGTATTTTTCATGTCCCGGATTTCCCTAAACTTTGTATTTAGGTTAACAGCTTTTTTATAATAAAAGCACGCTTTTTGTTGAAATTGGTATTCCACCTCCTTGTGCTGCAGTTGGGTCCTACTTTTCCCCCTCCCTGACAGAACGAACTGACCAAAGATGGACCCAGCAGCTGATCTACACGAGGTAACATACAAATTAATTTGCTTAAAAAATGAGTGTCAATATGCCTCAAGTATAGAGGAGAGGCAGTCTTTCTTGTCCATGTTAAGGGGCTAATTTCCTGATTGGGTAAAATACTTTATAGTAGGGTGACCAAACGTCCTCTTTGGCCCGGACATGTCCTCTTTTTACGTCCTGTCCGGAGCGTCCGGGGGGTTTTATAAATTCATGAAAACGTCCGGTTTTCACTGTTGGGACCATTAAGCGTGTACTTAAATTGACTGGCGCTTCCCCCCACCCCCCAACAATCGCAAGTGTCCTCTTTTTCGCCACCTCAAATCTGGTCACCCTACTTTATAGGTGATTATGAGACCAAACCTGATTCCCGGCCTGCTAGATCCAGGCATGCTAGCCATCGGCCCATTCCTAACTTAGCTCCTCTTGTGGACCCCTTTTTGGGATCCGCGTGGCTTTTGGAGGCCCGCGGAGCCTTCAACAAGCTCAAAAGGGACGCAAGGCCAGTCTACCAGCCCGTGCTCCTGCAGCCAAGCCTCCTACAGCCAAGCCTCCTACAGCCAAGCCTCCTGCAGCCAAGCCTCCTGCAGCCAAGCCTCCTGCAGCCAAGCCTCCTACAGCCAAGCCTCCTACAGCCAAGCCTCCTACAGCCAAGCCTCCTACAGCCAAGCCTCCTACAGCCAAGCCTCCTGCAACTAAGCCTTCTGCAGCCGCGTTCCCGGCTGCAGTTCCGGCCCTAGATGCCATGTTTCCAGGCCAAGCCCTGGCCGCCATGACTCCAAGCCCAGCCCTGGCCGCCATGACTCCAAGCCCAGCCCTGGCCGCCATGACTCCAAGCCCAGCCCTGGCCGCCATGACTCCAAGCCCAGCCCTGGCCGCCATGCTTCCAGCTACGGTCCGGCCCACTCCATCCCCACCTGCCCTGTTGGCGGCCCGGTCGACATCAGGTCCTATTCCATTGGGGGTCCTGCCATCACTTGGTACGATGGGGGTCCCGCCAACACCTGCTCACGTTTGATGAGGGTCCCGCCCAACATCTGCTGCTGTTCCGTTGGGGGTCCCGCCAACATCTGGTCCTGTTCTGTTGTGGGTCCCGCCATCACCTGTTACAATGGGGGTCCCGCCAACACCTGCTCCCATTCCGTTGGGGGTCCCGCCAACATCCGCTCCTGTTCTTTTGGGTGTCCCGCAGTCATCCGTTCCGTTGGGGGTCCCGCCAACATCCGCTCCTGTTCTTTTGGGTGTCCCGCAGTCATCCGTTCCAATGGGGGTCCCGCCAACACATGCTCCTGTTCCGTTGGGGGTCCTGCCGATCCATGTCCCTTTCCCATCTGGGATCCCGCCAGCCCCTGCTCCTGTCCAGTCGGTCGGGGTCTCGACGCAGACCCGGGGCCCCGAGCCATCTCCTGCCTCTTCGGGGGTCGTGCCGACGCCAGTACCACCAGGGGTCCAGTCCCCTGCCTCTTCGGGGGTCCCGCCGATGCCAGTACCAACCAAGTTCCCGCCGGAGCCATCTCCTGCCTCTTCGGGGGTCCCGCAGACGCCAGTACCAACGGGGGTCCCACCGACTTGTGCTCTTGTCTCCTTGGTGGCCCTGCCTCCTGCAGCCTGTCCTCGTCGTCCTCCAGACTTCCCTCGCCGTGGCCTCTGCCCATGTCTCCGTCCCCCAGAGTTCCCTTGCTGCCACGGTCTCCGCCCCTGTGTCCGGCGTCCGGAGTTCCCTCGCCGTGGTCTACACCCCTGTCTCAGACCCCTGCGGTTCCCCTGACACAAGCCCTGTCCATGCCCTGGCTCATCCTCTGCCTTGCCCCCGGGCCGTCTGCCCGAGATACCCTTCTTGTCCTCTGCCTTGCCCATTGGTCGTCTGCCGGAGACACCCTTCTTATCCTCTGCCTTGCCCCCGCGTCGTCCGCCCGAGACACCCTTCTGGTCCTCTGCCTTGCCCCCGGGTCGTCCGCCCGAGACACCCTTCTCATCCTCTGCCTTGCCCCCGGGCCGCCTGCCCGAACAGTCCCAGAATCAAGTCAGAATGACCCGCTCTGAATCAGTCCGTGTCGCTGCGGCTCCGAGACACACATGGATTTATGTTTTAGAAAAAGTTGCTCTACCTTCATGTCCGGTTTTTGGTGGATTCAAAAAAATGAAGTCTTGGATTGCAGAGGCTGAATTTCTTCTTGCTTTATTCGACTATAAATACGTGTGTACATTTTTCACCGTCTGCTCTCTGTGCGACTAAAATGATGACCTTTAAAGAAAGGTATAATCATTTTGTTTTGTTAAAGTGATCACAAAATAACAAACAATAATATCATGTTTTTAGAATGGAAGTAATGCATTTATTTTGATTTCAGTTTCTGCATAGTACTGTTGGGGATCTATGTTGGCAGTGAACCCAAAACAGAATGAGATTAACACTGTTTATTACATGGTTTAGTTGAATACTCGATTCTAATTGGTCAATACAGAACATGTGACACGTTGTTAATCAAGCAGGGCAGACCGCTGTCAAGGGCTGTAACGACCGTTGCTAAGGAGGATCAAGAGAGAGAAAGAAAAATAAGTTCAAAGAAGAAGCGCTGGACGTCAGATAAATCACCAGAAGAAGACAGACAGGAAGTAAACACTGACAGGAACAGCAGAAGAAGACAGACAGGAAGTAAACACTGACAGGAACACGGTCTGGGCTCTGCAGTGTTTAAGGACTTGTTAGTGGATCAGAATCTGTGAACAGACATTAACAGTTACAGAAAACCTCCATCAGTGCTGCGGTAAAGTTGTTGTTGTCAAAGCTGTTGGTGCGAGGTGGAACGTTTTTTTTTTTTTTACCCAACAGAAGAAATACGATCATTTCTGAGTCAATAAAATAGTTTCAATAAATATTGGGAGTTGAGTCGTTAGTTCGTTCTTGTATTTGGCCGTGCGATAAGCAGGACAACTTGCGTTGGGCTCCCTGATCAGGGTGTTCTTTTCCCCATAATGACCGCCTCGCTGCACATTATCCCTAACATACAGAAGTATTTGTTCCACTATTGCAATATTTAACAATGTTATCACATATTGCATGTTTTCCTGATTTGGTGCAGCCCTACTCTGGACCCTCTCCTCTGAGATTGTTCCTTTCCTCACACATTCCATCAACACATTATTACTAACTGGTTCCTTCCCAAACACTTTTAAAGAGACAAGAGTAAACTGTCTCCTTCACAATACCATTCTGGACCCTTCTAGAAAACGACAGACCACCTTGACTACTGCAACTACCGCCGTTATCTAGAATGCAGCAGGCTGAATACACCACTCCCCTGCTCCCTTCACTGGCTACCAGTAGCTTCCAAAATCTGCATCAACACCCTGGTACTTGCCCCCCGTGATGTGAATGGTTCTGGCTCTTCCGACATCCAAGACATCGTATACAACATGCCCACTTTGCTATTCATTTTTAGTTTTAAAATGTGTTCTCTGAATTTTCATCCTCGGGGTTTCTTTGCACAAGCATCCTCTAAAAGAACGATGGACATTACAGACCTCTTCAGGGTGGGACAAGGAAATGTCCACCAGCCCTTTTTTTCAGCAGCAAATACCACCATAACCAACACAACAAACTACACTGGCAAACATCTGTAATATGGAATACTAGGGACCATTTAAACTAAATTGTTTTTTTCCCATTCACTATATATTATTCTAGTCTATAAACAAGTCAGAAAAAGAAACAATGACCACAGTTCACAGTTCACTAGAAGCTATTAATCCAACTAAAAGTGTAAACCAAATACTGTATATTCAATTCACAATCATATTAAACACAGAACATCCTTTTATTAAGCTGAACCAGAGACTGTTGGACAACTTAGAAAAGGATGAAAACAATTATTGCTTAATAAAATACTTGTTTAATTTTTTCTGTTGAGCTACTAATTGTTGTAGCTCCAATGCCATGAACACTTCTCCAAATCAGAGGGAAACACTAGGCCAGAGAAAACTACACAAGCCCAGATCCAGACTCCACCATCACAGGACACTCACAGGTGCATGACCGCAACACTTATCAGATACTCCATGTGAAGAGGTGTGGTTGCATTACTGTCATAAGGCCAAACAGATTGGTAATGTGTCCTTGAAATATCTTTCCATTACATTGACATGCAGTGATAACAGTCTGGCTCTGCAAACAGTGGTACAAACAACTTTTGTTCAAGCTGCAGTGCAACATCTCATCAAATGAATTTCCTTCACATATTTAAAAAAACAACAACATCCAACGAGTTAACAACATGGACATTGGATTATTTTTCCAAAGTTCCAAACAGTAGGATTAATCACACCCTAAGCAGTTTTTAACTCGATCTTTGACACTTTAGACAGAGCCAGGCTAGCAATCCCCCATGCTTCCTGATATTATGTTAAGCTATGCAAATTGACTAACAACAGAAGACAAGCAAGAAAAGCAACTAAGCAGGCCAAACTGAATGTAGAGTGATGTTGAGTGAGCATGAATGAGACCCAGCAGCTCCAGAGGCACACTGCTGAGAGAGGCTGCTTCTATTCCCAGCCTTCTTCAGGTTACTATGAGACCAGAAGAAGCTCCGGAAGTATGCTGCTCCACTTTGCTCCTTTTATGAAAGCAGTTTGACAAAAGCACCAAAGGTTTAGCCCTCTCAACCAATAACAGCTACATATCTGGATGGTCATTTAACAGTGAAGTCGGTCAGACTCTCAACAACCTCACCCAAACTCTTATTATGACTTGCAGGACAGCATCCAAATCACTCCAACCACTTGGAAAATCATTTTAAAAAAAGGTTGTTCTGAATAGAGGTTGTGTGGGGGGGATTCGCCCAGTCGTCCAACATGAGGATAGTTTGTCTTGAAAGGAGTACAAAGGCAAACACATCGTGTTGACCTCTTGGCAGAGAACATCATTTGAAGTGTGTATCGGGGAATGTTAATGAGTGGAACACCAAGCCAACGGCAACATTCATCTGTGATGTGGATAACCCTAAGAGCCAGAAGGCCTTAAGGTGGAAGGAGCCTTCAGGCAGAATGTAAGATCTGCCTTAAAGCAGACTCTTGTGGACATGGCGGATGACATCATTTGTACGGCTGGCCTCAACTAAAGATTTTTCTGGTCGACCAATAGTCATAAGTTCAGGCGATTAGTCGAGTAATCCTCTCACAGTTATGATATATCATGATGATGCATATTATTAGTATTTTTTTTCTCCTCAAATGGGTTCAGTTTCAAGGGCTGAGAGAGAGCGTTATTATGACAGCATGGTACGTTGTGCTTCACATGGAATATACATTAAAACTGTAATAATGAACCTTTGAAATATTAATCACATTTTACATGAAAGAGCATGAGTCATAGCGCACCACGGACACAGCGGTCCGCCCGTCATCGCTGTGAACAGCAGAAGCCTGGTAAAGATTCTTGAAGTGTGTCAGAACAACGGCAAGGACACTGAGCATTCCGTTAATTTATTCTCTCAATACAGTAGAACATAACTTACATCATCACACACACAACTTGTGGATGTGTAACTAATTTTTAACGCCAAAAATAATCAAACATAATAAGTTGGAGCATTTCGCCCCCATTATATACCATGGAGTTCTCTTTCTCATTTTCTTTAACTTTGACTAATAGACTAGTGAAACATTTGGGGGCAGCATTAATAATTTGCTTCAAGAGATCCATAGTCGACCCTTGCAGACGCTAAAATGAGGCAGCAAACCCCAGTGGACTGTCACCACACTCAGCCTCAGTAGCCAGAGGCTCTTAAAAAGCTGTCAGCGATGATCTGAAGTGTGAAAACCTGCGTGGGTTCATGTTAAAGGACGCCAGTATGCTGGTGACCAAGATCCACCTGAAGGAGGCCCAAAACTAGTCCTCCTGTTGTCCTCCTTTTATTTGAAGTTAATTAAAAGTCCCCCGCTATGCTATTTAGGCTGTTTGTGAGTCTTTTATGTATTATGTTTTTACTGCACTCTCCTCTTATGTACCCTGCTGAGTGCTTTTACTGTTAGGCAGAGTGTAACTACTGTGCTGTGCCATGTTTTAACACTGTCCTCTGATGCGGTTATTTACTCCACTTTGCTGAGTTCCTTAACTGCACCCTGCAGAGTTTCTTTACATCATCCATCATCCCTTTCCTGTCTGAGCCAATGAACAACACAGGAATGTAAAACTCCTTAGCAAAAGCAACCATCACCACTATGGAACCTCTTCACTGCTTTCACTGTAGCAGATGAAGCACCACAGATCCCCTGCACTCCTGTTACTCAGAATTGGTAATGAACTGTTAAACATGGTGGTGGTGGTAGTCACACTATCATTGCCATGGAAACCATTTGGTATCCATGGCAACAACCATCAGTAAGCCAAGAATCTCACTGTGAACATGGAAGTGTGGCACTCCTGAGCCTTCTTTCAAATGTAATAAAAGTTATATATAGTCATTTTAAAAGAAACTCAAAAACATCAATATGCTTAAATGTATTCATTTCAAATATTATAACGAGTGCAAAACATTCAACAAAGAAGCATTATAAGTGTATCAATATGAAATTATTATATATATCATGATGATGTCAAAATGTTGAAGACAATGTCAGTGTGAGAGACCAATCACGTCTCAGAGTGAGGCAGCGCTGCATCTGTGCGGCTGTACACTACCTGTGTGTGTGTAAGCAGGCGGACTCCGACACATATACTGAGGCGGGTTCCTCTTGCCCTGTTTGTGGATTCTGTAATCCCTCTCACTGCGAGAGCGCCGGCTCCTCAAAGGCTCCGCTGAGGCTGCTGCTGGAAGCCGGCGCTCAGACAATTCCGAGCTGGGCCATGCCCGCCTGAGCGTGCAGCTGCTCGTCTTCTTCATCCTCACACAGATATTGAGGAACCAAGTCCAAAACGTTTTTTCCCTATGCAAATTTCTGAATATTTGTGCAAAAATTGTCTGCAGTTCCCAGATCCTCACGTAAATTCCATTTTGGACCTTTTTAGTCAATGGGCTAATGAAAATCAAACAGTCACCCTTGTTTGTGATAAAGAGTTCCTGTCCCGGGTTGGCCAATTTTTTTCATGGTCATTCCTCTGTCACCTCCAACTGCATAGACACACCTCCGTCCCCCTGCCTCCTCTCCCTGGTCACACCAAATGCCAGCTGGAATGACTGGTGAACTGTACGCCAATGCTGCTGCTGGGGTGTCTAAATTCATGACACACACACACACACACACACACACACACACACACACACACACACACACACACACACACACACACACACACACACACACACACACACACACAAGCAGAGCCACTAGCTGAGGGTTCTACACATCTTCAGTGGCTAGCAGTTAGCTTAGCCAGGTGCTTTGCTCGGCATCAAACGTGTTGGGTCCGTGATCAAAAACAACAGGAGAATAAAAGGACAGTACTTTCTGAGTCGGTCAAAGGGGGGAGAGCTGTAAAAAGACAAGCCTTGATCCCTGTCTGAAGGACAAAAGCTTGAAGCTCTCTGTGCAGCGATGGGGAGGAAGGAAGAAAGGAGATGAGTGAGGGATGAGACGCTAATACAAAAGAAAGCAAGAGGAAACAGGTGACTCAGCAAGCAGAAGGGGAGAACACGACACAATCTCCAGTGGAAAAACACACTCTTCCCTTCTGACTCGATCCATCAATGATGATTCCTCCAGGGCTCAGTTCACACATATGCCAGTACTTGTTCCACCAGGGGAAACAACTATGTATGTGTGTGTGAGACAGTGTACTATGACTGAGCAAAGGGATGATGGAAAAAAGAATAATCCACAAAAAACAACACAGTGAGGAGAAGGGGTTAATCCGGAGCAGAGCGAGCGCTGCCTATCCTTTGTCTTCTCCCCTCTCTCTCTGACTGCTGCTCGCCCGTCTGCATCCACTCTGCTGCTCAGTGTTTTTGTTGGAGAGGAGGGAGACAAGGAGGAGAGGAATACAGAGGGAGGGGAGAGAAATGATTCCTGTGGAGTGGTGCTACCCATTCATAGAAAACAGGCTGATCTCCGAGACTGGAAGCAACTCAGGGTGTTTTCACATTTGGTCCCTTTCAGCCCTTTAAACGAACTCAGATCGATGACTCAACATTTTTTGTCTATATGTGAACACTCCAACAGTACGGTTCGCTAAAAAGTCAGCGGTACGGTTCGCCTAATCTGCGCATTGTGAACACAAAGCGCACCGGGTTCACTTTGCCTTTTTGCACTGTATTTGCTTGCCGTAGATTGGTCACGTGACTGCAGCCGGGAAAACTCAGAGCGGTAGAGAAGTATGGCAGCAGCAAGTCGTGGCCATGGTAATGGTAATGGCAGTCGTAGTCGTCAATCGCTTTTTGTGTTCATATGTAATCTGAATAACTCTATTTTCCTTACGTATGTGCGCTAATTTAACCAGAAAACACAGGAAAGCAAGCATAGCAGCAGACATCGTTCCAAGTGAAAACTACCCAGAATGTAGTGCAAGTGGGGGTCTGAGAGCTCTAGAGGACCTAGTGTGAACAGAAAGAGGACTGAGGCCCCATCAAAGCTGAACTGAACCAGAAAGAGAACCCGGTCCTCTTTGAAATAACTCACAATGTGAACACAAAAAGAACCGAGTTTGTTTTCTTTTGGTCCACTTTTTGGTCCACTTAAAGAGGACTGAGTTCGGTTCTTTTAAAGGGGACCAAGTGTGAAAACACCCTTAGTGAGTCCATTTGCGTTTTGGAAAGCCTGGAAGACCTGTGTGTGTGTGTGTGTGTGTGTGTGTGTGTGTGTGTGTGTGTGTGTGTGTGTGTGTGTGTGTGTGTGTGTGTGTGTGTGTGTGTGTGTGTGTGTGTGTGTGTGTGTGTGTGTGTGTGTGTGTGTGTGTGTGTGTGTGTGTGTGTGTGTGTGTGTGTGTTGCATGTGTGTGTGCTCACCAGGTCTAGTTGGACATAAGCCAAGTCCATGAGTCAGCCAGTCAACAGGCAGCTCTTAGGTTGACTGAAACTAGTAACACCGACCACATACTGCAACAAACAGCAACTCAGCGGATTGGTGCATAGACATCACCTGCAGGGAACATCATCTGAAGTGTATACATGTATAAGTTAAATGGGAGGACTTGAAACAATATATAACATATTCAACTACAACAACAGCAGCACTGATCTCTTAACAGCCTCTTTCCCAAGCCCCCAGGAAGTGTGCCGGCTGTTGAAGCACATTGTAGTGGCCAAACCGTGGTACTACACTCCAGTTATAGTCCGTGAGGTAATTTGGCCCAAAAATACTTTTTCTCATTGACTTAAATTAGGAAAGAGATCTGCAAATCAGCATATCATTTATTTTGATCTTAATAAAGGACCCATTACAAACACTTGTTCAGCCCTTATTTGAATCATTAGGGTCTAAACAGTGGCGGTCCTACATGGAATTACACACCAGGTGAGACTTTTCAGCGTTTTTAGCACTGGGAGTTTAGCCGATTTAAAACCAATGCACCAGAGCTGACAATGGGTGGGCTTATATCAAATGAATATAGCTGCATTTTTCTAGTTGTTCTGAGTTTGTGTGTTTTTGGTTGAAGTAATGTATCTAGCCAGCTAACATTATAGAACATTCAGCCTTGGGTTAGCATTCAAGTGAGACCTGCAGTACATCTGTGCTCAGGATGCTGGTGGGAGTATACAATTCAAACTGTAATAGATTGTTAAAACATTTTTGAAAAAACAGGGTCTCAGAATTAGAAATCCTTAATTAGGCCCACAGCGGGGAAAACCTGTGAGGTTGTGTCATGTCCTTGTGTTGTGTGTTTTATTTTGAAATGTTTTCCCCACTTCTGTCATGTTAAGCTTCACTTCCTGTCTGCGTTTCCCTCCTGTGCCTGATTGCCTGATATTTAGTCCCTGTTTCCCTTTTGTCTGTTGTTCGGTCGTCGTCATTTCTTCCCTGATCTTGTCCATGTTACCTGCCTGTTCCTGTCGCCATTCATGTGTGGAGCTAAGTGTTTTTCATGTCCTGTGTTCCCCTTGCTTCGTGTTGTCGCCAACAGCTTTTGAATAAAGTTCGCTTTTTGTTTTTTTACCCTTACCTGCTTGCCTTGATTTACTGCACTTGGGTCCTTATTTCCCCAACCCTGACAGGTTGTTAAAGGTCTCCTATCATGCTATATTTGAACAATATATTGTAGGTCTCATATCTAAACAAAACTTGTCTCTGAAGTGTTTTGCTCAAAATAGCAAACAGATCCCCCATTGCAGCATGCCTCACCCCCCTCTATTTCAGCCCTGTTCCTGAAGTGCTGATTCTGTGACTGTAGCTTTAAATGAAGTAGCTGCTGCTGGCCACGCCCCTTTGGAGCTGCTGCTGGCCACGCCCCTTTGGAGCGTCATGATCTCTCCTCTGAAGAGAGTTTTCTACCTGGAGAAACTCAGCTAAACACTGCTGTGATTAAACGCCATATTATGTTCCAAACCACATCCAGCATTATCTCTGAAACACTTCTCAGTGTTTACCACTAGAACAGAGACGTGTATAGGGGTTGAATTGGGATTTGTTATATGGGGGGCACTGTGCTCTGAGGGTCATAATGGTTATAGAACAATAGATGTTATTAAGTTATATGTAGTAGGCATTACAGTAATAATGACTAGCTATCATCATGTAACTTGCTTGTTAATGTAAACAAACTATAAACTACATGTATACAGTGAAGGAAATAAGCATTTGATCCCCTGCCGATTTTGTAAGTATGCCCACTTACAAAGAAAGTTTTTCCCTGCAGTTTTTGACATAAGATAGGTCAATATGAGTTTGTGAACTATGGTAGGTTTGAAAACTATGGAACTTGTCTGCTGTATGCAATAGCCAATGAAAGAAAATAGGCGGGAGATATGGGCCAATCTGAAGTCTCCGTCAGTGTGTCGTAGCAAAGCTTAATTATGATTCGCTCCGCCCACTTGGTTTGTAACCGCCCATAGAATTTTTGACAGAACCAGGCAGAACGAAATCCGGTGACTAGCAGACCCGCTTTTCAGACGCGATAATGGCAGAACGACAACGGGCCTGTTTTTTATGCCAGAACAGAACTTCTATACTGCATGCGTGGCCCCAGAATGTTGATTTGAGGGATAAATGGCTACAGTTTATTTTTGGAAGAATACCAGAACCCTATGGTACCAGCATAGTCCTGTGTTCGTCGCATTTTGAAGAAGATGACCTTGTGAACTTTGGGGAATACAAGAGGCTTTGTATCAAAGTTGGTATTGAAACCTGGAACTGTGCCATCACGGCGGTCGCCAACCGTTTCACCTGCAGTAAGTATAACACTTTTATTTACTGTTTGCAGTTGCACTCAGTCCATCTGGTCAATGCTAGCATGAACAGTCAATATAGCACTAGCTAGAAGCTAGTTATCATATCTGGTCAGAATAAGCAGCTAGCAACTATACCTTCTAACATAACTTCATTTCACGTAGCTAAACATACTGCTGCCGAAATATCCTGATATGGTTGGGGTGAAGAACAAGAACAGCCCAACGCAAAGCATTTCTGATTTAGCTGAGGTGATGAGAGCAATGGTCAACCTTTTACTAACAGTGTTGACATGAGCTCCATGTGGATTCACCATGACGTTAGCTACTCCAAGACCTGTGGATTCGCCATGACAGCAGCTGCTGCAAATTAGGATTAGCTTTTAAAAATAATTTATACATCTGAGATAATCTACTCATGCAAGGTACGTAAATATCATAGTTTCAACACAAAATGTGACACGGAACAGGATGTTGACCGCTGGGTTCTCATCTGTAGCGCTTATCCAATCAGGGCAAAGCTGATTTACATATTGAATATTCATGAGACAAGCAGCCGTCTTCTCTACCAGGCTTTTCATAGATGTTAGAATGGCATGAAATAAGCGATCCAAGGCATTTCCAAGTCAAATAATGTTCAAACTCGATCAGTGGACACCACAGTTTAACAGAAAATCAATGAAATAGGTGTGGAATGGGACCTTTAACAGTTTATCCTTTTTATGGTAAGTTTATTTTAACAGTGAGAGACAGAAAACTAAAAGGTTAATCAGAAATGTAGATTAAGACTTAGATTAATTTGGGTTTAATTGGAGGAAATAAGTATTTGATCCCCTTGCAACCAACAAGGATTGTGGCTCCCACGGAGTGGTTAAATAAGTCCTCTCACTTTAAGAAAGTACTCCTGATGTCAACTCTTTACCTGCAGAAAAGACACCTGTCCACAGTCAATAAATCAGATTACAACCTCTCCACCGAGGGCCAGACCAGAGACAGCTCTTGTGATCATGGTGGAACTAATGTCTAAGGACATCAGGGACCAGATTGTAGACCTGCACAAGGCTGGAATAGAAGACAAGACCACCAGCAAGCAGCTTGGTGAGAGAGAGACAAGTGGTTTGATTTTTAGAAGATGGAAGAAGCACAAACTGACCATCAATCACCCTCAATCTGGATCTCCACCATCTAAGATCTGGTCTCTTGGGGCATCAATGATCATGAGAAAGGTGAGGGGTCAGCCAAGAACTACACAGGAGGGACCTGTTAATGACCTGAAGGCAGCTGGGACTACAGTCACCAAGAAAACTATTGGTAACACACTGCGCTGTGATGGATTAAAATCCTGCAGCGCCCGCATGGGTCCCCTGCTCAAGAAGGCACATGTACAGGCCGTCTGCAGTCTGCCAGTGATCCTCTGAAGGATTCAGAGAAGGCTTATAAGAAGGTGATGTGGTCAGATGAGACCAGAATCAAGATCTTAGGCATCAACTCGACGTGTTGTGTTTGGAGGAAGAGAAATGCTGACTATGACACGAAGAACACCATCCCCAGCATCAAGCATGGGGGTGGTGCTTTGGGGTGTTTCTCTGCTAAGGGGACAGGGCGATTCACTGCATGGAGGGGGCCATGTATCGTAAAATATTTGCTGATAACCTCCTTCCCTCAGTGAAGACACTGAAAATGGGACATGGATAGGTCTTCCAGCATGACAATGACCCTAAACATACGGCCAAGCAACTAAGGAGTGGCTGAAGAAGAAGCCCCTTAAGGTGATGGAGGGGCCTAGCCAGTCTCAGGACCTCCATCCCATAGAAAATCTGTGGAGGGAGCTGAAGCTTCCAGTGGCCAAGCATCAGCCTCCAAACCTTAAGGATTTTGAGAGAATCTGCAGAGAGGAATGGACCAAAATCCCTCCTGAGATGTGAGCAAACCTGGTGACCAACTACAGGAAACATCTGACCTCTGTGCTGTCCAACAAGGCTTTCTCCATCAAGAACTAAGGCCTGTTCTGCAAGGGGATCAAATACTTATTCCCACAAATAAAGGAAACCAATTTATATCTTTTTATTTCTACATGTTCTTTTTTATAGTTTGTCTCTACCATTAAAAGTATTTGGAAGACAGCAGACTAACACAATCGGCAGGGGATCAAATACTTGTTTCATTCACTGTATATGTTAAACAATACTTATATTTAACTTTTTATAAACAAACACAGACTATACACAAACCTCAGATATATTATTGACGAGCCAGTCTGAACGGTTATACTTCTCCTTCTAGTCTGAGGTCTGTGGCTGCAGTGATGACACTATTGCCTCCTTAAGAGGACAGCTTGGCTGGGCTACTCAGCAACTCATAGAAGTCTTGGACATGGTGTCAACACCTTCACATTCTGTTGATAGTGAAAGGCCATTTTATTAATTTCCATAGTTTCAATGCTAGCATACATATTGAACTTGTAATTGCTTTGAAAAATGATTTGGTGCAATTACTGTGTGAAGTTAAACCATTTTAAAGATACCCTTACTATGGCCTAAACTTCTACAAACACATTCCACTGCTAAATTGATGTTGCATCAATTCTTCTTTTGTGGGTATTATTGAATGATGAAAGCATATTACAATGTGACTGGAGTTGAAAGAGAGCCTCACTGGTGAGGAAGTTAAGTGAGTCACATGGTATTGTGAACTGCTGTCCTCTAGTGGACTCATAGGGCTACAACATTCAACTGCATTTGAAGGCATCATCCCGAGGGGCCATCCTGGACTTCATTAAATGATTCATAATGAGATAACTAAAATCACAACCTGTTCACAAGAAGTTAGGATGCTCTAATAGTGAGCCAAATACAGAAAAAGACACACAAAATACCTTTGACTGGTGGGTGGTAAAAGTAATTTCCTCCTGATGAAAGACTTAGCTCAATTGCTTTAAAATCCACTTCATTTGTCTGTACATAATTGTGTGTGTGTGTGTGTGTGTGTGTGTGTGTGTGTGTGTGTGTGTGTGTGTGTGTGTGTGTGTGTGTGTGTGTGTGTGTGTGTGTGTGTGTGTGTGTGTGTGTGTGTGTGTGTGTGTGTGTGTGTGATGTAACCACACAGTTGTTGTAATTGTGTAGCTTAATCTTCCAGATGATGGCAGCACACAGCTGTTGGAGCCCCTGAGCCAAACAGACACCCCAAACTCTGATGAGTAGCTGTATAGGGCGGGGTAAGTACCAGAGTGTAGGAAAACTCTGTCACAGTAAAAGTCCTGCATTCTAAATGTTCCTCCAGTGAAAGTAGAAAGTACTCTCATCTAAATGTACTTAAAGTAGCGACAGTAAAAGTAGTCATTGTTTGATTGGTCCATTTCAGAATAATATCTCTGATATGTTTTATAATGATTGATCATTAAAGTGTTCTCAGAGCTGGTAAAGGTGCAGCTAGTTTGAATGGCTCTGTATACTGCAGGGTAGCTGCTGGATTTACTCCAGGTGAACTAAAGTCTGATTTAAGTTTTTATGTTTTATATTATTAATCTATATCTGCAAAGTAACTTAAGACATTAAAGAAATGTAGTATTACAAAGTCAATATTGACCTCTAATCGTGATGGGGTAGAAGTACAAAGAAGCATACAATGGATATAATCATGTATCAAGTACCTCAAAATTGATTGTACTTAACAGTAAATGTACCCAGTTTCTTTAAACCACGGCCCCTCGCCTCATAGCACATTGATGTTAGACACTGTGGCAAAGACAAACCTGGCATGTGACCAGAAAATGTCATGCCAGTCTCGCAACTGTGTGTGTGTGTGTGTGTGTGTGTGTGTGTGTGTGTGTGTGTGTGTGTGTGTGTGTGTGTGTGTGTGTGTGTGTGTGTGTGTGTGTGTGTGTGCGTGTGTGTGTGTAAATGCCTGTGGTGATGGGGAGAAAAAGGCTTTGATCTATATCACTCCTGCCTTTCTTCACTTTAATCAGAGCAGAAAACCGCAACAAACACATGCACACTCTCTTACATACACCAAGCTCTCACACACAAACACACTCTCTCACACACAAACACACTCTCTCATACACAAACACACTCTCAAACGCACACAAACGTTCTCTCACATGCATGCACACGCATTGCTGCAGGATGAGGACGAATTGTTTCACTATACTAAGTAGACAAACAGAAGCCCCTGTTTTCAATGCACTGGTGCTGTGATGTAAGCACTGACGATATTTCAACGACTCTTCTACTATACTATGTAGTAAAGCAGAGGTCTTCAACCTCAGGGGACAGGGGGTCCACGACTGCTGCAGGGGGTCGCAAAATTGTCGTTGATTATAGTAGTTTTTTTTAAAAATGTCTAATAGACATTAACATGAATCCGACATATTGTAGCGAACGGATAAATGGAGGCAGAAGACGTTATCTTTCAGTCAGCAATGCACAGCGACACTAACGCTCTCTGAAGCACAAGACATGCCAGACCTGTCCCGACAAGCCTCCTGTACACAAAGAGGAGGACCCGCCCCTATAGCCGCTGTGCCAATCACGAGGCTCCATGTTACATGCTGGCTCTGTCAGCTTCCCTTTGATTGGCCGAGAGCCTTCAGTCCCCTGCTGACTGAGATCCCATACACAAGGACGCACGCTGCAACATTACTGAAAATAAGATACCTTGAATTTTTTGAGAACAAAATTCATCTTTTTGTAGCTCAGACATGTAAGGGTCAGACATCTCACTAATGTGGGAGTATGTATTCCATCCACAGATTTTGAGGATAGGCTTGAGGATTCACTGTCGCTTCTACATGTATGTTTAAAATAAAATAAAGAATTATTTTAATAGCTAGGCCTAAGTGCCGAATGCAAAGTGCATGTTTTATAAATGGCAGTGGCACGGCCAACATCTCATAGGTTTCAAATAAAAACATGAATATATGAACCTGTGTACTCATTGAATACCTTAATAGTGAATGCACAATAACCATGTAATAACTATGTTTATACATGGCACTAGGCCCAGTTTAATGTAAAACACCATTTTATACAATATACAGCTCTGGAAAAAAAAAAGACCACTGGAGCATTATCAGTTTCTCTGGTTTTATTACTTATAGGTCTTTGAGTTAAAGGATTTTAAAAAATTGTATTCTATAAACAACTGACAACATTTATCTGTGTTGGAATTCAACAGACACTGGAAAGGCTGCCATACATGTAGAGATTGAGATTTAAGAAACATGTGGAGTTGTCTCTTAATTATTTCCAGAGCTGTATATAGTAGTGGGGTCCCTGCTCCATCTATCCATGAGTTTGGGGGTCCTTGGCCTGAAAAACATTGAAGACCCCTTTAGTAAATCATGCATGCTTCATGAGTATAACTATACAGTGAATTCAGAAAGTATTCAGACATATATCCAGGGTTGGGTTATTAAAAACAGAGAACCAGTAAATCCTTTATTCCAAAATGGAAAAAATATGCCACCACAATAAACCTGCCAAGAGAGGGCCCCCACCAAGACTCACAGACTGTGTGAGAGGGGCAATAATCAGAGAGACCTTAGATAACAATAGTAGTTAAGCTGTACACATAAACGACTGTGTGGCCACACAGCTCCAACACCGTCCTGAAGTTTGCTGACGACACGACCGTCATCAGCCTGATCACAGACGGCGACGAGACGGCGTACAGAGAGGAGGTCAGAGCCCTAACATCTTGGTGCCAGGAGAACAACCTCCATCTCAATGTCAGAAAAACCAAGGAGCTGATTGTGGACTACAGGAAGAGGCAGAGAGAGGAACACACCCCCATCGCCATCAATGGGACTACAGTGGAGAGAGTCAGCAGCTTCAGGTTCCTCAGTGTCCACATCACTGAGGACCTGACATGGACTCATCACACAAACACCATAACCAGAACAGCTCCACAGCGGCTCCTCTTCATCCACAGGCTGCAGAGGTTCAACATGACTCCAGGATACTCTGCAGCTTCTACAGGTGCACCATAGAGAGCATCCTGACCCTCTACAGGTGCACCATAGAGAGCATCCTGACCCTCTACAGGTGCACCATAGAGAAGATCCTGACCCTCTACAGGTGCACCATAGACAGCATCCTGACCCTCTACAGGTGCACCATAGAGAGCATCCTGGCCCTCCACAGGTGCACCATAGAGAGCATCCTGACCCTCTACAGGTGCACCATAGAGAGCATCCTGACCCTCTACAGGTGCACCATAGAGAGCATCCTGACCCTCTACAGGTGCATCATAGAGAGCATCCTGACCTTATACAGGTGCACCATAGAGAGCATCCTGACCTTCTACAGGAGCACCATCGAGAGTATCCTGACCGGCTGCATCACGGCCTGGTACTGCAGTTGCATCGCCCTCAGCCGTAAGACTCTACAGAGGGTGGTGAAAACTGCACAGCACATCACCAGGATCGAGCTGCCATCCATGGAGAACCTCTACTCCCAGCAGCTCAGGAAAAAAGCCCACATGATAATAAAAGACCCCCATCATCCCAGCAACAAACGGTTCAGTCTGCTGCCGTCTGGCAGGCGGTACCACAGCATCAGGACCAAAACCATCAGACTCAGTGCGAAAAATAAAGAGCTTTTGGAACATTAAAGCATTAAAAGCATGTCCCAGTAGAGACACTACATACTAATACACCTGAACATCAGCAGAACAGGGCCTTTTAAGCACATTTCTGAAATAAACATCTTTGCTGGGTGCCCCCGCCTTCTGAGTGATGGGTCTCATATGAGGTGAGTTGAGTGTGACTCATAACAATATGCGCCCTTCTTCCGGACTTAACAGGTATAAAAGATGTACCTATACATTGTAAGAAAAGAGTAAAAGAAAAATCTATGTGGCTCATGCACCTGGAATTTGTGACTAATCCGTTTTATAATTGAGTCTAAATGCAACGACAGACAGCTGTGGTGTTGACGGTGTGCAGAACCAATGAGTCGTGCTGAATGGAGGTGGTCCTGTAGAGTAGTTTCAATTGAAACACAAACACACGAACATGAGTCGGCTTAAACCAAACAGGCAGGGTGGGTATAGAGGCCTTACCCAGGTATTTGATGGTGAATCCTCGTGGCGGATTGAGGGACCTCCGCATCCATCCCTCCCTCAGCACCTCTAGGTGGTCCTCCTTCCCCTGGATCAGCAGCACATGCTCATCTATCCATCCCAAAAAGAAGGTCTCGGACACAGCCTCCGTAATCCTCTGGTTCCATACATGGTGCAGTGTATTTTCTGCTTTAAAATCGGCAAAAATCTCATAGCCGGTGTGGTGTCTCGGCAGCGCATCGCTCTCTGACACCCCGGCCGCCCCCACCGCCTCCCCAGCCCCAACCCTGGACAGTACTATAGCCAGTGAATGGGGAGCTATCTGCAGAAAAGACTCCATTGTCGCGTCGGCCTTCTAGCTGACTATCGAATGCCCTGTTATCATTGTATGCGTGTATCTGAGACACCGTGAGGCTTCATGCGGAACAGAGACTCCATGTTAGGTCGCAGGGTGTAGCTACAGGCTGCGGGCTGCAGCAGCCGCATAGCCTACCACTGTGTGTCCATGAAGCTAGCCTGCTAGCTCCCGTTAGCTCCCTATACTTACATGAAACCCATTCCTACACCTTTAGGTCCGTCCCCTACTCTAGACGTAATACATAGCCCAGTAACCGAACCCGGTTTTTACCAAAGACTCATGTCGAGCGCTGACAGCTGAAGACCAAAGATGACATTCGTGATTTTCGGTATAACGGTGACTTACACCTCGTTGTGTTAGGTACCTGCAAATTAGGCTAACTAGCTTGATGCTAACGTGTTAATGAATTCACCCAGGCAACAGATGCGGAGAGACCCCCTTTCCTCGTCGCCAGGCAGCAACCGGGTCTCATGGGACACCTGTGTCTTTTATCCAGCCTTCACGGTTAACGATGGTTCAGTATCCCTCCAGCCACCCGGTTCGTCTCCCCTGTCCCCTGCCTGACACACGGCGGTACGTTGCGGGAGAACACAGCTGGATGCAGGAGCGTCTCATCCAGGTACAGTGATGGCAGGCATCGGTATGGAGCTGCGTAAAGGCAGCTCTAACAACACCCGACACACATCTTCCGGCCAAATTTCAAATTAAGACCTCTAGCCCAACAGGTGTTTAAAGTCAGCAGCTCGCCATTCATCTGCTGCCAACAACGTGAGTGGGCTACCTGTCTAAAATCATTTGTGGAATCCAGGTTTTTCCAAATTATTTAAGTGTAAGAAAATCATGAAGATTTAGAAACTGAATATAAATTCTGAATTCTGAATATTAATATAACTTGCTATTTAATCAGTTGTCTGATAACTACATAAATACATAAGTATTAATGTATATTATCTCTATCTATTTTTCTAAAGGACATTATACAAGTAATACATGTAATAGCAATTCAAAACTTTTCTTCAGTATTATGATTTTTCATTAAGGAGTAGGACGCTCAAAACCAAACAAATGTTTTTTTATGTTCTTCTTACATCAACCGAAAAACAAAAATGCTGCCCCCCACTCTACAAATTGTGTAACACTAAAATGGATAAGAATGATAATAATAACATTTGAAACAAGGTCCCTTTCCCGAACAGGGACTCTATAACGGACCCTTCTTTAAGTTGTTATCATATCTAGTAATATTTTATTTGTAAGACTGCAATAAAAACTGAAAATGATAAGCTTTGTTCAAACAGATTTTATGTCAGGACTGTTTATTGCATTAGGTTGTACAGGTAAAGTGTCCATGAATTGATATGAATTATCTGATGACTGCGACAGTCCCTTACAGGGCAAAATACAAGGCAGGCAGACTTTAGATGTAGACATTCTGCTTGCACAGCTGGTTGGTCTCATTCCAGCCTCTGAATATAACTCTAGTTGTTTATCCAAGATATCTAACTCCTGTTTCCAGTTCCTTACAGTCATCCTGTCTGACTTCTTTCTCCGTCACCAATCTGGACCAAGGGTTCCCCCCCCTGTAGACCCGGCCGGCTCTGCTCCATCCCTCTGCCTCTCCCTATTAAAAGTGCCGTTGTTTTTTTTGTGTCTGTGTGTATGGATATGTGTGTGTTGGTAATATTGAAAGTGTTGCAATGAAGCTGTAAAACAGGAAAAGGATCATCATTATTAGGATTAGTTAGAATAACAGTAAAATACTGACGTACAGTAATTCATCTTTGCAAATTATGCAATAATAATTTAATTTGTTTCCGTGTCTCCACCACGTAATGCGGTGTTAAGGGGTCACGGTCATTTCACACACGTGTGTGTGTGTGTGTGTGTGTGTGTGTGTGTGTGTGTGTGTGTGTGTGTGTGTGTGTGTGTGTGTGTGTGTGTGTGTGTGTGTGTGTGTACAGTCCTGTCCGTGGACAGTGATGTCTGAAACTCCAGAACAAGAAGCTCTTGATGCTTGTGTTGATTTGATGCAAGTCTAACCATAGTCCGACCATGCAGACCGGTTTTGTACAGAACTTCCATCATTATAAAACAACAATATAAAAGTCAAACCGTTAATTAATCTCTTACCCTTTTCAACGCCAGAGACATGCCTACTCTACAGTCTGTTCATGTTGACTGTGTTGGCTTACTCCGCACTAACACGTTGAATAGTTATCTTCAGGCAGCAGCCTGGTCACTGGATCGTATTCTCATGTATTACTGGATATGTGTGCCTCCTGGCTGCTCTGATCCAGTCCTGTTATCTTCAGGCTTAGATGAGCCTGTTTTTTTTACAAAGCAACCAATCAGAGGGCGGCTACAGCCAGCTCAACAGGTTTTGTATGAGAGGAAAAACATAATGTGAGAAACACACACCTGCCACCAACAGAGACACGTACACACACTGGAAACATGAAGCCGATCGTGCTGCTCTGTTTTGCTCTGCTGCTGTCCGTCTATGGTGAGTTCATTTACAGCAGAAAGTAATAATAATACATTTCATTTATATAGCGCTTTTCTAAAAACTCAAAGACACTTTACAGAGATACAATTCATAAAAACATAATTAAAACAACACACTTAATATATTTAAAACTGATCTGGGATTTAAACAGGGTGAGGTCTGAGCAGTCACGGATGTTTTTGGGGAGTGAGTTCCAGAGGGAGGAGACGGAAGAAGGCAGTTTTGGTGATGTGCTTGATGTGGTTCTCAAAGGAGAGGTTGCTGTCGAAGATGACTACAAGGTTTTGGATGTGAGGGGAGGCAGTCAGCGTGGTATTGTCGATGGTGAAGGATAGGTTGTTATTGTTTTTGGTGAGGGATTTGGGATCGATGATGACCATGTCACATTTATCACAGTTGAGTTTGAAAAAAATCCACTTAACCGCTAATTAATAGCATGTCGTTTACTGCTTCCTTCGAACCAGTAAACACCTGAAAGATTGTTAGTTTCCATCCAAGTTTTCATGTAAACTATTTTTTTTCCCAGAAATGTGACGCAGGAATACAGGTTAATGTCTAGAAAGATAAGAAACAAAGTATTAAACAGGGGAAGTAATATCATCCTGAGGTGGATTTTGTTGTGAGTGTAAATGGTTACGTGAAAAACGTTCTAATTGGTTGATCAAATAATAAAGAGCTAACCATTCTTAAAAGGTAAAAATATAAATGAAAGGCTTAAGGATTAAATAATGACACTGTATCTTCATTATCTAAAAATGGGTCAGTTGAATCATAATGACATCACTGACATAATGTATGTGAGATCAAGGTTTTTGTTTGTTTGTTTCTTTTATTGAAAACAAATACACATATACAGTACAGATAATTGTGTTTTGGATATTTGGCATGATATAACACTTAGCTGGGTATTTCTCATTCGTGTTTTTTGACTAACTCCGTGGGTCAGAAGTCCTCTTGCCATTGCTGTTCAAATCAGATTACCAACAACGGGTTGTCCCTCCAGTTTCAGAACAAACAACAAACTGAATTAAATAGATGATCAACATCATCTCTAATTTCAACAGAGAGCCAAGAGCAGCAAAACAAGAGGAAGTTCATAGGAACGTGTGACTTGGCTGGGTTTACATTCTTCTGGACAAAAAGCTTGTGCAATGTTACATTTCTCAGTGTGAAGAAGCCTTCACCTGTTCATAGAGCTCTTTGACGGTTCAGACTGGGTGCAAAGGTCACAGTTAGAAGGTGTATGTTAAGTTGAGGATATGGTTAGGGTTAGAGTTTGACAGCAGTACACCTCTGGGAACAACGTGCTATATTTCCTGGGTGTTGATTTACAGTAATATATAGACTTCCTCTTTGTAATTTCCCTTTTGTACAGGCCAATAAAAAACCCGAGAGCTGAGAATGGAGTTGAAGTAAACAGAAAATGTAGTTTTAAAGTAATAAAAAGGACGGATTACATGCAATGAATCAAAGCCTGCTACACTCGGACTGCCTACAGTAACCAGAACACAGCGAGATCAGGGCAGTGTTATGTGTAACAATAAGGAGGGTTATCACAACAAAAGAGGTACTAATGTGTGTGTGTGTGTGTGTGTGTGTGTGTGTGTGTGTGTGTGTGTGTGTGTGTGTGTGTGTGTGTGTGTGTGTGTGTGTGTGTGTGTGTGTGTGTGTGTGTGTGTGTGTGTGTGTGTGTACACAGTCCTGTCTGTGGACAGTGAGGCGGTGACTGACAGCGATGGGGCGTTGATGTCTGAAACTCCAGAACAAGAAGCTCTTGCTACTCCAGCAGAGGTGAGGATTCTGAGGCTGATCTGATTCTGGATTTTAATTTGAAAAACGGATCATTTTGAACACTATTAGCCGGGTTTGTGCAAAAACCAAATAAAAACTCTTTTATTATTGTTAGAGATATTAACTTCAATAATTTAGTTGATCTCTAAAGTTTCAATGTAGGACTATTTAATCTCTAAATGCACAGAGTATCTGCCCCTAACAAAAAACTAAGACAAAGGTCAAGGCACCATCAAACACGGGTTGATTTCAAATGCAAAATAGTGTTTTTTATTTTCACAATTGCAATAAATTCACAATGATGACTACATTCTTCGTCCAGGCTGACTGTAAGAAGTTTGGGGAAACCTGCACCAGGGAGTATGATCCAGTATGTGGCAGCGATGGAAACGACTACAGCACCGAATGTGTCCTCTGCGAGGAAAACAGGCATGTTACATGTACCAATACACACTAAAACATGCATATGGAGGTTTCATTGTAGCATTCTTATTTTCAAATTGTTGGGGAGAGTTTAGAAATGCTATCTTATAGGATCATGTGTGTGAGAGTTGACTCTCCCAAGTTGCAGTATCCTTTAAAGTCCGTACAAGGAAAATATGGTACGCTCATGGTTATGTGGATCTGCACTAGTGGGAACAAGATTGTTTGTCAGCGTATGTAATGCCTTTTTATTCATTTAGTGTTAATGGTAGTTGATTTGTAAGAAACTACCGACACCAAACACTGCTCTCTGCCGCCATCTGCTGGTCAATAACACCACTGTCCCAGCTTTTATTTTGAAAGTAGAAGGAAGGGTCTAACAGTATAACCACACACAGAATATGTAATGCATGGCAACAGTTTGAACTGAAAGAACGTTTCAGTAAAATCTGCCAAACTGAATGCAGTTTTTATGAGCTGCCAGTTACTTAGTATAGTTCAGTTACGTGTACGATTGTTACTCTTTCTGCCTAGATTGTTGTTGTTACTACCATACACACACAAGCATAAACATACATTAATCCACAATGCTTTAACACACTCTGTTTCCTCCAACAGAAGAGAGAAGAAGAATGTGAAAATGGTAAAGAAAGGAAAGTGTTCTCCTTAACCGTACATGAAGCCCAGTAACAGACAGACAGACAGACAGACACACACACACACACACACACACACACACACACACACACACACACACACACACACACACACACACACACACACACACACACACACACACACACACACACACACACACACACACACACACACACCTCTGGCTGTGTAATGGGTATATCATATCTATTTCTGTAACTGGCTTTCTGAATAAAGTTACACATGGCAACATGTCTCTCCTGTGTGTGTGAACAGAATGAATCCTGGGAAATGTACACCCTGACCCCCACATGTGATCTCTCTTCCATCCTATACTCCAACACCCAGATAACATCCATCTTTTCAGACAGACTTACACCTTCTAACACAATGCTACAACTGCTAAAATATTAGGGAGCATTTCTGTATAAACATTTTTCTGGATTTTAAGCTGAGCAGAAAGGAAGACACATTCAAGGTTACATTACATGTTTCCTGTGAGACGCTTTTATCCAAAGCAACTTACATATGCTCAGTACTGTGGAAAATCCCCAGTTTGGGGTGAAGTGTCTTGCCCAGGGACACAAGGACATGCTTACTGCAGTGCGAATTGAACTTATGTTCCCCTGATCTGAAGATCAACGCACTATCCCACTGCGACACAGCCTCCCTGGCAAAGATATTGTCATTCTCACAAGCTATGGTTGAACATCACAATGATGTTGGAAAAAACTTTATGCTACAGAAAAAATACAGAAAATGGTTCTGGAGTCCACAGCCTGAGGGAACGAGCTGTTTGGGGGTACAGAAATCAGAAATAGGTTTAATGCCAATTAGCTTTACACATACACGGAAATTGCTTTGGTGTACAGTGTGCATACATAAACACAGTTAAAGAAAATGAAAGATAAGAAAAACAACCCAAAAATGAAATTAAAACTTTTATAAAAATCTATTTTACATTAAAATATAGAAAATCATTTACATGATATCTGGAAGAAAATTGCAAATTACTCAGAATAATCACATAAAAAATATACAGCCGCGGAAAAAAATTAAGAGACCACTTCAGTATAATCAGTTTCTCCGGTTTTACTACTTATAGGTATGTCCTTTAGTTCAATTATTTTTACTTTATTGTATTGTATTCTATAAACTACTGACAACATTTCTCTGTGTTGGAATTGAACAAACACTGAAATGGCTGCCATACATGTAAAGATAAAGATTTAAGAAAAATGTGGAGAGTTCTCTTATTTTTTTCCCGAGCTGTATGTGCAGTGTTGTTACGGAAAGAGGAGTGCTGTACAGAAATCAAGAGATGTAGCTTGTGTACTAATATGCAAAATATTTGTACACAAGCTAGATATTGTTGGCATAGTATGCATAGTAATGCATAGTGTCTCTGGAGTGGCTGAGGGTCAGGGTCAGTGGGGGTCTTGTTGATGAGGGCTGTAGCAGAGGAGAAGAAACCGTTCAAGTGGAGAGAGGTTTTGGTCCTGATTCAGCACAGGGGGGTAAACAGTTTGTGTCCAGGGTGGGAAGGGTCGGCTACAATCTCCCCGCCTCATGGTCCTGGAGGCTTGCAGGTTGTGGAGGGAGGGCCGATTGCAGCCGATCAGCCTCTCTGCAGAGCGGATGGTACGCTGCAGCCTGCCCTTGTCCTTAGCTGTAGCTGCAGCGTACCAGATGGTGATGGAGGAGATGAGGATCAACTCCATGATGGAGGAGGTGAGGATAGACATCATGATGGAGGAGTAAAGTTCACCATCATCGTCTTTAGCAGGTTCAACTTCTTCAGCTGCCTCAGGAAGAACATCCTCTGCTGGGCTTTTTGTTGAGGGAGCTGATGTTCTGCTCCCACTAGAGGTGAACAGCAATGGAACAGACTTTTAAATTCTTGATGTCTCCCTGATAAGTATCATAAACTAAATACCCTCTGGTGATGGGATCACAGGAACCTGGCAATGGAATGGCCTGTTACCAACTTCCTTACCCACTACTTCACCCATTTTTAATGAGCTCATCACAACAGTTTGTTCTGATTGTCACCCAAATACTTTAATGATTTGTTTGTTTTGTTCTATGGTTTGTGTCTTTCCCTTCACATATTTATAGGAGGCCAATTTTTCATGTCGGTTTGGAACCTACTCTTAGGGGCTGTGAGAGCAGAGGGTGAAGCCAAAAGTCAGATACTTGGCTTTTATGATTAGATCAGTCTTACATTATTCTTTTTTGGTACTGATATAAAGATATATACATTCATTTTGTTTTTTTAATTTACTTTTCAATTTCTGCCTGTAATCCATATGCTTTTAAGTATATATGTATTACAGAGATGGTCACATTGATTAATAGCATCTTTGCTGTATTATGTGATGGCTCTCCTTTATTCACCAAGGTAGTTCCAGGGCCAGCTCGGAGCTGGTTCCCTGATTGTGAACCCGTTTTTCATGTTTCCAGTGGCGCCCGACCTGAACACCGAAAACCTAATTTCAATGCAAAAGGGGTATCTGTGAACATCTAGGTAGTAATGTGGTGACATTCTGATCATTGTTTCCAGAGATCCATGTGATAATACGGACGCTTCGACTTTTAAAGTCTTCATTTTCACCATTTGCATTAATGGAAAGAACCGACCATCAACCAAAAGATTATTTTCCAGTCAAATATTTTTATACAACCATCCATTTCAAAACGTACACATTATATTAATGCAAAAACATGGTTGTACTTTACTGTACCTGGGGCAGGGGTATCTCAAAAACCAAATACTTTTTGGGGGATCTCTTCCTGTGTTCGGCGCAGACACACTGAGGCTTCATAAGACTTCATCATATCCTTGCAGGATTATGTGTCTGGTTCTTATCTTATTGCCACTGCAACATTACGCCAGTTATCTTTGCTGGATATATTGAATTAATCTGTTATCCATTATGGATAACCACGCCCACCCTCTCAACCAGCAGGACAGACAGGAACTCCTTCTCCAACAGACTGCCCAGCTCGGCTGTCACAAGGACAGGTACACGAAGTCATTCCTGCCTACAGCCATAACATTATACAACACCTACCCTCTGGCTAGCAGAGAACTCACTGCTCCATATTTTTTTTTGATACCTGGACTTATAATTTATAACTGAACTTTTCTTACCTTTTATATTTAATTGAATATGCTATTCCTTGCATACTTTATGTAAATAGTATCCTACTTTTAAAATCAGTTGGCTGTAATTTGACCCTTCATTGTGTTTATTTCAACCGATTTTTATCAACATTTTAGTTTTAGTTCTGTGTATTTCCTATACTTATATGAAAATAAAAACATATATGTTTTATTTTCACATTATGTGCAATGCCTGGTTTTAACGTGACGACAACAATTCCCAAATTGAGATCAATAAAGTAACTCTTATCTAATCTACTTGTCACAAAAGCTAGCATTTGGGATGAGGCTCCCTTTGTGTTGGGAAATACAGTTAAGTGTACAAAGACATTTGGAAAGACAATTCAGCCTGTGAAACAGTAAGGTTTTTTTCAGGGTTAAAGGACAATTAAAATGAATGATCAGTCTTTCTAAAAATGTTGTGACTATCAACCCTGTAATGCTAAAACCATAGCTAAACTGGATTTACTGGATTGTATTTGATGTTCTCACCTTTACCTGAAGCAACATGTGGTCCCCACCCTTTTGATGCATTCGTGTAACTTCGGCAGAATAGGAGAAACAGGAACAGCGATTTGGAAATGTTCACAACCCATTACACACATTAACTCATATAGTTACCCCAAAAGCTAGTCAGATTATTTAGATCAACCCTTATTTTTTTTTGTTGTGTAGGATATTTATAGCTGTTTATTACCAAGTCAAACTAGATACAAAAAAGTGTAATCATAGGCCACGCTATCTCATAGGCCATCTCACTTTCCTTTTTTCTATTTTATATCAGCAGAATTGAATGTTTTAGTGTCAATATATATTTCTATTTTGTCTGGCAGTGGTGGCTTTACAACATTTGGTACTAGTTTGCGTAAACTAAACTAACGTTTGTTGTTCAACTTTACAAATGTTGACTGTTTAAATTGCAGAAATCATAGGTTCTCTGTCCATTTCCATTCACAGCTGTGAATCACTATTCAGCGTTCATATTGTGTCATTATAAACCTTGATTGCATTATTTCCGATAGGACCTGAAGGGGTCATGAGATACCTAACCTTAGCTAATCGCCTCCAACGGAAAGCAGCTGAGAGAAAGGGTAGTGAAGACAAGATGGCGGAGTGAGTGGGTTGCGCTTTCTACAGCCGGTTGCGACCCTTGATGTTTGCTGAAAACTCCCGTAAATAACGGCAAAGATTGAAAAGGCAACAGTACCATCGGAGGTTTAATTAAAGGGGCTGTTTTTGCTTCTCATCACGGAGGAGGTCCGGACATTTTTCCGCGGCGGTCCTTGCGACGGCGTTAGCTTGATGCTAACGTGAGCTAACGTTAGAGCTCACTAGCTGCTACTTCGAGGTAGCTGGGTGTCTGTTGAAGGCCGTAAGCTTTTTCGGGTTTAGTTTTGGATGTATATACTTCAATACTGACACGGCATTCCGTGTTTTTGGAGGTTTTATTTGGAAGAAGATCCATTGTAGACGGTAGCCTATGAAAAAAGCCAACAGAAGAAATCAGCTGGGGTTTTCCGTTTATTGTCGACACGTCTTTTTGGAATACAGCTAACATTAGTCTTCTTGGTTTCGTCAACGCCAACTGGACACACAGAACTCTGTATGTACCGCTGACAATCGTGCTAGACTGCTACACAGTTTTCCCTAAAGTGATCAGGTGGAGATTATCATCTGCTGGATATTATGGCGAGTAGCACTGGCTCCAAAGCCGAGTTCATAGTCGGTGGGAAATACAAGCTTGTCAGAAAAATTGGATCAGGATCTTTCGGTGACATATATCTGGCCATCAACATCACAAATGGAGAGGTAAACGAATGCATTAACATCTTCTTTACACTATATTCATTGAGTAAATGTGATAAACCATGTTTCTGTGTCTGAGTCAGAGTTGAAGCAGGTCTACGCTATTAAACTACTAACGTTCCACACAATGCATTATACATCATGTGTCCTGCTGAAACTAACAGTGACAGGAGCTCTAGTATGAATCTATTTTTGTGCTTGTCATTTTCAGGAGGTAGCTGTAAAACTGGAGTCACAGAAAGCCAGACATCCACAGCTGTTATACGAAAGCAAGCTGTACAAAATTCTACAAGGGGGGGTCGGGATCCCACACATCAGGTAACCTTTCCTGCTTTCACAATGTAGTTTCGCTGCTCGAAAAAGTGACACTTTGTTGTTGTAAATGACACTGTTTAGCTGTGTAAGTGCTGTAAAGCACACACGTTAAAGAGGCAGCAGCACTGCTGGCATTAGGCCTGCTAATCTGCCTCACATCACTCAGTCTATTCTAGGAACCATATTTGTCTCGCAAACGCTTAAAAGCCCGGTCGGTTTTCGGCGTACACTTTACTTTGTATCATTCTGTTCCATATGTGTGCTTTTCTTGTGAATATCAGGTGTTTTGTAGTGAGGAAAACGAGCTATGTTTTTGGAAATGGCCGCTCCTCTTTTGTTGTTAGCTCCCAACATGTCTTCCTTTCCCCTGTTAGAAAATGGCGGCCGAGCACAGACTCGAAAACAACAACGCAGCCCCGCGGTGGAGGCGTGTTCTCCCCGCGGTTGTGGTGTTTTCTCCCCTCGGTTGAGTTGTTCTCACCGCTTACTCCAGCCTCTATGTGTACTTGTCTTTCCATGGAATTGGCTTAGTTGTGGGGCAGTAACTGTTGAGAACGGGGTGTAGCCCAACGGATCCAGTGGTAGGTTTAGAAAAGAGCTGCGGCCCACAGTTCCTCACATCCACACAGCGTTAGAACAGAAGCCCTGCATCAGGACTCACAGGGGGCTGTTTTATTGTGAGATCATGATCCTCGATGGATACAAGTAGAGTGTTTTGTGTGAATGAGGATGACGGTAATAGTTGCCAATACTTGTACAAAAATAGAATTGAAATAAACATTTAAATATGGCTTTGTGCACACACTACAACATAAATGATATAGGTCTTATACAGGCTAATCATCTTATTGGATCTATTTTAGGACCATGGCAGCAGGATTTTTCATTATACTAAGGGTTTTTGTGAGTGAGATCCCTCAAGTTTGACCTGTTCTGTATTATAAGTAAAATACATCTATTTGTGCCTTTTTTTTGTTGTATCTTTGAATACCATTTTACAGACAGTCAAGTAGTGCATACCGTCTAGGCTTGAAATTACGACTGACGTTTTGTTTTTGGCCAACAAATAAAGAGGTGCAAAAGTACAGTGTGGGGTGAAACAGGAGCAGGCATACTTGGATTTTTGCTTTGTGGATACCCTCACTGACGTATCATTTATTGCATCATGGCGGACCGTCGGACGCGTACATATCGACCTTTAGGCTTTCATTCTCCCCTGTTTACTTACTGCAAAACCCAACTTCCAAATTGGATGGTCTGTTCAACGAGTGTTGGGGCATTGTAAACAGCCATTAAGTTCTATGTTAGGCTACAGTCTCCTGAAATGGTACAAATGTGAGTATTTTTGTAACCGACCAGGAAGTCTAAATGACTCCTGAAGGGTTAGAAGGAAGACCATGGATGATGGCATATGGTTAATGGACTGCTGCACATCATGGCCTGATTATCTACTTGTAGAAATTCCCGACTGCTGAGTCACTCAGTGTGAATAGTCTGTATTCTACTAGTCGAGCTTGTCTGATTTGTAGTTTTGGGAAACGAGAGAATCTACCTGCTGTGCAGCAACAACTTTTTATTTTGTTCATCTTTTTGGCTGATGTAAAAACATTGCCAGTTCTTTTCTACTTTGATCTGCCTCTTATGCCCCTTTTCTACCGATCCGGTTCAAGATCCGATCTTTTGCTTTTCTGGTTCTAGCCTGTAGCACCCCTTGTGTTTCCACCGCTCAGACGACGATTGGAGCTCAAGTGGAGCTGCGTCATGACGTAACCTTTTACGTGCCCTCTTATGACTGATTCATATTCACTGCCTGACTGTCACAGGAGCAGCTGATGCAGACCCCCCCTCCACATAAGTGAATGTGTTTCAGTCTGACTTGACACTGTTTGGCATCACAATGCTGTTCTGAAAGTGTCTCTGGCATTAGACAGGTGATGTATAGCAAGCGAGGCTGCTCTCACTATCTTCACTACTCTGCTATTCTATTGTGGCATGAGCCGTTTTCTACAGGCATATTTTACCGGCGTAGTTTTCGTTATGATTTTACTTCAGATGGCAATCTGTGTAGCCGATGTATTGATTCCATCCGATAGCTGCAAAATAACAGAAAAAACATCCGCCTGCTCTTCCCAATGATCAATAACTGCTCCAGCTCCAGGTTGGTGGAAAAACGGCATTGAGGTGCCCCTGTGGCTCAGGAGGTAGAGCCTGTTGGCCACCTATCAAATGATAGAAGTTTCGATCTCTTGCTCTTCAAGTCTGCCGTTTGACACGTCCTGAGGCAACATGCTTAACCTGAATGGGTCCGGAAGACACAGGTATTGGTTTGTGAAAGAGAATGGTTTAAGTCATGAGCAATGTGGCATATTTTTCATGTTGTGTACCGAGAAAAATGGAAGAATAAAAATGACGATGTACTCTTGAATTGTTTTGTGATAGGCAGTCACTGAAAATCGGAGATGGGAATAACCCGGTTTTATTTTTGCTTAAAACAAATCAAAGCACTATTTTACTTAATTTAGCTAACGTTTTTTCTTTTCTTAATTATGTTTTTGATTTTAGTTTACGCACTGGGTTCTTTGAAAAGTGACTTTTCACTAAGTAAAACAGCTTGTAGTGCAAAGTATCTGCCTGTGCCGGACAGAAAATACCAACATTTGACTGGTGTTGATTTTCCTATCCCTGTTCTATATCTGGCTAACTGCACTACCATGCACTGCCTTATACAGTATACAGTACAGCTGGCACATGGCTGGGAAGAGACAATGACTGTGAGGCTTGACTTGGTTGAAACCAGAGCTGGGACACGCACACCTTCTTAACAAATTAGACCTGCTTTGTAAGGAAACCCCTGTCATAGATGTAAGCATACATGCGTGACATTCCAATCGTGCATTGTTGTAGAATCTCATGGCCATTGTAGAGTTACCACATGCTGCTAACTTAAAATACTTTATGCAGACACCATTAAGTGAATTGTAGTGACGGGTTTTAAAACTAGCATCACATCTTACATTTAGCATAAATAACAATAACTGCTGCAGGTTTTGAAGCAAAGCTTTCCACCTTTTATTGTAAGGTTGGTAGGGACTGCTCATTGAAATGGTGTGCTGGTTAACTTACTGTTGCAGCTAAGACTTGTTAGAGCCTGTCCAACCTGCCGTTCCTGCTGCCCCTCCTCCACTCTTACTGTAATGTGATGACTGTATAAATGTAAGCAAGGTACAGCCTTGCTTACATTTATACAGTCATCACCAACATAGTTTCAGTAGTTTTGTCTCTGTCACTTTCTTTAATAATTAACTGAGGCAACATTCTTTCTCATATTTTCACTCAAAATGCTTTGGTGAATACCAAACAATTACACTTAATACAACAAGGGAGGCTTAGCAAAAACAAAAAAAAGTTGTTGTCACTACTTTTGTATGCGTTTGATAACTTGCATATAACTACATTCTAGCATAAACTATAGATTTAACTTGGGTCATTGTGTTGGAATATGAATCTGATTTGAAGTAGAAATGCCTGTTCAAGTTTTTGCTGCAGATACGGCTTGATTATTGTGTAGAAGCAAAAAAGAAACCGATACATGGCTGAAAACGATGTTTTGTCTTTGTAAAGCAGCTGGAATAAACGGCTTCAAACCATTTTTTCCCCATTGTCCTGAAAAACGTATTTAAACTGTCCCACAGTCAATTTAAATGTTATTTATTTAATTGTTAAATAAGATTTGAAATGCTCTTGCTGTTACATATTGGTGTTGTCTTGTTGAGTTTTAGAGGGCAGCTTTTTACTACGATATTATTAGATTTGTTTTTCACAATGTAGCACATAGTTGGTTCTCCTGGACAATGTTGGTTTCCTGAGTTAAGAAATGCATAAAGCCAATTTAGTTTGTTTAATATGCCGGACTGAATATAGGCCAACAACAATAGGAGGCCAATCAATCGGGGCATCCCTGAATTCCCGTCAGCACTGGCAAATGCCGGTCAGAACAGAGCTACAGTAAAAGTGGTGTACTTTTACCACTAGAGCAAATCAGCCTTGTGACAGTAAAGCATCATACCACTATCATGAGCTGGCCATTCAAGACGGGGTTCTCTGTTATGTGTAATGGAATGTTTTAACAAGCCTGCATGAGGCCTTAATGGATAGTCTGAATAAATGTAATTGCCGACCTCAAACTGTGTTTTGGCATCTAATAAACCTGACCCCTGATGGTCTTCCCGGATTTTGAGGATCTCCCCTTTTCCTGGAGCAACATGACAACATGATGTTATCCCACAATAAAGAAAGTGACAGCCGTGTTACTGAGCTGTGGGAGAATGCTGAGATTCATATTGTCGCGTCATCAAACTTTCCGTGTTTGAGGAGTGACAGGCTTTGTATTTCAGCTTGTTCCACGGCTTCGCTGTAGCATAATCCAGGGCCATGCACTACTTTTACCAAGCGAGGTACTACTAAATACATTGGGATCATGCTAAAGGTGTGCACATTGGCTATTTTAAACACTCCTCCCCTATCTAATCAATTGGATTATTTTATAATTGCGTCTTAAGCTAACTGGAAAACTACAATAACTATGTAACGTAATGTTTATTTCCCACAGTGGGCTAAAGTTGTTAGGCAAAGCCACACGTAGGTGTTGCAAGCATTTTTATTAAAAGTGATATCCACTGACATGGTCACACTGCTTACATTAGAAATTCTAAAATATATTCCTGCTTTTTGAAAAATGAGTTTTATTATTGGTACTTTGTTTAAAATGTAAGTATGAAGATCTGTAGTACTCGCTTGTGTACATACTAAACCCTTCCTACTTTCGTAGTACATTTAAAACTACATCACAACTTTACTGTTTATTATTCGTCTGTCAGATAGCCACACCTAGACATGTCTAAGACTTATAGAAAAAGCACACTTGTATTGAGGAAGTGGATCAGCTGATAGAATGTGGGGCCCTTACCAGCTGAAACGATTGCGTAAACTCATTTTTGGAAGAACACTGGCAGGTGGTCTTGGGTTATTACAGAAAATGTATCAATCTGTCAGTGATTCAGGGACTCGGTGACAACATTGAGTTATATGGTATAGTTCTTGAAATCTGCTTAATGTGTTGTACATGCAGCTCGTGTGGGAAAGCTCTGTAATGTGCTCAGGTTTTCTGATTGAATGGACAGCATCATTATCAGTTGTTTTTCCTTGTTAGTATTATTCAGAGTAATGAAACTGTAAAGGCAGTACTGCAGTTTTCAAAATTCACAGCTATAGTGTTGATGCTAAACTCATACATGTATGCAACACACAGGGGGCCAAAGGGCTTGCTTCACTAGTGGAAACCCAGGCAGAGTATACCAGTAAGACGCACAGCTGTCAAGTTGCAGCTAAAGTAATTGATGCCCTGCCAATTGTCCTGCATACACTCCCCCCTCCAAATACTTTTAGTTGAACGTGCTGCTAATAAACCAGAGGGGACACACGTTATTTTATACCTGGAAAAAGCTACATCGTTAACCACAAACCACTGTGAAAATCTTCAGGCGGAGTGCTAGTAACTCACTGACTCTCATTTTGACTGAAGGATTATGTTAAGAGGATCCATGGAGTTACATTTAAATGTATTCAATGTCCTTTCATTAAAGAATATTATTCAACGCAAACATATTATAACACCATTAGGTGCTCACATTTAATAATGTAAATGTAGTTAGACACTAAAATGTAATTCCATCCCTACGCTGCAGCTGGTGGTAAATGATGAAGTGTTTGTTAATCAGGTTATCGTTGCTGCAGGGCGGCTTAGGAAGCAGCACAGCTAAACTCATGTCAGTGATCGGCTAATGATCGGTGAACAGTGGTAGGCTAGTGGTTAAAATAAAAATTAGGATCCCTATTACAGTACCCACACAATGACCTAAAATGGATTAATTTGCACCTCTTTAGTTCCACAACAGCTTCCCTTAGGGGCTGCACTATATATGTAAAATCTATTGCAATTGCTATATCACCATTTGCGGTACACAGCTCCGGAAAAAATGAAGAGACCACTTCAAATGTTTCTTGAATCTCAATCTCTACATGTATGGCAGCCATTCCAGTGTCTGTTGAATTCAACACAGAGAGAAATTGTCAGTAGTTTATAGAATACAATAAAAATATATATAATTATTTAACTCAAAGACACACCTTTAAATAATAAAACCAGAGAAACTGATGATGCTGCAGTGCTCTCTCAATTTTTTAAATGGTAGACTGTTGCATGTGCCAAGCACAATGCACTGCATTTAGATATTTGGCCAATCCGATGAAGCTGTACTGCTCTAGATGTTCTGCCCCCCAGTGTACAAATCGAATGGTTGTAGGTTAAAGCCCATGGGTTTGAGCTAGGTGTCTTATGGCTTAAAGGGGGAGAGGGAAGTAAAGGGGATGAAGAGGAAGAACTCGTTTTCAAAAGAACAGCACGTCTGTTATTTGGAAGTATTTTGGTTTCAAAAAAGATGACATTTTATAAATACTGGTTTTATACAAGGCAGTGTCGTTCACGCACAGAGGACACCGTTTACCCTCATTATATCTGTTAAACACGACAGCTGCTGCTGCAGTATAACCATCAGAACTCTACACATATCAGAACCTCACTTATTGTTTCATATTCTGCCTACTGATCAAGGAGACGTCTGGTCACCATGGAGCCTCTTTAAAAAAAAGTTGAACTGTTTTTCTGCTCTAAGCACAGCCGTAGTGTCCTGGTTGTCATCTGAACTCATGCTCATGTACGTTGACAACAGTGGACTTGAACCTATAAAAATAATGTGTGTGTTTGTGAACGGCAAATATAATTTCCCCCAGAAAAAGAAGTCACCGAACTTTGTTCCGGTACTTTCTGGCAGCACAACATGTGGAAACGCAAGAACCTTAAATTGAACGCAAAATATAAGATCCTCCGAAGATCCTACATCTTCACAAAGCTGAGAATGTTCCGATCTGTTCAACCTGTGAAGTCAGTTCAGACATGTTATTAATTCAGATCACCCCCAGACCCTCCACCCTGTCATAACATCCCCATTGTCTCTCCAGGTGGTATGGCCAAGAGAAGGATTACAATGTCCTAGTGATGGACTTGCTTGGACCCAGTCTGGAAGACCTCTTCAACTTCTGCTCTCGTCGCTTCACCATGAAGACGGTCCTTATGCTGGCAGACCAGGTAGCTACCACGCACCCACATCAACCTGAGTGTAATGTTCAGCAGCCAATGGGGCTGAAGGATGGTTTGAACAAGTAATGGAGACTGTCCTGGTTCCAACCTACTAGCTTAGTCTGTGTGTAAAGAGTAAGCATGATCTCTGCTTTGGTTTCCTGTGGGAACTGTAGTCCCTCCCAGAGTCCAAAGGCTGGTTACCACAGCAGACTGTTTTTACATTCAATAACATCAAGAAATGGGGCATTGTCCATGATGCAATGAAGGCTCTGGGAATACAGTGTTTCCTGCTATAACACACAACAATTCCCTCTTTAAAGAAATAACTATTGTTGACTTTAATTAACCAATATTTGTCAGTGCAGTGAACGGTTCTATCTGATGTTACGTTACTGAACAAGGATACAAGCCTTTGTTCATTGTGAAATATTTAACTATGCCATTGTTTTCCTCCTCAGATGATCAGCAGAATTGAGTATGTACACACAAAGAACTTCATCCACAGAGATATCAAACCAGACAACTTTCTCATGGGCATTGGCCGTCATTGTAACAAGGTAAGATCTGGCAGGTCATTTGGTTATCTATTTATATATAAATATATAAATATATAAAAGCTACATTCCCTGTTCTTGACTCAGCAAAACAAATGAAGTGTTATCCTATTTGTAAAATAATCTTAAGAGAATAGGCTAATGCAACTGTTAATACATCTGCTGTTCCCATCCTGAGAGATTGGATGGCTGTAAAGCCAGTGGAGGAGTTCTGTAATCTCAATAGAAAAATCTGGTCAGGCCTGCACCGCCATATTCCTACATTTAAATGATAACCAGCCATTTTATTCATTAATCTTGTGCCAATCAAATGTAGCCCTGAGACAGCCGATCTTCCATGTTGTCTTCTATTTGGGGAAAAAAAAGTCTCCTTAAATGTAGTTGACTGGATCATTTTTTTCTTTAATCCTCAGAAAAGACAATTCGCCTAGACCTACAATATCAGCCTTTTTTTTCTGTAGCATTTGTTCATTGTTTTTGTTAATGGTGGCTTTTTTTCACGGACATAACAAGACCATTTTGATTTTGTTGGCTCTCTCAGCTGAACATATCTAACCAGCCTTTTGCTTAAATGCTTCTCTTAGGCTTAGTGTCTCTTACCATTCATCTTTTATAACTCTGTCTGGGCTTTCGTCTGTGGAAGCTAATTCCTTTCCACCTCTCTCTGCAGTCTTCTGCAACACTTCTTTTCAGAAGTTGCAGTTACTCTCTTTTCTCCCACTGATTATAAGGTTATTTAAATCAGTTTCAGCAGTTAAGCTTTGACAGTCACCACATGATATTTTGAAAAACAAAAATGAATAATAATAATGGTTTTGAAAAACTATTTAAAGATTCTTTAATAGCCTACCTTTGTAGCTGTGGTTGTGTATTCAATTTATAGTTTTGTCTCATAAGCTTCTGTCTATATTAAACACTTCAGGCTAGCTTTAACAAACACATTGACATAAGGTTACAATATATTTTAGGCTACACACAGCTGTGTATTTTTGTCAACCAAATAATTTGTTTACCTATTTTGTTAATATAATTATTAACCTTTTTAGTCCTTTTGACCTTAAACGCACAAAATGATAACTAGTCTTTGTTCAGTAGAGTTATACTTTGTTACAGACAACCATTCAGTAATGTGCTTTAGTTTAGGCAAGTCATATCAAAGTTTTTCAAAGCCAGGCTTCAGTTGAAATAACAATGCAACTCAAACAATGCCGTTAACATTTCTCCTGAAGCTTTTTCTCTTTTTATTTTAGGCTTTCTTTGTTTGCTGCTGTCCATCTTGCTGCTATTTTTCTTGCTATTGAACTTTTGTCTCTTTCTGCTTTCATATTTCACACTTTTTGTTTGCACACATGTATTATCGCTGTCCGAGCCTTAGCTTTTTGAATTGATTCTCTATCATCGGTTAATGTGTGTGAAGTGAGGAGCTCCACAGACACAAAGACAATCAACAATAGTAGATAGTTAGCTTAGCAGTAGTTGAATGTTAAGCAACTAGTTGAAGAAAAATACTTTCTTTTTGAAACCCTTTTACTTCGAGGCAGGTCCAGCGATGGTTCAGAGCTAGCGCTTGTTTGCAAACCGGTTTTAGGGGTTTCCACTGCAGTGGCGCTGACTCTGGCCTTTACACAAATTCTTTAACTCTGCTATAGAGCCTAGGGCCGACAATGTGGGAGGCTTACTTCAGATGATGGGGGTAGGATGTAAGCAACAGTTCAAGGCGAGTATGACGAGTTGTAGAAGTAGTCGCTACCAGATCAAGAAAGTGTCTGATGGATTGCCACTCTGATTTAACGGCTTTACCGATCCCTGGGTTGGTCCAGATGCTCCTTGAAAGTGGTAAATGGAGACGTCGTGACGTGGCAACTATTGGGATCAAGTTGATGGAAAGCAAATGGGTTCTTGAGCGGTTCGCAAGATACACCAACAGCAAACCAAGCACCAGCACAGAACTGAAATGGAGCTCCTTTCAGTTGGGCAGGGGCACCATTGGTGCTTTGCAGGTGGAACTTTAATAGATCAGAACCAGAAGTTTTTAGATGGAACTGTATGTTTTTTTCAAGCTAAGGGACTTCATTCTATTTTATCATTCAGCTGTCAAACATTGTAGATGTGTGTAGTGGAATGAGGGTGGGGTCTTTTGCCTCACAACACGGCAAATGTATTAACTCTAATATTCATGAATGGTTATGGAGGACAGAATTGTTTATAAATCCAAAAGCAGGCATCAGAAGATTGACAGCAGACTCCTAGTGTAAATTATCACTTACTTTGCACCTATTGCAAAGTAAGTGATTGATAGTGCACCAACTAAGAAAACGGACTCTCTAAGCCTTTCCAGTCTAAATGCCTATGTAAATCCATATAATTGTAAGATGTTTATAACTAGGGATGAACCGATGCCTCTGCGGGGTGGTTCCCACCATCTGCAAATAAGGTGAGATGTGCTAATGGCAGCCTCCGATGTTTGTTTTGCTCGGTGAGTGGAAGAGGTTACGTTCGCTTTTTAATATTGACAAACCTTCATTTTAAAGAACAGTGACTGAGGGCAGTCTGCCCTAACTTTAGAGTCCTTCAGACAGCGTCCCCTCTTTCCTCTGTGAAGAGCTGCTGCGGGGTACAGCATGCTGCATGTTTATGCCTCGTGTAGCGAGTATTTTCAGGATCAGTAGATACAGTCCAACGTTCAGAGAGTCCTCTGTGCTACTGTTCACTTCACTAAAGGATTCCCAACTTCTAAACTCTGCAAAGTGGCGCTGCTGATTCAGTCTCTGTGGCAGCAGAGCTCAGCCGTCAGAGCAAAAATAACAACAATGTTAAAATAACAAATGTGATTCTATTAAATATGCATTTATTCATTCATCAAATATGACTAATAATTGATCATTATGGACAAAGAGAAACAGACAAAACCATTTCACTTTAAATCTCCTCAAAGAGATTATAGTACAGCAAAGAGATTTTGAAAAAAGTATTTTTAGGATTTTGTTTCAAGGGCTAAAAAACACATTTGTTTTCCTGGACAAAAAAAAAACCAAAAACACAATTGGCATTGGTTTGTTACTCAAAACATCTCAAGTTTTCCATCCACCCTTAAGTCTAAATATAATCAACAAAATATATGATCCAATTCCCCAGTCATTTTACAATTTCAATGGATTTTCAATGTAGCCTGGAAATGTTTCAAAAGTATATATTTTTTAGGAAATGGGAATGTTGGCCGAAACAATTGATAAAACCTAAATACATAAAGAAATGTTCATTTTATAAGGATCTTCATTTAGGTAACAATAGTTGCATTATATTTTCTCCGTCAGTTTGTGATGTCATTTGTTCGTCTGCATTGAGTCATGCACTCATAGTATCCTGAAATTAAAATAGATTATTCTGTTTGCATTATTTGGAGCCCTTGCAGACAGGCAACGTCTGGTAGAGTAAAAGAATGGTATGTATGTTGTACCAACTTCCATGATTTGTGAAAGTAGGTTCCCTTCTTTAATGAAAATGTTTGTAGTGTATAGAGGGCAGTTGACCTTACAGCAAATCCGAGCTAACTGGGTCTTGCTGGGTGTTCAAATGAAGGTTTGCATTAGAACTGCGGCAGTGCAACGCATTCCATCAGAATGTTGCAGCTCGTTTTATCTTGGACGGTTTGTGTTGTCTGTTCAAAGGATGTGACAAAATCTAAATTAGTGTACCAGGTTGATGCCTGCAATCAGAAGGAACCTGATGATGAAAGCCACTTCTACAGTGAATGATTGGGAAATCAGGACTTCAGGCCAATAATTCCAAAAACTATGTAAGCCTCCCACAATATATAGAACATTTTAGCATTTGCAGGCCATGATGTTTGGGGAGCATTAGCTCTGTCTATATATATATATATATATATATATATATATATATATATATTGTAGAAAACAGGATGTCTTTTTGCTGGCGATCATTTTGCCTGTGCAAAATCTTCTGCCAGTGCTACATGTAGAGGAGGACAGTCCAGCTGATGGTTCGGTTTGATTAGCAATACATGGCTAAACAACTCCAGATCTTATGCTCCTCCTCTTTTTGCATCCAATGTCGCTGTTTAGAATTTCAAAATTCTGGCAGAAATGTTCTCTCTTCTTGCAGGTGGGCGGGAGACAGATCTGTGTGAAGTACCTGAACAAAAACACACACAGGAATTGTGCTGGCAATCTTCCCTAGCTTGCGCAGTTTGTTTTTTCCCCCAAATTCCCTGTTGACTGCTTCAAAGGCAGTTTGGAATTTTAACCCTCCGTACCTACAGAGTACTGTGGGCAATGTATCTCATGCATTAACCAGCCTATCCCAGCTGTACAGGACACTGTTAGTTAGTATTTCATTTTTTTAACATTCCCTGCACCATACACTAGCAGGATTTTCTAGTTGTGCATCGAAAAGTACAGGTTTAAGAGTGTTTGAAAAAGAGAATCATTACAAAACAAGTGAGTAGCTGATCAAAAACTAGTCATAAATAATTATTTTTTAAGTGCCAACATGTGCTAGTCCTGATAAGCATGTGCTAAGGACCAAGTGATGCTGTTCATTACCATGTCCTGTCAAGTGTTTAATAGTTTAGTGTTATATATTGAGTGAGCCCTCTTTGTACGATACAGTTTACGCGTATACGCTTCATCATGAACACCTCTGCTTCAGGTTAGTCTATGGCTGAGTGTGACTTAAGTTGTGTGCATGTAGGGTCAAACTGGTCTCCATACACATGTTCATGTTGTCTGCTAAAACTAAGGGACCATGCCCCGAACAAGTGCTAGCACCAAAACGGTTTGGTTTGGTTTGGTTGGTACGGAAAGGTACTAATGTGGAGAACAAGCTCGTCTTTGTAGAGGCACTTTGTCCCGAGGGGGAGCTGCTGCTGTTGGGGTACCGTTGTTTCATGACGCCTAAATGAATTATAGAAGTACGTTGCGCTCCAGTACAGACCAAGTGTCCATACTTGTTTCTAAAATGCTATGCTGCGAAACATATCACAATATGACAGCTAACCATATGCCTGGAACTTTGGTCCATCATAGTGACGGATATGAGAGAGTTGGAGATCTTAGCTCTAGATGTTCTTTAGAGGCATCTTAGTGTGATACAGGTATCTATTTAATTACACAATTTATAGCTGGCTCACTATACATTTTTTCCAATACTAACAACTAGTACAGACCTAAACCCCGAATGTTTAGCTGCGTTTGATTGTTTTTGACGTAAGCGTGACAACAACTCCCCATGTTTGTGTTGTCCTGTGAACAACCTGGTTCAGATATCCACTTCGCTCTCCAGGGTGAATTGGTGGAAGATGGACAACCATGGGCCCTTTGCCATCTGCTGCCCAACCCCCCTCTCTCCCCAGGTCTTTTTCTAAGCCATGGTGTTGCCTGTCTGCACTGGTGTTCATTGTCACTGTCAGGCATAATATTGAAGTCATCTCCATGTTTCCAGACACTAATAACTAGAGGCTTGTTGTACAGGGTTGATCTTACTGCGGTTGTCCTGACAGAAGAAATCCACAGTGATGTGGTTTCTTCTGGACTGATGGCCAGACTGATCACATCTGTACCACAAAGATTTAAACTGGATTTGTATGCCTATGTAGTTCCAGCCTATCCTAGCTGTACAGGACACTGTTAGTTGTATCAATGGGAGAAAACCATGTGGGTGCAACCAGAAGTGCCTGTTGTACTCATGCTTACTGTGACTGAAGGTGGATAGAGGCTGTGATTTTGACCCCTGCCCCTCTACTGTCTGCCCTAGTGTTTAGACTCGTCAGTGGGGAAGAGGAAAAGAAGCTTGGCTGTTAGCTCTTCTCAGGACCCACCTTTCTCAGGATTAAACCAGGTGTGACCTTTACCACAACACCAGCTGCCTCACTACAGCAGTTGTTTGCTTTGCTATCATACCTAAATACACAGGTTTAGAGTGAGTCAGACCACCAGCACCCATATTGCACTCATAATACCCAATGTATACTCCCACCCAGTATTCACTTCATCACAGTGGGTAGGAAACTAACGATCCTAGTTTTGCCCAGGGAGTAGCTACTGTTTTTATTTCTAATGATACATGGTCCCAGTCACTTTAATCATTGCTCAAATGGCTTCCTGCCCTCTTTAAAAGCCTATTGGTTCTTTAATGTAATGTTATTGCTGATAGTTATGAAAGCGTTTATCCAAGTCGAGTGCAATGATTCACTATATATAGTCATTCAGGCCTAATCCCAGAGTTGAGGCAGGATTGAGCTTCATTTAACCTGATCCTTGTATCATTAGATCGCAGGCCTTCTGACTTAACCCTGTTTTCACTCCTAAAGGATAGACAGAAAAGCTCTGAAATAACAATGTTATAGGACACCTATACCACAAAGTCAAATGTATCACTTCAGTTGTCATAATTAAAGTAAAATAAATACAGTCCGTTTATGTAAAATGTATCCAAATGTTGCACACCCGCCTTCAAATGTACATAGTTTTAAAGCTGAAAGCTCCATGCCACTCACTAAGATACAGAGACTACTTCAAAGCTGCTTCATTAAAGTATGTTAACTTTAACTTGTTTAATAAAAACTCTTGCCTATTTTGTTTAATCCACTGCCAGCCCGGCCTGCTAGCATAGTCAATATTGATTAATTTGACAATTATTATATATATTTGACTTGCAAGTATGCTGATGTGTTTGAGGTGTAGCAGACTTTGGAGACATTGTGTTAGTTGCTATTCCAGGTTGTCTGGTATGGTCACATTTGATTGGAGTACGTAGCAGTGAGCATGGACAAGAACTTTCTATATGTTGTTTAAAGGGGCAGTATAATGTCTTACTCTCCAAGCGTGTGTGTTTGAAACAGCGTTTCAATACGGGTTCCCAATGATATCCCATATAGTTTGATAAAAGCAGTTTTTTCCTCTTCACTCATGGCTGTTCTCCCTTGTTCCTGTTACTGCCTCCCACCTCAGTGTAGGATCTCACATCAATATGTATTCTGTCTTTGGGTTTAATGTCTATTGAAGCCCTGCTGTCAGCACTGTATGAGAACACCTTACTGTTGGAGATGATCTGCTCTGCAAACATTGCCGATACTATTCAAAGACACTTGTTTGTAAGATAGAAATAAAAGCTTCCTCATGTCTGACCTCCTTACGGGTTACATTCAGGTTAAAGATATTTAGAGATCTTATAGCGACCACAAACTAGTTTTTTAATAGCAGCGTTCTGAACAAACCTGGACAGTGGTGTGTGACATTAGTCTTGAAAGAGTTTGAACATGCACTCCAGAGGTGTTTCATTTACTTCAGTTACAACAGCAACACATAGGTTTTAAAAGGGACAGCTCTGGCAAACACCGACTAAAGATATGGATTATAGGGCTTATTTTAAATGTTGTTGGGATGTATGAAGATGGATAAGCCTACACAGGACAGCAAGACGTCAGAGCTGCCAGGTTCAGCCCCGTTGAACTCTTGGTTTGCTGGGACAGATTATCTTGCTAATTGTCTCACATGGTTAACTTTCTTCGCCTGGAAACCCTTAATAGCCGTGTTGTCTGGATGTTCATATTAGCAGTAAGCATTCATGCATGGTGAGGTTGGGTTGGCTATGGTCTGCATATTCATGAAGTGTTCATGTTGTGTATAGTCACTGATAGTAACTGGAATATGTATGAGCCATCACATCACGGACTACAGATGACCTTTCATTTTGATTGACAATATCTGATTATTTAACACCTAACAACACTAGATTAATATGCTCTCACAGCATAATGACATCTGTGGTAACTTCATCATGAATACGTTTTGTAAAATATATCTCAAAAGGTATCTCATATCTCAATGAAAAACTAAATTGCACTTAATATTATATAAAATGAGTTAAAAAAGTGTCTGTTGGCAAGTTTCTCTATGGCGTCAGGCCTTTCTTACTACACTGAAGCTATCAAAGGTGATGTTATTTTTAGGGATGTTGATATGACACGTATAACTCGCAGCCCCTCAATCAATGCAGTTGATAAAGCAACATTCATATTAAAGCAGGACCCAGCTAACTGTCTGTTTTGGATCTCATCTGTCAGTGTGAAGTCACTGATGGATAACCAGCATGTGTTCTCTCCCTCTCTCTCAGTTGTTCCTTATTGACTTTGGCTTGGCAAAGAAGTACCGAGACAACCGAACACGGCAGCACATCCCCTATAGAGAAGACAAGAACCTGACCGGCACAGCACGCTACGCATCCATCAACGCACATCTGGGCATTGAACAGAGGTCTGTGCACCTATTCTGCTCTCAAAACAGACATGTCTGCAGCTATGCCCTGATTTTAGTTCTCAACAACTGATGTTATTTCTGTGTGCAGCCGCCGCGATGACATGGAGTCGCTGGGCTACGTGCTGATGTACTTCAACAGAACCAGTCTGCCGTGGCAGGGATTAAAGGTATGGAAATAGACTGGCATGCTCCTTAATCACCTTTACGCAGCATCCCATTATAGAATGTTGAGGCACAATTATTACTACGGTGTTTTTTTCTCACTTTTTAAAATATAAGTGTCACTTTATGTTTGTGTTATTATGTTTACATGTTTTTTATATTATTTCTCGGGAAGCACTTGGACTTGCCTATTAGAAATGTGCTGTGTAAATAAACTTTAGCAGCAGCCAATGACCTGTGGTGTCAACGTGATCGTAGCTTACTCTGATACTGCATTATATTGCAAAAGAGTCATCGTCTCAGAGTATACAGAGACGTTGTAGTGGTAGAATGTCTCTAGGACTGTTGCTAATGTTGTGTCTATTTGTCAGGCTGCCACAAAGAAGCAAAAGTATGAGAAAATCTCAGAGAAGAAGATGTCCACCCCTGTTGAGGTCCTCTGTAAGGTAAGAACCTGGTCCTCATGGAGTGTAAAAGTTCCTCCTCGACATTCACACAACTCACATATGACTCGATGCTTTCAGGGTTTCCCAGCAGAGTTTGCTATGTATCTGAACTACTGCCGCGGCTTACGCTTTGAGGAGGCTCCAGACTACATGTACCTGCGCCAACTGTTCCGCATCCTTTTCAGGTAAACACACATCCTACATACACTGGGAAAAGGCCTTTTTGCTGGGGAATGTTTTGATACCAGGGTTGATGCAAGTCTTCAGTACCACCTGAGACAAAAAGGAATGTAAAAAGAGGTGGCAAATCTTCACTAAAGGCTGCTTCAGTCCAGTCGGATGAAATGAAGCAGTCCCAGCGATAAATCTTGGGTCTATTTTTTTGAAGTAGTACACATCAACAAAGGAGGCTTTATTTAGTGCAGAACTGTTTCTATGCCGTCACCATATTCTAGTGTTGCTTTTTTCCCTTCTATTCTTAAGGACTTCCCTTCTCTCAAACCGCTCATTGTTGTTAATAGTGTGCTGCCAATGTGTTTCTATTTTTTTTTTAAGGACTCTGAACCACCAGTACGACTACACATTTGACTGGACCATGCTGAAACAGAAAGCAGCCCAGCAAGGGGCCTCCTCCGGGGGCCAGGGCCAGCAGGCACAAACCCCCACAGGCAAGCAAACTGACAAACCCAAGCCTAACATGAAAGGTTAGTAGCAAACAGCCAAGCGACGTTATTTACAGACACCAATTGCTCATATATATTTATATTCAGTTTTGTAAAAAAGGAGTATTAGATACTGTTTACCCCTAACCACCACCCCAGTGCCCTTTGTGTTTTGTTTTTTTAAAGAGTAAAACACCAAATTGGAACTCAAAAGTAGCTTATTATTCCTTTTGGAATAATGAAGCCAAACATTATTACAAGTTTCAGGAGGCACCTTAAAGAACAGAGCATCCCAAATATAAGCATTTAGTTCAATTGGTCTGTCTTGCAGAAGCAAGCACGTCCTTGGGGAATTTGACTACTAACTTTGTTGCCATGCTATTCTGTTCCTTTTGTTGGGGTTGGAAAACAGGCTCTTTGTTACCACTCTGTTAATGCGGACCAACTTACCAACACTCCTCTGACCCTTCTCTTTATTAACATTTCCTCTTAAAACTGGACAATGTTAGACCTATTGATTTTGCTTCTTTCCGCTTGTTTTCCTGTATTTGACTGCACCATTATTGATCACACACCTGGGCTCAGGCAGAGGAAGTCTAGGTGAGGCTCAAGGAGATTCCCTGGGGAGAATCGGTCCCTCGGGGCTGGACTGAAGGGTGAACCTGTGAACTGTCACTAATTCCACAGTCGCTCTCCTGTGTGGCTGACATTTAGTCAGCTCCGCCACGGGGGGTTCATGGGGGATAAAAATATGGAGAAAATGGTAAATGCATATGGTGTAAGTAACCTTAAAATCTGCTTTAAGCACACTGTCAGCTCGACATGAGAGGTAACTTGTAGTGAGTTTTAAGACACTCTTTCAACAAGCCTGTCCACAATATCCCTTGACGGTGATGTGATTAGTTATAGAAGTGCAACATGGGAATATGAGCATGCATTTAATTAAGTGCTGCAAAGTTTAGTGTCATTCTACACATGATAATTTTGACTGCAAACATACAGAATATCAGTATTGGTGGCTTCTGTGACTGCTAATAACTGCTATTGGCAGAATTAGCCCGACCCTTCTTTTCAGTGGAGACTTAGTTCACCATTAACCAGGGACTAAGCAACCTCTGTGGAGCAGAGCTCCGGACTTCAGCCCCCACAAACACAAAACACACAGGCACCCGGTCAGGTGAAGACCCCCTGATCTCCGGTACTGACGCTACAGCCGAGGGGCTGGAGATAGGATGTTGATACAGAGCAGCTGGGAGAGACTGTCCACATCTCCTCTCTCTCCACTGTCCAGAACCATCCCATGGGGAGAGGAAATGCACTTTAATGCCAGGCTGATCCGAGTTGCAGCAGTGTTAATGAAATAAAGTTACATTGTCTTTGTGAAAATGAATGTGACTTTTACTTACACAGCCAGGGGCCTCAAAGCACAACATCAGTTGGAGCCCACCTCTTCAGGACTAGATTATCTTTAATTGACTTGTTTTTCAGTTTCTGTTCATTAACATGTCATTTTATGTGAAATGTTAAAAAATGTAATGTTTTCTTTTCAGTGATTAGATCATTTTATGACATCAATGAAAGCAGCCGCACACAACCATTTTTACAGATACCGCTACTCTAAACCACACCTGGTTAATATGGCTGCATACTTCTTGCATTTCCTGTTGCAGTTACGAGGGCTTCTTTTTTAAAGTCTATGATGTTCAGAATGTAAGGCGCTGGCTTAATCAGAATGCTAGCTTACATTTTTTTAAAGATATCTGACATCGGTCCGGAAACCAAACCGAGGTAATGGGAGGTAGACAAATGAGCATTCAGACCGTGCTGTTCAACAAGTTCTCCTGCTCTTGCCTCTCCCTGTCAGTCAGTTCTCCTGATGGAGCATCACACGGCACCGGACGGGAAACCGCTCATCAGAAGCTGTCCCAACACGTCTCACTCCACCCAACACTCCACTTAAAAGGCACACTTTTGCCAGCAATAAACATGAAGTTTAAGAGTAGTGATCCCCACGCCAAACTGTTGGTTCTTAGGAAGCCACATTTATTTTAGTTTTCACTAGTCGGTACAGTTTCCATGGTGATGAACCGGCAGATGTCACATGAATTACTGGTGGAGTTGCACTTTCAGTTGAATGAGTATTTGAGGGAATCAAATTCTTGAAATTCTTAGAGGGAACACCCTGTCATACCTGAGTTAACCACTCACACCCTGGGTGTATCTTAAAGGGGCAGCACCTCACTATTCATTGACTGTAGGCACAAAATGAACATATTGCACTTTTTAATATGTAAACAAAGAGTATTGCTTTACTTCCATGTTGTGCTTTATTCCTGCTAATGTCCAACTAAATGCTCTTCACTTGGATTCAGTGCATTTTGGTTTTCCCTCTTGCACTGTGCAATGCAGGAGTAAAGTTCAGCAGAGTTTATCACAGCGCAGTGTTTGATGTCCTGACCAGAAAGTATGTGTGTGTGATGTGTGCAACACTGAGCCGCTGTGATCAGAGCCCATAGCACATGAGCGCTGCCGTTCAGTAAAGATATATGACAGTGTAGCCTCAGCTTCTGCGGGGGACCATCTTGCTATTAGTTCGATCGCAACCCAAAAATGATGGGTCACAGGTCCTCTGTCCTCAGTGTGCGTCTAACTGCCACATTCTGCATTCTCTGTGCAAATGCTCACAGCTCACCTGTTTGTCCATGTTGGCTCAGGTATTCCTGTCAGTGAATCTCACAGCCACACAAGGGCGTATTGATATGACAGACACAACCCGCCCAGCTAAGCAGAGTCCCTCTCAGATACCGGAGTGTTCTGCCTTATCGTCCTTGCAGACAGTGCTGTACAACAGAGTGTCTTTAAATCTTTTGCATTATTATACTCTTTCTGTCTTTATGCTTTAGTGTATTTCTGTTCCTTTTACTCCCCCTTGTTGGTGTGTGTTACTGTGGCTGATCAGAGGAGCAGAGTGGTGACCCGGATGAATTGGACTTTTCCTCCCTGTCCTTCTCTCCACTCCTCTGCTGTAGTGTAGCATCCTGTACTCTGAAGTGTGTGTGTGTGCTAACTGTGTGTGTGTCTCTGTGTCTGTAGGTTTCTGAGGCCCACAGCAGGGTGCAGCAGTGTTGGTGACCAGGACCAACAAGTCTCTTCCTGGACAAGCGACAAACAGAAAGTCTGTGTCCCCTTCCATAATAACTATCTATGTAATGGAAATGTATAGATTAACACACGCCTTTGTCAGCTGTGTCATCTATATATTCATATGTATATATAATAAAACTCTGCACTCCGAAAGAAAAGGAAGAATGAAAAAGCAGGTTTTTTTGGATGTGGAGGCTGTAGCCCCCTGCCCCCGACCCCCCCCCCCCCCCATCCATCCATCCATGTCTCTGTCCTCCTTTCAGTGTTGACTTTTTGTGAGGTTTCTTTGGAAACTGAAGTTAAGAAGATAAGTCAGCTGACCCTCTTTTTTTCTCCCCCAGTGGAAGCCTCTCAGCATCTTCTCCCCCCCTTCACTCCTCAATTTTTTCACTCCCTCCTTTCCAAGCAAATGTTAAAACATGTAAACATGAAAATTGTTCTCCCTTTTTGTTTCTGAAATAATTGAATGATGCAACCCTGGATGTTATTTACTAAAAAATCAAAATGTTGGATTTTCTTTCCTGTTTTCTTTTTGTTTTCCTATGGTGATTAGGAGTTTGCCTGTCGACAATATAAGCAGCGGATGGCAACAGTCAATGGTAGAATGATACTCTGGCTCTCTCCCTCTCTTTAGAGCTCTGAATTATTATTAAATCTGTTGTAAAATGGTCTTCTCCAAAATACCAATAAAAACATTACATAACTCAGACTTCCAAGCACAAGTCATTATCCAGCACCTTCACAAGGAAACCGTCTCTGAATGTCAGGAGGAGGATTTGGGCATTTCTCTTTATCAAATGACATAGTTAAAACAATCTGGAAGTTAAGTCAAGTGTTAAAATCCGAAGGGGCTCTGGATGCTAAGAGTGAGATAATAGCTGTAGTGTAGTGGAGGAGTCCTGACCTGAGAGCATGGTTCCTCTGTCCTCCACTGCTCTTCAGATACACACTATATAGGATTTTAGGTTCAACTGGTCCCTGGTGAGGCTCAGGGGTTAAGGCACTGTTGTAGACATGAAGGGGAGCGAGCTCCACGGGTTCCACGAAGAGTAAAGGGTTTGAACATTTAAAGTTCATGGCGTGATTTAAATCGATTTGTATTGGTTACATAATAGTAAAAATGTATTAAATAAAACTGACATGTATCAACAGTGGCTTGAAAGGCACTTAATTGTTCTGGATTACAGGTGATTGGTATTGTGTTCTGTAATATTTGTTTTCGGTTGGGCAGATCTCATTATTTAAATCTTGTATTATCTCAGTTTAAAAGTTATTGCTTGAGATCAGAAGGAAAATGAGAGATGTGTGCATGTCCCTGTGCACTGCTGGATGAGTAGTGAGGAAGTGAAGCTGCAGTACACTCCCCTAAAGAAGACCCTCAAACTCAGCATCTGAACAAGGAGACGAGTGGGGGGGCCACAGAGAGACAGGACCCGCTGCAGAGGGAGCAACAGAGTTCAGAGGCTGAGAGGAGCGGAGGAGCTCCAGTCATCCATATCCTCTCTGCATGGTACCTGGGGAAATCCACACCAAAGCCTCTGCAGTTTGACAGTAAGAGAGGGACCCGGCTCAGAGGTGGGTCAAGGTTTTATGGTCTGATGATCCAGAACCATGTAGTCTAGCTGCCAGCAAGGTGACCCTGAAATGGAGGACCCCAAAGTTCACATAAAAACAGCTGGAAGCTAACTTGCATATGTTGGGTAACAATCAGCATACGTTTTGTTAATTAGCACTAGTTAGCATTTTAGCCTATGTAGACGATATTTTTAAAATGGCTTGGACGATTTGGACAGTTTTGGAGTGGTGGTGTGGGTTATTGAGGGTGCTGAGTTCAGGATCTAAAATAGCAGAACCAGAAAGTGGCCACATCTGTCCTCTCTGGGCTGGTTTTCACTACCATGAGTAGTGTTCCGATCATTGGATATAGAGAGCACAAGATGCACATTATGAGATGTACTGTGTACAATTCTTTTTCAAATAAATAAGCAATCTGTCCAATCCTAATGAGTCTCTAAAATCTTCCAAATCGACCCAAAAGTAATCAGAATCAGCCCGAATATTGGCATTTTCCGGTTAAAGCTGACATTGTTGATCCTGAAAATGGCAGAAATCAGCCATGCCTTTTTTTAAACTTTTGGCCAAACTAATTAACGCAATGTATGCTCATTGTGCAAATTGCCCAACATATGCACTTAGCTTCCAGCAATTTCTATGTGCTGGGGACAGTACTGTACATTTCTAACATCTAACTTCAGGGTACTCAACATTTACAGGTTCACTACTCAATGAGCTGCACCTAATGTGTGGCTCACTGAGGTGTAGGGTTAAATAATCATGCAAGTTTTTTATTTATATTAAGGATATGCTGGCAGATAATTCATTTTCTCCCTGAAAATATACTGTAAGAGCATATGAATTCACTAAAACAATACTGAATGGATAGTTTTTATCATTTGTAATCCAGACAATCCTGATCAATTTCACAGGGATATATTTATACTGTATATATACATATCATTTACTCAGTTTATGCAGGAGGATTGTTGTCATGTGAGGGGATTGAAGCAGCCTGATCATGAAAGGATACAATAATGGTATTCTATAGTTTACTCTTTATTTAACTGAGCCTTTGTATATTTTGGATATTCTGATATACAGCTAGGTCCATAAATATTTGGACAGAGACAAGATTTGTCTAATTTTGGTTTTGTACATTACCACAATGAATTGAAATAATTCAGATGCAGTTGAAGTGCAGACTTTCAGCTTTAATTCAGTGGGTTGAACCAAAAGATTACAAAAAAATGTGAGGAACTAAAGCAACACAATCCCTTCATTTCAGGGGCTCAAAAGTAATTGGAAAAATTCAATAACTGAAAATAAAATGTTCATTTCTCATACTTGGTTGAAAACCCTTTGCTGGCAATGACTGCCTGAAGTCTGGAACTCATGGGCATCACCAGACGCTGGGTTTCCTCCTTTTTAATGCTCTGCCAGGCCTTTACTGCAGCGGTTTTCAGTTGCTGTTTGTTTGTGGGCCTTTCTGTCTGAAGTTTAGTCTTTAACAAGTGAAATGCATGCTCGACTGGGTTGAGATCAGGTGACTGACTTGGCCATTCAGGAATATTCCACATCTTTGCTTTAATAAACTCCTGGGTTGCTTTGGCTGTATGTTTTGGGTCATTGTCCATCTGTATTATGAAATGGCACCCAATCAATTTGGCTGGATTTGAGCAGACAGTATGTCTCTGCACAGCTCAGAACTCATCCGACTGGTTCTGTCCGGTGTCACATCATCAATAAACACTAGTGACCCGGTGCCACTGGCAGCCATGCATGCCCAAGCCACACTGCCTCCGCCGTGTTTTACAGATGATGTGGTATGCTTTGGATCATGAGCTGTACCACGCCTGCTCCATACTTTTTCCTTGCCATCATTCTGGTAGAGCTTGATCTTGGTTTGATCTGTCCAAAGAATGTTCTTCCAGAACTGTGCTGGCTTTTTTAGATGTCTTTTAGAAAGTCCAATCCAGCCTTTCTATTCTTGAGGCTTATGAGTGGCTTGCACCGTGCAGTGAACCCTCTGTGTTTACTTTCATGCAGTCTTCTCTTTATGGTAGACTTGGACATTGCTAAGCCTTCCTCCTGGAGAGTGTTGTTCCCTTGGTTGGCTGTTGTGAAGGGGTTTCTCTTCACCATGGAAATGATTCTGCGATCATCCACCACTGTTGTTTTCCGTGGACCTCCAGGTCTTTGTGCGTTGCTGAGTTCACCAGTGCTTGCTCTCTTTCTCAGGATGTACCAAACTGTAGATTTTGCCACTCCTAATATTGTAGCAATTTCTCGGATGGGGTTCTTTCTGTTTTCGGAGCTTAAGGATGACTTGTTTCACCTGCATGAGAGCTCCTTTGACCGCATGTTGTCTTCACAGCAAAATCTTCCAAATGCAAGCAGCACACCTCAGATCAACTCCAGGCCTTTTATCTTCTTAATTGATAATGACATAACAAAGGACTTGCTCACTCCTGCCCATGAAATAGCCTTTGAGTCAATTGTCCAATTACTTTTGGTCCCTTTTAAAAGAGGGTGGCACATGTTAAGGAGCTGAAACTCCTAAACCCTTCATCCAATCTGAATGTGGATACCCTCAAATGAAAGCTGGGAGTCTGCACTTTATGTTCATGTCCATTATATAACTATACTTGGAATATGTTTCAGTAAACAGGTAAAACAACAAAACTTGAGTCAGTGTCCAAATATATATGGACCTAATGTATCTTCTTCCTGTGTGTTGCCACAAACTATCAAACACATGAATGAGCCGCACATGCTTCTTGATCACCATCAGTAAGGCCTTTTGGAAATGAAACCTTTTTCCATCTCAGGCTGAGGGCGGTCTGCTACAGAGCCGGGGACTCAAAGCAGGGGGGCGGGTTACATGGGGTGGGACAGATACTGGACAACAGCAGCATTATCGTTCAGGGGGGGAGAAGTACTCAGATCTTGTACTTGAGTAAAAGTAGAAGTACTCAGATCTTGTACTTGAGTAAAAGTAGAAGTACTCAGATCTTGTACTTGAGTAAAGTAGAAGTACTCAGATATTGTACTTGAGTGAAAGTAAAAGTACTCAGATCTTGTACTTGAGTGAAAGTAGAAGTACTCAGATCTTGTACTTGAGTAAAGTAGAAGTACTCAGATATTGTACTTGAGTAAAAGTAGAAGTACTCTGATCTTGTACTTGAGTGAAAGTAGAAGTACTCTGATCTTTTACTTGAGTAAAAGTAGAAGTACTCAGATCTTGTACTTGAGTAAAAGTAGAAGTACTCAGATCTTGTACTTGAGTAAAGTAGAAGTACTCAGATATTGTACTTGAGTGAAAGTAAAAGTACTCTGATCTTGTACTTGAGTGAAAGTAGAAGTACTCAGATCTTGTACTTGAGTAAAGTAGAAGTACTCAGATATTGTACTTGAGTGAAAGTAAAAGTACTCTGATCTTTTACTTGAGTAAAAGTAGAAGTACTCAGATCTTGTACTTGAGTAAAAGTAGAAGTACTCAGATTTTGTACTTGAGTGAAAGTAAAAGTACTCAGATCTTGTACTTGAGTAAAAGTAGAAGTACTCAGGTCTTGTACTTGAGTAAAGTAGAAGTACTCAGATCTTGTACTTGAGTAAAGTAGAAGTACCAGAGTGTAGGAATACTCTGTCACAGTAAAAGTATTCAAAATGTTCCTCCAGTGAAAGTAGAAAGTACTCTCATCTAAATGTACTTAAAGTAGCGACAGTAAAAGTAGTCATTGTTTGATTGGTCCATTTCAGAATAATATCTCTGATATGTTTTATAATGATTGATCATTAAAGTGTTCTCAGAGCTGGTAAAGGTGCAGCTAGTTTGAATGGCTTTGTATACTGCAGGGTAGCTGCTGGATTTACTGCAGGTGAACTACAGTCTGATTTAAGGGCTGATTATATTTACCATCATTAATACAGATCTGTGAAGTAACTGAAGGGGTTACATACATGTAGTGGAGAAAAAGAACATAGTAGCTCAAAATTGTACTTAAGTACACTACTATAATATAAGTACATGTACTTATAGTTACTTCCCACCTCTGCTATTGTTTGATGCACACCAAGCGCTCTGAATGATTGTGGCGCTCCCGTCCTGTTGAATGCCCAGTCTCATGAATCCTATAAATCATTCATTTTTCAAAAAGCACTTACTGAAAAACACTCAGTAAGCGCTGATCACAATGTAGTTATTAAACTACAAAATCAACACACGCACACACACGTAATATTCTCAGTTATGCTACATGAGCAATGACCCAATGAACACATGTTGAGGTTGTACAAAAGCCCCCTCTCTGCCTTCAGCTGTCTATAAAACAGGGAAAAAGGCCCAAATATTCATTATTTTAAAAAATACAGCCGGGGGAAAAAATGAAGGGACCACTTCAGCCTCATCAGTTTTTTGGTTTTATTATTTATAGGTGTGTCTTTGAGTTAAATTATTATTATTATTTTTGTATGGTATTCTATAAACTACTGACAACATTTCTCTGTGTTGGAATTGAACAGACACAGGAATGTCTGCCATACATGTAGAGATTGAGATTTAAAAACATTTCGAGTGGCCCCTTAATTTTTTCCAGAGCTGTATGTGAAAGGCGTTTTTCCCTTTAGATAACTGTCCAGACAGATAACTATAAGCAATACTGACAGGTTAATGGCTGCCAGAATTGGCCTAGCATAGTGTATTTATCGGTGTAGTGATTGCAGTACAGGTCAACAGGTCAGTGCATGTGACGGCAGTTCATACACTGACAATTAAACTGTTATTCCTCGGGATGGGGAGAGCATTCGGATCTCCCTGACAATAAAGCTGACTTTGACTTCAATTCTGTTACTGATAAGTGATAACTGCATTGCCTCCGCAGGGAAGAGGAAGTTGGCTATGTTTGGGAAAGATGTGCTCCAGCATGCTGAACTGTATTTCCTGTCCTCACAGTGTCCTGCCAGTCACAGTGCAGGGCCCAACAAGCACTCCACATTCGACGGTTCAATATGTTGTCTGCCCCTGCCTTCCAGAAGCAGAGTCACTGAGTGTGACTGTTTGGACTTTGTTACTCTGTAATAAAACCACACTGTCTGCTGGGATTTGCTGAAACCACCATGTTGGTTATTTTCAATTTCAAGTGTGTCCTGAGAGCCACTCTCCCCTTCTGTCCTCTCATGTCTGGACCTACTCCTTAACTTTCATGTGTTCCCTTCAATATGGAAACAGAAAACATCATAGCGTGCTGGATGTCTGATATCCATGCTGAATCAGTCAACCACTAATAACTAAAAACAAGAATGGGTTGAGTATTGACACCTCACTGCCTTATCACTGGAGAGCAGTTCTGGGTTGGACCGATCTCAGCACAGAAACAGACGACACTCAGGAACCTCCTCCTAAAATAACCTGTGTGCTGACAGCAAAACAGTCTCCCTTCATAAATCATTGTTTTCCCACTTCACTGGTTGTCTGTGACACGTGAGGGTTATGAAGCATCCTTTCTGAGCGTCAGTGAAGACTTATAGGAGGTCCTCTCTACTGTCTACTGTAGGGTCTGACATGAAGCTGTGACCTGTAGCCGTACACTCAGGGGTCACCAGGGAGGCAGACAGGAACATATGGGGAGGCGACAAAGGTTCACAAGCAAAATGGAAGAACTCCCCTACCCTATTCTACAAGACCTTGCCTTGCATGTGTGTGTGTGTGTGTGTGTGTGTGTGTGTGTGTGTGTGTGTGTGTGTGTGTGTGTGTGTGTGTGTGTGTGTGTGTGTGTGTGTGTGTGTGTGTGTGTGTGTGTGTGTGTGTGTGTGTGTGTGTGTGTGTGTGTGTGTGTGTGCGTGTGTGTGTGCGTGTATGTGAGTCAGAGAATGTTCAGGAGAACCACACCCAGCTAGTCCAATTACTGTTGGCTTGAATACACTCAGGAAGGATAGGTGAGTGTGTGTGTGTGTGTGTGTGTGTGTGTGTGTGTGTGTGTGTGTGTGTGTGTGTGTGTGTGTGTGTGTGTGTGTGTGTGTGTGTGTGTGTGTGTGTGTGTGTGTGTGTGTTGGGGCGTGTGTTTGGGGGCCACTCCTTTCTGACAAAGCTTTCACTCTTGTTTCAACAGACTGAACACGTCATTTCAGCTGATTCACCTTAGTCTCTGATGCTCTCTGATAAGTTCCCCAGAGAGCTGGACATTATGTAAAAGTCCACGTTATGCCAAATAGTAAATGTTTGGAGTGAAACCATTAAACAGCAGGAGCACCTGCCAGCATGAGAGAGATCATGGAGACGGACGTGTAGCCTCAGGCAGGACTTAGCCGTTCAACGTGTTTGAACAATTGAACCAGCTGCTCTGAATGGTGTGTCCCAACTAGAACAAAGGGAGGTGGGGGGGTTTAAGTTTGCGTATTGCCACAGAGCTGTTGTAGAACCCAAACACCTGAGTGAAACTGAACAAGCTTTGTCATGTCACTGCGCGCTCCAAACACACTAGTCATACCAGTTTGTCCAAAGAAAAAAATACATGTGCAGTCTGCACCACCCCATATCATTCATTAGAGAGGGAATGTTCACTTCAGACCCTGTTTAACATATTTTCCTTTGACTGTGCTGTGAAGAGAGGCTTAAACACCTGAATACGACCTTTGACCTATTCCGGTGTGTAGAGACACACAGCTCCTCTCGCTCTGAGTGTTAGGCCTCCAGCAAAGTGAGTGGAATACTCAATCATTCTCACATCCGTAGTGTGCTCTGTTATATTTGGTGTAAGAATGGGCGTCACTTTCTTTGAACAGTGGTAGAGACAATAAAAATACATCATATAATAAAATAAACTGTACTGCGCGCCACCCTTTTTGTTGTACAGTAGTTCCCCTGCTATTTGTCAGGATACACATTGTTTTTGAAGGAACCAGTATGTGTGGCGTGGGTAAAGTTATTGAGGAAGTTGAGACTTGCACACACCTGTTCCCCACACCGACACACACACCTGCAAACTCACATGATGTTAAAAAGGTGACATGTTGGTAAACCATAGGCCTGTAAAACAAGATTTTGGGTCATTTAGAGTCAGTAGGGTAGGGAGGAATTCATTTGAGTTTACATTCCTTTTTTGTGCAGTCGCACTGGGTCCCCAGAAAATGTTCTCCAGATGTACATGTTCTCTTGTGCAAAACAAACCAGTGTTCTTGTTTATTACATTTCTTTGTGGACACAATCTTTCTGAACATATATAACAAAGTGTTCGGGACAAAATTAGGACAAAGTGACCCTTAAATCCTCTCTGAAGTGTGTGCAGAGCTTACAAGAGGCAACCTTTGGTAGAGGGTAATGTAACCAACTCACAAAGGTGTCATTTAGGAAGGAAAAAAAAAGTGACATGGTGGAGTTAAAGCAGTATTACTAACTACATATTCTGTGGAAGAAGTATAATGGTACTCCTTCAGTACCTACGGGTGTCATTTACACCCCTGGTAAATGACACCTATGGGTGAAAGCTTCTCTCTTATTCAAACACAGTACATGATGACGTACTGTGTGGAATGCTGCTGGTCCAGAGGAGGAGGCTCTGTCTGAGTAGATAAAGTGGCTGGGGAGGATGCTCACATACTGCAGCTCGGCTATTTCACTTACCGTATAACATGCATCATACCATATGCTCAATTCAGGTTCTCTATATGATTATTTACATTTAAGAAAACTAATGAGTCGCTTCACATGGAAGAAACAGTGGAGTAGGAGGAAGAGCATTTCCTATTTAAACATAGTGGAGAATTAAAGCGAAACACAACATCATCTGTGTGTACATCCCTGATATTTACGCTCTTTACACCCATCTATATCCCACTTCTGAGAGATAGAGGTGGCTTCTTTTGGTTCAAACTGATATTTTCCTCCTTCTCTTGTGTCCTTCCCTCTTCTCTTTCGTCCTCCCTCCTTCTGTCTGTCTTATTCCGGGACATGCTGGAAGTCCCCATGTGTGTGATAATGGACACGGAAGCAGATAACCTTAGGAAGGTGGCCGCTTTAATCCCAGCAGGTGAGTCTTGGGGAGGGAAAGAGTAGCGCGGACCAATCAAACAATGACTACTTTTACTGTCGCTACTTTAAGTACATTTAGATGAGAGTACTTTCTACTTTCACTGGAGGAACATTTAGAATACTTTTACTGTGACAGAGTATTCCTACACTCTGGTACTTCTACTTTACTCAAGTACAAGATCTGAGTACTTCTACTTTACTCAAGTACAAGATCTGAGTACTTCTACTTTACTTAAGTACAAGATCTGAGTACTTCTACTTTACTTAAGTACAAGATCTGAGTACTTCTACTTTACTCAAGTACAAGATCTGAGTACTTCTACTTTACTTAAGTACAAGATCTGAGTACTTCTACTTTACTTAAGTACAAGATCTGAGTACTTCTACTTTACTTAAGTACAAGATCTGAGTACTTCTACTTTACTCAAGTACAAGATCTGAGTACTTCTACTTTACTTAAGTACAAGATCTGAGTACTTCTACTTTACTTAAGTACAAGATCTGAGTACTTCTACTTTACTCAAGTACAAGATCTGAGTACTTCTACTTTACTTAAGTACAATATCTGAGTACTTCTACTTTACTTAAGTACAAGATCTGAGTACTTCTACTTTACTCAAGTACAAGATCTGAGTACTTCTACTTTACTCAAGTACAAGATCTGAGTACTTCTACTTTACTTAAGTACAAGATCTGAGTACTTCTACTTTACTTAAGTACAAGATCTGAGTACTTCTACTTTACTTAAGTACAAGATCTGAGTACTTCTACTTTTACTCAAGTACAATGTGTGTGTGTGTGTGTGTGTGTGTGTGTGTGTGTGTGTGTGTGTGTGTGTGTGTGTGTGTGTGTGTGTGTGTGTGTATGTGTGTGTATGTGTGTGTGTGTGTGTGTGTGTGTGTGTGTGTGTGTGTGTGTGTGTGTGTGTGTGTGTGTGTGTGTGTGTGTGTGTGTGTGTGTGTGTATGTGTTACAGAGAGCTGAAGGAGTGGCACAGCACATCCTGTAGTTGGACTGTACACCTGCTCTCACAGGGAGACGCAGCTCAAACGTCAGCCTGTCTCGTCCTGTTTCTCTCCGTCTTACGTCCCATTCCATTTGTGCATTTCTCCTTTATTGTAGCCTTCAGCTTGACTGGGACTGGTTTTACAATGATCATGTTTTCTTGACCTTTTGCTTCACAGGAAGTTAGGAGTATTGGACTAATTCCCTGTTTAGTTCTACTTATGAAAGAAAAAAGAAAGGAAATCAATATTTTAGTTGACGGCTTCTTGGAGCTCACCAGACAGACTCTGACATGTTGGAGTGGAGGACAGGGCAGGGGTTTGAATACAGCCATCCCAGCGTGTGTAGAGCATGCTCAGAGGCTGGCTTTCCCTTCATTATGGACACATGTCCAAAACACAGCAGCATGGAGTCAGGGGCGAAGATCATCGAGGAAGAGGAAGGCATGTGAGCAGCGACAACTGCTACACCTGGTGGTCACACATCATACCACCTAGTTATTTATATTTTCATGGTTTTTTTTGTGGTACAGGAACCAGTTTTTACCTTTTACCAACGCTTAACTGAAGGTCTATTTATTGAATGACCTTCTGGAAAGGCCCCGACCCATAGGTTGGACACCAGAGGACTACACTTGCTACCTGTAGAGACAGTGGATAAAGGCAGCTCCACCTGAGAAACAGGCTGCTGAAACACAGGTTCACATACACGATTACTTTACTGCACAAGGAGTACTTTTACTTTTGATTCTTTATATAAATTTTGCTGATAGTACTTCTATCATTGTAAATACAGATCCGGCGGTCCATAAAATGTTAGATTTAGAAGTTGCTCCGTTAACATAGCCATTATGCCTGCTAAGGATAATGGCGGTCTGTCAGTGTGTGTATTTACAGTAAGGTTTTACAATATCCATGTTAATGTTACAGACTGCAACCTATGGTTGTCACTGATAACCTGTGCTGTTGAGTTTATGTTTTTGTGATGCAGGGTAGGCCTATTATTCAATATAGATACTTAAAAATTACAACTATTATATAGATAAGAAAATCGCAGATCAATTATCATTGAACAGCAGTGGCGTAAACTAACTAAGTACTAAGCTTGATGTACTTGAGTATTTTAATTTGTTGCTAGTTTGCACTTTTCCTCCACTACTACTTAACACCTTTAGTTACTTTACAGATCTGGATTAATGATGGTAAATATAATCTCCCTTAAATCAGACTTTAGTTCACCTGCAGTAAATCCAGCAGCTACCCTGCAGTATACAAAGCCATTCAAACTAGCTGCACCTTTACCAGCTCTGAGAACACTTTAATGATCAATAATTATAAAACATATCAGAGATATTATTCTGAAATGGACCAATCAGACAATGACTACTTTTACTGTCACTACTTTAAGTACATTTAGATGAGAGTACTTTCTACTTTCACTGGAGGAACATTTAGAATACTTTTACTGTGACAGAGTATTCCTACACTCTGGTACTTCTACTTTACTCAAGTACAAGATCTGAGTACTTCTACTTTACTCAAGTACAAGATCTGAGTACTTCTACTTTACTCAAGTACAAGATCTGAGTACTTCTACTTTACTCAAGTACAACGCACTAGGTAGGTTTGAGGTAAAATCATTGAAAAGTAGTTTTTAAACAGCTGAGTAAATTATATTATATTATTATAAATAAATATATTCCTACACTCTGGTACAAGATCTCAGTACTCCTCCCACCTCTGTATATATGGCTTACATGTGAATAGTGTGTATGAAATACACAGTGTGTTTATGTGCTGCAGGGATACTGTGTAATGTTAGATATAAATAACAGGCTGATCAAGATAGGTATTGGATGCTCTGGAAAATATTAAGTGACCACTGCACATTTTTCTTGAATCTCAATCTCTACATGAGAGCCATTCCTTCAGGTGTCTGTTATATTCCATCAGACTTTAAATGCCTCAGAAGGAGGAGGAACCCTTACTGGCCCCACAGAGGGGAAACTTACATCCTGCATTTGATCCGTCCTGGTGTGAGGAGCAGTGGGCTGCCATATGTACGGCGCCCGGGGAGCAGTGTAGGGAACGTGGCCTTGCTCAGGGACACCTCAGTAGCTCTTGGTCTTTCGGGGACTTGAACCGGTGACCTTCCAGTTCCCAAGCCCAGTCCCTTGTGTTTTCCTCTCTTTCCTCTCTCCTACCCCCTCAGACAGACGTTTGTTCCCCTCCCCAGCTTCACAACAGCGCGTAGCTGCGTTGTGTGTGTTGTGTGTGTGTGTGTGTGTGTGTGTGTGTGTGTGTGTGTGTGTGTGTGTGTGTGTGTGTGTGTGTGTGTGTGTGTGTGTGTGTGTGTGAGAGTGTAGTGGTCTATCCTGAGCAGTGAGATAGAAGGAGATACGGCAGAGCGTATATATTTTTACCACCACAATTACAAACAACCCTGTTACATATTTCAATAATTAAGACATGTGGTCAGACTGCATGAACAGCTTAAAAATAAAGCTTGTTTTTAAAATAACTAATAATAATAATAATAATAAAAAGGTCAATTTCTGTCTGCTGTGTTATTTCACATACAGCTCTGGAAAAAATGAGGAGACCCCTGCAGCATGATCAGTTTCTCTGGTTTTACTATTTATAGGTTTGTGTTTGAGTGAACAGATTTTTGTTTTTATAGTATTCTATAAACTGCTGACAGCATTTCTCTGGTTGGAATTCAACAGACACTGGAATGGCGGCCATACATGTAGAGATTGAGATTTAAGAAACATGTGGAGTGGTCTCTTCCTTTTTTCCGCAGCTGTATGTGGATCAGGAGTATCTGTAGGGTCTGCAACAGAGGAACCATGTGGGCTAGACTAAGAACAATAACAGACCATTTTTTTCAAGCTTGATGTTATGTATAGATAGTGAGGATGTGCTTAAAAAGAATCAGCGTGATCTTATCAATGCACAGATGTGCTGCTGCTTATTTTCACCTTGAGTATGTATACAGTGATTATCAATAACAACACGTGTTTCTTTGATTTGAATGTTTATTTCCTCCCCAGCAGTTATGACAATGTCCACAGTGTGGCCCCTCAGTAGGGAGGTCATGTGACTTCCATTGGACCAATAGTTGCTTTAATTTCTAAACCCTAAATCAGTCAAACTTCCCATACCATGATTACTCCCGCTGAACATCAGTTTGGCTTGACATCCTTTATGGAAGTGATGAAAAGCCCCGCCCCCAAGAACAGTATTTCCAGGAATCCCACTTTCTGATAGGTCAAGGGATTCCTGGGAAAACTGGACCCCGGGAGAGAGGAGAATAAACAAGAGGTCAGACAGCGTCCCTCCTCACATCAGCTCAGGATCCGCACCCCCCCCCCCCTCCATACATTAGCAGACCGGATCCTCGACCTGATTAAACTCCTCAAGATGTCATGTTCAACCATCTGAAATATGTTCAGCATTCTTACATCAAGTTATTAACACAATTATTTTAAAGTAGTAGCCTAAACCCAAATCATTTTTTACAGTATACAGAAAAGTGAAAAATGTTCAACATTTTCCCGTTTCCTCAACTTCTACAACCCTCTGTCTGGAAACAGAAACAACATCCTGACATCGATCCACAGGGGCTCTCCGTCCCCCCCCGCAGCCCGGCTGTTTCTGTCCTCCGTCCCGAGCTACAGTGCTTCATCTCAGACTACCAGCTGACCAGAGATGCAGCACTGCACCGTGGGCCGCAGGGATGAGCAGGAAGTCCACTAAAGGAACAGACAGGGACGGCAGTGAGTGAAGGGGCCGTGCTGAACAACACGCTGCAAATAATGTTTTATTTATTTCATTTAAGTTTTGCCAGTTCTGCACAACCCTCCAAATACAGTGTTTTGCATATTTGCACACAAGCTACCTCGCCTCCACTTTCCGTAACAACACTGCACATATTTCATATAATTATTTTATTATTCTGAGTATTTTGCAATAATATACTGCACACGTTTTATGGTATAACCAGATTTCCTGTCAATAGTTGTTTATATCTTAACGTATAATATTTGGTATTTTATTTTTGGGTTGTTTTTCTTACTTTTTATCCTCTAAACTATGTTGATGTATGCACCATGTACACCAGGGTAAATTCCTCAGTCTCTTACCATCATGTAGCACAGCACATTTAAATGGAGCAGAGCACTCATCCTCTCTGTAGAGCATGTAGGAATACATTTCACACATCAAACTTAACGTCCTCTCTTGTAATGCACCCGGAAATTACCATTTTTGGGGTTGATAAATAAAGAGAGGTGGAAGAGATTCAGATGTACAGTATGTTCATCGTCGCACTGACTTACAGTTGACTAATACATATTTCATTTGAAAAGTTATTTATTTCAACTCTTTCAAATGTCAACACATTGCTAGCTGATTTAAATCACAAGGTGTGAATATACAGTTAAAGCAGAATAATAAGAGCATTCTGTAAGCATCAGGAAGTACAAGAGTTAACAGGACCAATCAGAGCACAGAGAGCACAACACAGGCATTCTGTTGGGGAGGGGTCGATAGGAAATGGCTTTAACCCCCAGTAGACACACACACACACACACACACACACACACACACACACACACACACACACACACACACACACACACACACACACACACACACACACACACAAACACACGCACTACTCACCTCCCTGTTTCCTCTGACATCTGAAATAAAACACACGTTGTTGAGGGAGAGACTTTACCACACACACAGTCTCATTTGAATGACAGACATGTGAAGACGATAAACCCTGAACAAGGTAGAAGAAAACCTAAAGACAGACATATGTTTATCCTGTATGTACAGATATTGTTTTTAAACTCTGTAAGGGAAATCTTTCCTCCCAGTGCTGTGCAGAGTCCTGAAGTGTTCTCTTACCCTCTGTGCAGTCTGCAGAATATCCAGAATGCATCTCTGATCTCTGTCTCATCACCTGATGGGAGATATTTACACATGTTTAAATACTGCTCTGCTCTCATTGGCTGTAGCTTTGATGTTCACTCAGACAGTTCTCCTCCATATCATCCCAGAGACAGGGAGAGACTCCCAGCCCGGCCTTATAAGGCCTGAGCCAGCCTTTATTTTTGGGATCATGGAAAATGGGATTGCTGCTTTAGATAAACATTCCCTCTTCCAGTCTGTGATCGCTCACACTGATACCCCCCCCCCCCCCCCTTCTTCCAGCTGGCTACATACATTTCCTTTTCTAGTCACAGTGGGGAGAGACTCACTTAAAAGGCAGCAGAGAGGAGAGGAGAGGAGACCTTCACTCAGTCCCTCAGCTCCCGGCCCAACAAGTCCTTATTAAGAACTACCATTTATCCCTCTCTCTCTCTCTCTCTCTCTCTCACTCACTCTCTCTCTCTCTCTCTCTCTCTCTCTTTCTCTCTCTCTGTCTCTCTCTCTGTCTCTTTCTCTCTCTCTTTCTCTCTCTCTCACACACACACACACACACACACACACACACAGACACACACGCACAAAAGAAACAGTCCCACAGTCTGTTCCCAGGAAGTGTTGCCCTCAAAATAAGCCAACAAACAAATCTTGGCCTCTCTCAGTGTGTGTGTGTTTGTGTGGTGTGTGTGTGTGTGTGTGTGTGTTGAAGTCGATACAATGATGATGTGTGGAGTAGTATAATTTTAACACAATCAATCCCTATTGCAAAGTATTGTGGAGCAATGATAACTGAATGTTCAGGTGAGTATGGAGACTTGGAGGGGACAACCAGTCATACTTACATTTTGTCTCCCAGCTGAAGCTCAATAAGGGAAACTGTATAGAGTAGACAGGAGCTGTATAAATACTGCCTGACTTAATATGATATAATATGGAATCACTCAATAATAACTCCTCTAAAGCTGGAAAACAAACGTTTTATCACTTTTTAAATGTGTGTGTTGCGAATAAAGGCTATTAAAACAATGTGATTGAAGATGAGTCACAGTGAAGGCTAACCTCACTGTCCTAATCGGCAGGACCGTGTGTGTGTGTGTGTGTGTGTGTGTGTGTGTGTGTGTGTGTGTGTGTGTGTGTGTGTGTGTGTGTGTGTGTGTGTTTAGACAGGCTGTGATAACAGTCAAAGCCAATCTCTCAGTTGAGCCAAACATTGCCTAATATGGTCATCTTTCTCTTTCCCCTTGGCTCTAAATCACACACAGGAAGCCATCTCTCCATGTTTCTCCTCACAAACGTAAAGTCACCAGAAACGTGAAACAGACTCAGGTTTACTTCTGCGCTGAAAGGAGAGCTAAACACTGTCAGAGCGGACGGACGAAGTGCAGCACATCAAAGTCCCTGTAAACCTGGGTCCTTACATTAATGACCAAACATGGCAATGCTGCGCTGCCCTGAGGGGAACACTGGACCGGGTCAGAGAAACAGGAGCTGTGGGGGGGGGGTTCTTTACTTTTTCTTTATTTGAACGTTATAAACGGTGAATGCTTCCTAACCTACAGGTCGGCCCCAGAGGGGCCAAACTGTCTGAGGGGTTACAGGACGGTTCAGGGGAAAGCTTTCATGGAAAAATAAAACACACAACACAAGCCTATAGGAGTTGGACCTGCTGTCACTATGGCTGCTTTAGGGCAACAAAATACATCCATATATATTTAATAGTTGCTACAGAATCCTTTTTGTTTTTAAACCAAAAGGAGAAAATATATGGCGACACAGCAACTTTTAAGCAAGTAACTTTTTCCGTTCTGAGAGGTTTATCAGTTTAGAAATCCAGTTCGGAGGAAATGAAACCAAGGTAGTTATCTCAACTTCATGGATGTCAGTGGGAAGAGTGCACATGTGTTTCTTACACTGAGCTCCTCACATTGTGTGTCCAGATGAGAGGATAAGAACTAAAAACCATTCACTTTTTTTTTTAGAAGCCTTGAATTATTAGAATTTAACTAGACGAGACTAAATTGAATATCATTGAATTGTTTTAAACTTTCAGAGTGTAAAAAAAACCCTTCTTTATCCATCTCTTCCGGCAGCCCCCACTTATCTTCCATATGCCCCCTCCCCCCCTTTTGCATGTGAAATTGACCCTGGGAATCATGTTCCCTTGGTCCCAAGGGGGGAGCTGTGAATGTGTAAGGGTTATGTGAAAGTCCTTCTAACCCAGTGCCCCCAAGACTTTTGACCCCTCCGTAAATAAATACAGCATTTCCTCCTCTCCTCCCTCATGTCCATCCAGTCCAGCATGCTTTGATCAACTTTAGGAGCCAGCTCTGGGATCTGAATATGACGCTTTGCTACATTAGCATTAACCTTCTCCAGCGTGTCAGGCGGACAAACTGACCCTGGACTGACAGCAGCCGTTCAGTAGAACAGCATAGCACTGACTTTAAAGAAACATTAAGAGGAAATTACGATTCTATTTCACCATCAACTACCAAACCAAGCTGCTATTGCGATATATTTATGTTTAATTTAATAATATGACTGCCATGAGCTAACCATGAACACTTGAACGTTCCACCAATCAGAGGATAAACTACAGAAACATATTGCTGCACTGTTGTTCAGTAAACGTTAGTGTGAGGACAGCTCTGAGCTTTGATGACCTTCACTTTTTCTATTTCTTCCAAGAACTGTTTATGTTAAAAATTGTTTTTTCATGAAGTTTGGAACCCTGTTTAGGTAAGCAACACAGTTGTGACTGTTGAAGGTGAAATATGCCCATTCTCAAAATCCATATGTGTTATGCCTATGGTCGAAAACAGTTCCTAAAATATTAGTTACCAATAACAACTCCCTCACATCCCAAAGCTGCAGTGCTAAAACTCGAGTCTGTGATGTCATCCAGGATAAAGTGAAAGTCTCCATTGACAATGAATTGGATAAGATGTTAGAGATGACCCTGAGAGTATTGAATACATTTTTCTGATTCACCACTCAGGACCCTACAGTAGATTATCACACGGCATGGTTGAATACTTGAATCTGATTGGTCAATTAAGACATTCTAAGGTATGTTATATGTGAGACAGAGCAATGACACTCTGGTTATTGATGTGAAAATGACCACATTAGTCTATCTGTTTTTAATATTCATTACACTTGCCTTTAACTTAATATATAATACACTGCTCCTTCTATGTGTGTGCTCTAAATCTGCACCTTATGTACATTGATCTGATTTGTGCATGTATTGACACCTCATGCACTTTACTACTTTTTGCACTTTCTGGTTGTACTAACACCAGGGGGCTATCTTTTTAATATTCAGTTTTATATATGGAAACGTTTTAAACCAAGAGTTAAAAGACAAGAAATGGACGAAAACAAGGACAGCAATAAGAAACAATGAACTGGACAATAGAGCACATTTGCCTGTATAATGTATATGACATTGTGTGTGTGTGTGTGTGTGTGTGTGTGTGTGTGTGTGTGTGTGTGTGTGTGTGTGTGTGTGTGTGTGTGTGTGTGTGTGTGTGTGTGTGTGTGTGTGTGTGTGTGTGTGTGTGTCCTACCTGGTTCATCTCTTGCACACCCTCTGATTGTCCCTCTCTTCCATCTGTCTCTGAGCATGAGCACACAACAGGTTCTGAGGGGAAACACATGAACACATGTCCAATCACACATGTGCTTTTACTGACTTATTGTCCTTGTGTGAGATGTCAGTCACACTGCAGCAGGCTATACATCATTTTGCCCATGAAAGGAGATCTCAGCCCCCCACACTGCCCCCTTCACACGGGGCTACAATGTAGAGGCCAAGCTTTCTATCACTGTCTAATAGCAGCCTTTGTTACAGGTTCTCTGAAAAAATTCTGTCTGTAAAATGTTGATAATTCACACCGTAAATGTAGCAAAACAAGGCAGAATTTTTTTTTTTTGTATGATATAAATGATTCCAACCCTTTTGTTGAGTGTTGCTGATCCTCCTCCATATTGCTTTGCTTTGCTCCCAATATTTGATCTGAAAAACTTCCACCTCAACTCAAAGTCTGCTTTAGCTCAGTAAGTTCATTGTGCTCCTGATGTAGCAGAGGAACACTCTGAGAGTTGTTTATTTGAAACTCTTGGACCACTTTTGATTCACACCAAGATATTTCACTGTTTCGCTGATGATGGTTATCTTTGGAGTGCCCTGGCTAAATCCAGTGTGGAGCCCTTTCAGTGGACATCAAGTTAGCTTTTTAGAAACGTAAGATTTCTAGGCATTCTATGGACACATTTCTATACGTGAGCAAAAACCTTTTTTTTTTAATTCTCCAAACGTGATGGCATGTTGGTTTTTTGGACGACCTAAGTCCAGTTGCTGCCTGGCTGCCAGCATGAGCGAACATTTGGTTTTAAAAGGAAATAAAACACGGTGTGTTTACAAAAACGGTTGTCAGCAGTGATTTTTAACCATGATACATTCATGGCAGACAGGAGAGCAGCAAAATACTCATAGTCTTACCTCTCTTACCCCACGCTGCAGAGCAGGGAGTCTGCTGGAAGACGAGGCTTCTTCAGGCTGCTCATCCCCCGGAGCGCTGGAAGGTCACTTGGTCTTCCTGGGAGAATCAGGATTTTCTTTGACTGGTCTTCAGGCTTCTGTTGCAACAGGGTGAGTTGAGTTTCAGGGTTGCCCCCACCGAGCATCCTGCTGAAGCTTCTGGTCAGACTGAAACAGGATTGCTCATCAGTGTGGGCAGACCTCTGTTCTGTGTGTGTGTCTCTCTTAAGAAACACATTTACTGCCAAGCCATGCATTCCATGTTACCTTTTAAGGTCAATGAGGGGCGGGCCTTATTAGGGAATGCCCCCTTTAAAAATGACCGATTGGCTGACGTTGGAAGAAGAGAGAAGCCTCAACTTGTGACCTGCAGTCTGTCTGGGAAAGAGGGAAAGAAGAAAGAGAGGAATACACAGAGAGGAGGAGGGAAGGAGAGAGGAGATGAAGAGAAAGAGAGGGCGGATGAGGGGAGAGGAGGAGGAGGAGGAGCAGAGAAACTAAAGGGATGGGAAGGGAATGGGAGGATGCAGAGAAAGGGAGGGAGGAAATAGGATAGAAAAAGGGAAGAAAGAGAGAACAGAAAAAGGAAAAACAGCAATGTGTGTATATGGCGGGGGGGGGGGGGGCTATATTTCCCTCCCTCAATTAAATGAAAAGTGTTTAACATTTTTCATGTTTCTTCTAAATTTGGACTTTTCTGTATCAGCCAGCTGACTGGCCGACACAGCACACTAAAATACCATCAGGATCAGACAGACAGACAGACAGACAGACGGACAGATAGACAGACAGACAGACAGACAGACAGACAGACAGACAGACAGACAGACAGACAGACAGACAGACAGACAGACAGACTGGTCTGACCATATAAAGGAAATTAAACTCCACCTTGGTCTCGGTAATATCCTTCTCTACACTGCAAACCAGCCTTGCTCAAAAATGATGAGCCTTTTTGGACTTTAAACGACACAGCTCCCACACTAAAGGATTCATCGAAATCCTTATCACCAGTCTGCCAGATTTCTGCAAGGACTTTAAACCATGTTGATCTAGCCATTTCATGCTCTATAAATAGCTGTCTGTTTAAAGGCCGTACTCAAGAAACCAAGCTTTGATCCTCCGGATTTAAAGAAATGTAAACAGGAGCCATAGAGGCAGAGGGATTTGTCTTTTGGGACAGATTTGAAACATTTGGGGACTACAGACTTTCAGCAGTGACCTGTTGAAGGTGTCTGTGAACACCTCTAACAGCTGAACTGCACACACTCTGAGAACACAGGGATGCCATCAGGTCCCGGAACCTTGTGTTGATTAACCCTTTCAAAGGATCTCAAAACAAAAGGGCAGGGTTCCTGGGCCTTCTGTATGACCCCCACAGCCTGGCTGCTCTCTCGTGCATAAAAACAGTTCAGTTCATCTGGGAGAGACACACACTTCCTTAGTACTGCCTGTTGTCCTTTTTGTTTTGATGTTTGTTTAGCTGGCTTAGCTAACAAAGCTAGCGTTAGCATATAGCAAGTTAGTTTGAGTAAGCTGCTATGCGGTCTGCACATGAATCTAAAGCTCAAACTGTACCTGTAGCATAAAGCCTGGTGTGCTTAGGAACATACTGTGGCTCGACACAGCCCTGTAGGTAGCAGCAGAAGAACTACAGAACTCTGTAGTTCTTCTGCTGCTACCTACGGGGTGGGGGGAGACACGACTGAGATCGTCAGAGGACAGGGGAAATATACAGTAACATTTTCCCAGGTGCTCCTGACGACAGAGAGTGGTTGTAAAATATTGCAACAGTGAATTGTGACTGTCCTAGACGAGCTCAGTTAATAGAGCTGGTGGCCCATGTACTGGGGCTTGGTCCCAATACGGTGAACCCAGGTTTGAATCCAGCTTGAGACCATGTCATGCGTGTCTTCCCCTCTATCTCCCACTTTCAAAACGACACCTAAATAAACTGGTTACCCAATGAAAATATGAAATAATCTCTTTAAAGAAACAAACCACAGAACAACCAGAGTCAGAGAGTAGACATCTAGACACCATGCTGCCATGATTTATACTGAACCTTTTTTTTGTTTTGTTAATCTAAAAGGAATTTGTTTTATGAAAAATCATAATCATTTTACCCTCATGAAAAAAACAAGGTTCCATTCACCTCATAGCACAGAGACTCCCCTCGTTTTAGTGAATTTTAATTAGTTTGGAAGCTCAGAATTTGACAATATGTATCAGTCTATTGCCTTAGAAAGTTCATCCTTATGTTGTCATGATTATATTCATATTTATATGTGATTAATTTCAAATTTCATTTTTTGATTAGCATATTTGCTGCTTAAATCTTGCTGATAATCCTATAAAAATATGTATATCTTTCCAGGTTAGAATACAACAGTATTTACCAATCAAACAGGACAGAGTTAAAAAGCGACATTACTAAATGTTTTTTATGAATATAGATAATGTTTTTCCTTGTTAAACTTGATGTGTTACTAAGGTGTGTGTGTGTGTGTGTGTGTGTGTGTGTGTGTGTGTGTGTGTGTGTGTGTGTGTGTGTGTGTGTGTGTGTGTGTGTGTGTGTGTGTGTGTGTGAGAGGTGGGGGCGGGCAGGTATTAAGCAGATTTGAACTCCTCTCTGTCTCTTGTGTCTCTTGTGTCTTAATAAGGAAATGTTTGGAGATGGTTCACCGTTTACAGCAGCTGACAAGACTGGCTATTAGGGAAGGCAACCGAGCATGCACACGCACACAGGCACACACACACACACACACGAATGCACACACGCACACACACACACACACACACACACACACACACACACACACACACACACACACACACACACACACACACACACACACACACACACACACACACACACACACACGAATGCACACACACACACACACACGAATGCACACACACACACACAAATGCACACACACACACACACACACACACACACACACACACACACACACACACACACACACACACACACACACACACACACACACACACACACACACACACACACACACACACACACACACACACACACACACTAACATTACATTTTACTCAATGTAGAACATCAGAAGAACTTCCCTCTCAGTCCTTTCCCTCATATGGACATGCCCACTACCCCGTATAAACTACATAAACATGTATTTCATTGCTACATGTTTTAAGTAGTTTACTTAGAATATTACGAGTGATGGGAAAGATCGACAGACAATATTTGCATTTTAGATGACCGAAACAGATTGATTGTTAAAGGGACTGAACTGGGGCTTCCAGGCCAGTGCAAAGATGGTTGATGCTGCTGGAGAGGGAGGATCAGAGTTTGATGCCTCCTTATTGAGTTGTTTTCTCACACACTTGGTGCCGCAACTTATTCTGCTTCAGAACACAAGAAAGCTATGAGCAAATGCCTCCACCGTCCTCTAAATCTTACTCATAACCTACATTGACATCTGCGACATAATACAAATAGTGATGGTAAGGATTGCAACGCAGGTCCTGGTCCAGGCTCTGGTCATCTCACGCCTCAACCACTGCAACTCCCTTCTTGCAGGTCGACCTGCAAACACCATCCGACCTCCACAGCTAATTCAGAATGCTGCAACCAACCAAAGTTATCCCACACAAAACCATTCACCCCATCAAGTGCACTTTGCACGGCATCAGCCAATCAGCTTGCTACTCCATCTCTGGTGTGGGACCCAGGTACCCCTAAAATACACACCTGTTTGCTATCCTGGCTCCTAAACGGTGGAATGAGCTCCCCACTGACATCAGGACAGCAGAAACTCTGCATATCTTCAAACTGTTACAAACTGAAAAACACATCTGTTTCCATTGTACCTTTGTAATTCAATCTAAAAAAGGACTTTAAAGATTTAGACACATAACTATGTAACTATTTCACCAGCACTGACAATAATAGGACTTGCTTGAAGTGAGTATATCTGCACTTTCTTTGCTGTTCTGAGTTTGAATCTCTATGTTTGTTGCACTTATTGTAAGTCGCTTTGAATAAAAGCTTCAGCCTAATGAAATGTCATGTAATATTTCATAATGTATTGCAAATTGAAGATGTAATGACACAGAGGAAAAAGACAGATCTGAGGTCAAAGTGATCTCCAGGAAAGCAACTGGGGATCAGGCAAATAATATCCCTTTAGATAATGTACCAGCGGTTAAGAACAAGGGAGTGAAAGAGGAGGCAGTATCTGAGATAAAAATCAAAAGAAGTGCACCACTCTGCTCCACCGTCAGACACTGTGGTGTGGACCAGAACTCTGTTTAATGTCACAGGAAGTCCAATGGAACAGCTTCACTCTGTTTACATCTACTGACAGCATAAAGGTATGTGTGTAAGTGTGTGTGTTGCTGTACTCCAATATAACTTGTCAAAGCAGGAAGAGCAGGGATTAGGAGCATGTTCTGTGTGTCTGCTCTGCTCTCTGTCAGCTCTGGAGCTTCCTCAGGAACAGCCGTCTCAATAGTTCAAACTATCCATTAGTCTGTTGGTGAAATGTGTATTTAAAGCTCATTTAAGGCCCCGGCCTGCGGGGTGCAACTGGCTGGGACACCTGCACCGTATGCCGGCGACCCGGGACCTTTCGGATCCCACCCCTCTCTCTCCCACTTTCCTGTCACTCTCAACTGTCCTGTCCGATTAAAGGCAAAAAGCCCCCCCCCCCCCCCCCCAAAAAAAAGCTCATCTAAGAAATGGTCCTAATTTCAGTTTCTAAAAGACACATACGACAATTATTTTTATCATTGGAAAAAAAAATAGTTGCCTCAAAACAGTTGAAGTAGCAAATCACAAAAGGATACTGTAACCTCACCCCCGCTGAAGGGATCCCAGTTGGTTCATTTTGTCTGTTGTTATCTTGTCTTTTTTTCTATCGTTTTTAAATGTTATTGTCAGGTTGTATTTTCATGTCATCACGCTTTTGTGTCTATTATGTGTATGCATAAAAAATATTAAATTTAATTACAGTAGAAACGTGGTTATATAAGCAGTTTGACATTCAAAGACTTCACAATGAAATCACAAAGGAACCAATAAGCTCATTGTTGCACCCCCCCACCCCTCCAGCTGAGCCATTAGGCCAGAGACTCGCTCATATTCCCAAGTTTTAACAACTGACAGAATGTAAAGACTACATTTTATCATTGGACTCTTTTTTTACTTCCCTACATAGTGACATCACTATGGAACACTCATACTCCTATTGGCCAGCTTCCCCAAAATGTGTGATCCTGAGTGGCTGGTGCTGTGGTCCTGAGTCCAGGATCCAGAGTCGGGGCAGTGCCTGTCGCTGTGGTCCTGCTGGATGCTCACCTTACTACTTCTTTGATGGCATGCAGAGGATTGTTGACACCCTCCTGGATCCATCTTCACCTTCTTCTTAAATATAGACACATTAATTCTTCCAGCATTTCTACTACCTCTGTTGTGAATGTATTCTCTTTCTAATTTACACACGACATCTATCGCACGTCTATCTGGGAGAGGGATCCCCCCTCTGTTGCTCTCCCTGAGGTTTCTTCCATTCCCCCCCATTAACTGTAGAGTTTCTTAGCAAGTTTTTCCCTCTCCGATGTGAGGGTCCAAGCACAGAGGGTGTAGTATTCATATTCATCACAAGACAGATGACGAGACAGATGTAAAAAGTGTGATATTGGGCTATATAAATAACCTTTGATTAATTGATTGATCGTGGCCCTCGGCCCGCTCCATAATTTGTGAAGTCAGGAAGCGATAAAGCAGTAACCGCCGCTTTATTCCTCCATTTCAGTGATGTTGTGGATGGCGAGCAGAAACCAAACCCTGAAGGAGAAAGAACAGCAGGGGGTTCTCCCCACAACACCGAAGTTAGATTTACTGTCATGTGAGCATGGAGTCTTAAACACCCCTTGCTGGCCGAGCACACAGCTGACGCAGAGATAAATTAGTCTTAATAACAAACATACATTTTGTATAAAGCAATCATAATTTCCACTCCCATGTCAAGAGTATTAAAAACTATAAATAAAATAAAATAACCACCTTCCACTTAAACCGTCAACAGAGCTATTTTCCTGTCCCATATTATTATATGAAATACTATTAAGATGAAATAACAGACAACGGTTTTATTTTCCATTATTTTATTTTTCAATGTGAAATAGTCTTGTTCTTTCATTATAAACATATAAACTCCATGGAAGCATGTGGTCATCCATGATATCTGTCAACACACACACAGATCGCCACTCATTCAACCCTCACAGAGATCAGTCCCTCTGATAGTAAACATTCACTGTTGATTTATGATGACGTTTCTTTATAAACCCTCGCCCCCCTACACAACGAGTCTCTCCTAAAGGGCACTGCCGCACATAGGAAACGAAAATAAATTCGGAGAAAACATAAAAGAATAGCTTGATGGTTCAGTAGTAGAGTAAGGTAAAGGGCAACAAATTAAAGCTATGTTATCTGGTTGACCAGCCAACCAGGGAGATGTTTAGTGTTCTCGTTTTGTCGTTGGGAAAGGTCAAACTGAAACAAAGCCCAGGTTGTAGAGTTCTGCAGCTCCTCCTTTATGCTGCTTAGTCAGTGGTAACTTCAACATCTTAACATAAGAGACATTGCATTGCATGGAAGTGCTGTGATTTGTGTCCAAGTCAGGCTGGTTACGTCAGATTGGGAGTAGCACAATGTAGCTTCCTTCCAGTGGGGCTTTGTCCAGCTCCACGATGACTCAAAATCTGTCTCTTCTCCATTTACTGCTCGCTGAGGTAAAATACAGTCATATTGATCACCATCCAGAACTCCAAAACCTACATTTAAATTAATATTTTCTATAATAATTCTGTCTAAGGCCATTTGTGTCGGAGTGGTCATGTGTTGGAGAGAGGTAGGCGGGGATCAGACCAGCAGCAGAACCTTTCTCTGCATGACGGACAAGAGCATCGTCAAAAAAAAGCCTTCACCTGGGACAGATCAGAGACAGATATTCCTATCCGCCATATTGAAAGCAAATTATATATTCAAAATGTTTCTTTTATTTCAAAATGCAGGTTCTATGGCGCTCATGAATGCTTTAAGATGTTGCTCAAATAATGAGAATCAGCTTCAGCTACGTCGTGTGAACCTCACCCAGCAGACAAATGAAACCATAAAAGGAGTTTCCGTCCGGAGATGGGGCTGGGCAGTGTGTGGTGTGGTCTAGATGTAGTCATCATCCACAGGTTCTCCTGGTGTATCACAGTGATGAAGGAACAGAACTACGACTCTCTGAAAGACTCCTCTCTTGCTCTGCCTCCGCTCCGAGATCTCCTCCCCGATGGTCTCCATGCAGATGTCGGCTGACAGCTGGCCTTTGCGCCTGGGAGCGTAGATGGTAGCTTACACACAACACAGCACAGAGGAGAAGTGATTATATGTTTCTCCTCAGCAACATGGACAATGCTCATGAGTTGTTTAGGGATCAATGTGCTGAAAGGATGGATGACTCACTGCTTTCATCATCTTCAAAGTCATAGCGGGCGTAGCTGTTGGGGTCCGCTGCTCTCAGGGTCCTCAGCCAGGGGAAGTCTGTTATCATGCTGTAGGGAGCCTCGTCCACCACGCCTGAACAATAACAGCAGAAAAGTTGCTTTAAACAAGAACGTTTCAGACTCTGCAGCATGTGTCCCCTCACAGCTGATGGTTGTTCAGGTATAATCTGGTCAGTTAGGTCCTCCCATTCAACGTCAGTGTTGACTAAAACCATCCATTTTCTTTTTCCTTTATCCTAACATCTTTTTTTTTTCAGCTTGGGAGCATCGCCAAAATCAAGCCGTTTCTCTCTTCAGAAAGTCATCCATGCCTTTATTTCAACCCGCTTAGACTACTGCAATTCCCCATATACTGTGATCTGTCAGTCATCCCTGTCCCGCCTGCAATTGGTCCAGAACACAGCCAGGCTCCTCACAGGCACCTGGAAGAGGGACTATATTACCCCCATTCTGGCCTCTCTCCACTGGCTGCCAGTACGGCCAGAAGATTTGTGTATAAAGCCCTAAATGGGCAGGGCCCCTCCTATGTTGCAGACCTCCTCCTCCCATATTCTAGCTCCAGGCCCCCTCAGGTCGGCTAACCTGGGGCCCCTCAGGTCGGCTAACCTGGGGCTCCTGGTTGTCTTACCCTCCAAGCATAAACTCAGGGGCGACCGAGCCTTTTCTATTGCAGCCGCCAGACTGTGGAACAGCATCCCCCTCCCTATCAGATCGGCCCCCTCCATTGACTGTTTTAAATCCAGGTTAAAAACACACTGTTATTCTCTAGCGTTTGACTCCTCCTTATCTGGCTGATTGTGCCTGTGCCTATGTTTCTGTTGAGTCGCACATATGACCTATCTGTATCAATGTTTATGTCGTTGATTTCTTTCTTTTATTTCTTTTTCTATTTATCTTATGATAAGTCGTATCAGCTACCTGCTCTGTTCTGTACAGCACTTTGGTCAACGTGGGCTTTTTTAAAATGTGCTTTATAAATAAATGGGATTGATCAATCCTTCCATTTGGTGCATCCAGAAGATATCTAGCCCTGTACGTCATCTGTTGAATGCACAGCGCACTTCCTCTCTTATCAGAATTGAAAACATGTTATACTGAAGTTCTGGTGTAGCACAGGAGATAGTTTCTTATCTTTAACAACAAATCTTGCTAAATAACTTATTTTGAGCAATTAACAACGATCAAAACTGGGAGAATGGTACTCTCTATATTTTAAAGAGACATTTGGTGTGTTCTGTACAGTGTTCCTGAGTGTGTAACTGGCCACAACGTAGGTTTGGTGGATGTGAAAGTATGTGTCTACCTTCAGTGCTGCAGTAGAAAGGAGTGGGGGTTAATGTGGGTGTCACAGTCTTACCCTCCAGTGTGTAGATGTCCCGGCCCCAGGGGTATTTGGGATACTTCTTCACATCCTCCTCTGTTCTTGAGGCCTCTGGGAAGAACTCATACTTGATCAACTCCCTGAGAGACAAAGACACACAGATCAATCCGGTGTGTGTTCATACTTCATTTTACCTTCTTGCACAGTCGAAAGTTTTTACTGTCGATTTGGTTAGATATCTTTCAGTTTCTGCTGCAGCCAATTCCTCCATATATAGCAGTCCCCTTCCTTTACCATGACCAACACCTCTGCGGCAGTGCCAATAAAATATTAACAATAAAGACATCTTAACAAGCACCTGATGGCACAGCAGTTGTGTATTATTGCAGTAGACTGTACAAGAGTGAAGTTTAGGGTTTAGGTCGAGTTATTCAGAACTTGCTAGTGCTAAGTCTGTGTGATGTTAGCCAGTGTGTGAATAGAGCAAATCGTTCTCTAGGGCATTCTTCCAGTCTTTGGTTTTATAAAAAGGGCCTGTGACCTCTGCAGTAAGGACAGTATAAAGGACTACAATTCCCAGGGCGCCAGCCTCTAAAGAGACAGAGACGGGCAACCTGTGTAGTTTTGAACCGTTTGAGTTATCGTTAAAGTTGCATAAGCCCACACAAAGAAAGAGAGAAAGAAAAAAGGACGATTTAAGTTTTGTTTAATTTGAGTTTTACCTCTTTTGTTTGATTTGTTTCGACTATTATAAAGGTCTGTTTTCTTTGTTGAATGTGTAGGAAGGAGGGAAGCTGCCACACACACCGTCATTGATGACCTTTCTGATGCGCCCGCCACAAAACCGACCAAAGCAAACGTCTGACGATGAACAACAAGACTTGAGGACTTAATGTATGTGAGGAAACTTCTGACTGTCGTATGATTCATTTTTCAAAAGGGAAACTAAACTCCAGACCTTACTCTGCAGAGTTCATGACAAAATAACTTTTAAGTAGTCTCACGCTTAGTATTTGCTGCTGTCTCGTTGTCAGTAGTTACTATTCAGATATTTGAAACAACGACACACTGAAATGTTGCATCAATGACGTAACAGTTAAAAGAATATCCATCTGTCAAAAGGAGGAGCGGGATGAGTTGAGCCAGATCTTACTCAAGGTGTCTTTTGACACCGCCTCCAACTTAAATATACACACATTTCAGGTGGGGGTGCATCCCTAAGAATAATCTAAACATGATTTTAATATGATTTTCCAACACAAACATACCACAAGCAATCATAATGGGATCTGTCCATAACTTAAAGCTAGGTTGGGTAGTCTTCTCCAAAAACACTTTTCCAATATCTTTTATAATCCTCTTTACATCCTGACAATGTGTTCATGCTGGGACAATATAAAAAAGGTATCTGTGAGTTTCGGCAGGCCTCGAGCTGGCAGTCTACCTGCGCTCACAGGGACAGAATTGTTCCACCTGGTAAACGAGAAGCGGGGAGAGCTACACACAAATCAGTGTTTGCATAGAGAGCGCCCACACAGGCAGACGCATAACGATTAAGATAGGAAATCAAGTGCTGTGTTTGGTAAGCAGCTAATGGCAAAGTATTAAGTAGGATTTGGAAGGCTCTTCTGAGTGTGACAGTCTTGATCGTTGAGAGTCCCATTCAGCCAGAGGTTGCTTTGTTGAATATTCACAGTCTCTTCCGGTTGTCTATTCAGAATCACTTAAACTAAGTATTGTCAGTTGGTATTGAAAGTTACTTCCTGTCATGCGGGCAGGTTAGAACAGCAAACCACTAGTGCTCCAATGTCCTGTTGGCGTGTCTGGCCTGCAGAATGACTGCCTTTCAATTTTTTCATTTGATGAAAACCAATGAGAAAAGTCGTTTTTGTGTTGAAAACATTTTAGACTAACTTGTCCCCCGTCTCCAGAATGGTTGTTCATTTTAGTAAATGTAACTTTATTATAACTAATCTACAGCTCTGGAAACCACTGCAGCATTATCAGTTTCTCTGGTTTTATTATTTATAAGTTTGTCTTTGAGTTAAATGATTTTTGAATGATTTATAGTATTCTATAAACTACTGACCACATTTCTCTGTGTTGGAATTCAACAGACACTGGAATGGCTGCCATACATGTAGAGATAGAGATTTAAGAAACATGTGGAGTGGTCTCTTCATTTTTCCCGGAGCTGTAGAATAACACTTCTGAAAACCATGTTCAGATAGAAAGCAGTGGGTACTCCCCCGGTGTCAGACTCATTACTCACTGGCTGATGTTGGCTATGGTGTCCATCCAGCTGCGGATGCGGACCTTATTGCGTATATTTGGAGGGTTGCTGAACTCATGCACTATGGCGATGTGATAGGGATAGGGCCCCTGGAAGAGCTGACGCTCCAATCCCACAGAGTCGATCTAAAGAGGAGAGAGAACAGAGACTATCAACTGTAAGAAGAACCATGTCCAGGTTATGGAGAGCATGGGAGAAGCTTGCATAACACAGATGTAGTTTGCTGCATAAAACTGATCTACCAACAGAAAGCAGTACAAATATGAAAACTAATTGATAAATTAAATTAAATCCATACAGTGTATCGTTACAAAATGTTGATCTATGGGGAGGATTTCATTTCGGTGCATACGGCCGGCTGCTGAGAGTCAGCAGACTGAGGGGCTGTATGTTTCAGGGTGAACATCTAAGGTGACCTACCTGGTGCATAGGGCGCATGTAGATGATGCGGTTCCTCTCAGGAGGCATTCTCAGAATCTGATCCAGGACCTGTTCCATGTCCAGCTTCTTACACTGGGCGAAATCAAAGCGGTTCACTATGGGTGCGCTCTCCACTCGCAGCTGCTTCAACACTCGACATCTGGTGGCTGCAGGCAGAGGGAGCATACACTGAGCACTCTGTGACTGATCGCTTCCTGACTCAGCACTGAATACAACCTGCAGACATTAGGTCTCTAAACTGGACTTGAAGGAGAGTTATGAAGTTGTGTTTCTAATGTTTGCTTTTATATCAAAGGGTCTATAGCATTTGTTGCAGCGTTCTATAAACTAAACTGGCTGCCATACATGAAGAGCAAGATTTAAGAAACATGTGGAGTGGCCTCTTCATTTTTTTCAGAGCTGTATATACATACACACACACACACACACATATATATATATATATATATGTGTGTGTGTATGTATATATGTGTGTGTATGTATGTATGTACATATATATATATATATATATATATATATATAAATAACTTTACTATTCCTCATGTGCGCTTTGGACAGTTTGCGTCACGTGTGTATTTTGTGTGTATTTTCAGTAAAATAAATAAGTCGAGCTTAAATAGTAGCAACACTCCATGTCCTCTCAGAGGGCTTGGTTGAAGCTAGTAGTACAACTTTGGTCAAAGTAATGCAGAAACAAGAATAGAGAAACATCAAATGTCAGGGTTCTGGTGGACTTGTTACCGTGGATGAACATCATCTTGGGGCAGTCTTTGAGGACCAGGTCCGTGATTCCACAGTTGGTCAGAGTGATGCCCACCAGGTTCTTACTCTTAAGAGACAGAATCTGCACCAGCAAAAATATCTCAGTACACACAGAGTACACACAGGGTACACACAGGGTACACACAGGGTACACACAGGGTACACACAGGGTACACAAAGGACACACACGGAGTACACACGGAGTACACACAGGGTACACACAGGGTACGAGCATAGTACACACAGGGTACACACAGGGTACACACAGGGTACACACAGGGTACACACAGGGTACACAAAGGACACACACTAGGGCTGTCAACGAATATTCTAAATTCGAATATATATATTGAATAGTTTTTAAAAACAGACATTCGAAGGAGAAAATTAATATGCGAATGTGGAAAAACACGGCGCGGCTGTCTGCTTTGCGAGTGGGCGCGCTGCCTGAGGGGTCAGGGACAGGTTACAGGAGTCGCACTGTCTGGCACAGCGTCACTGCTGAAAGTTGACTTACGTGGAAGACGGCAGAAAGTGCAGAGCCCAACTCGACCGCAGCAGAGAAAGTGATTTTAACCCCAAGAAATCTAAAAAGCCCTCCCTGGAAATACTTTGGATGTTGGTCGGTAGACGGTAAAATTGTGGAGCCTCGAGATAAAGTAGTATGCAAGCTATGTAAGCTACAGTTAGCTTATCATTCGACCACTAGCAACATGAGGTCACATCTTGAAAATGTGCACCTTATGAGCATGGCATAATATGTGTAACTCCAGCTAAACAGCCATGTCTCGACACATATTTTGCACCGCCCGCCACAAGCTCTTTGTCTGCAGCACGACAAGAGGCCTGCACGCAGAAATCAATTTCGTTCATATGTAAGGACGTGAGACCGATCAGTGCCGTTGATGGGACAGGCTTCAGGGAGCTCTTTCAAGAACTGGAACCGAGGTACCGTACTGCGGGGGGGGTGTGTGTGTGAGAGTGAGTGAGTGAGTGAGTGAGTGAGTGAGTGAGAGAGAGGTCTGCGGTCTTGGCCATTAGTTAATTTACTTATTTGTGTGTCGGTAATATGTTGTCAAATATGTTTAAAGTTAAATAAACTACCTAAACAAGTAATTATGTCTCGTATTAGTTTGTCCTGTTATTGACGTAATGCGCAAATACAGATATTCCAATATCTGTATTTTTTTTTAGAGGGAATATTCAAACGTCATCTTTGAGCAATTTTGACAGCCCTAGTACACACAGGGTACACAGGGTACCAACAAAGTACACACAGAGTACACACAGGGTACACAGTAAACAGTCTGGATCAATGGAGCTCACAACACAACATTTAGCACAGAAGGCCAGCACAGTTCTCTGATGTGAGGCTCTCCTCTGAGCCCCACCTGCAACACTTTGGCTCCCCCCAGGGGAAAGAATCTGGATTCATCTTTCATTTTAAAAATGATTCACTTAATTATAATTGTGCTTTTAGAATGTTAACATACAGTATTTACAGTGTGTGCACACACACACAACCTGCTCTTGGGATGACAGTGAATTAATTACCCCATTTAACACGGAAAACATGGACTAGAAGCGGGGGGGGGGGGGGGGGGGGAGTCTCGGTACATAAGCCAAAGCTCTTACAACTAACACTGTATACATTTACACAAAGATGTGTTTAAAATGTGTGCTCAGCTCAAAGAAAACAACGCTGCATATCAAAATCAAGCGCTCCCTAAACTAACAGCAGCCGGACCTCAGCGGTGTCCCCACCTGACCCTTCTCCAGCGCAGAGACCCTCTCATTAACCACGTTTTGAGGGTGTGTGCTTCATGATGGTTATTAACTTTCAATACACCAAATTCTTTTGATAAAAGCTTTAAAGAGAAAGAAATCTAATCCAGCCACTTCATTTTGATTGGTTCATTTATCCTTCAAAAAGGCAATATTTGAGTTATATATTCTTTATTGTGCCATACATGTTGCAATACACAGAATATAGGAGAGTCCTTTTCTAATGCTGTGCAGCCCTTACTTTTTCATTAGCAGATTATACAACACGTACATGTGAGATTATAATCAGAAATGTGTATTCAAACGGGTTATTGAATGATACAATGTTGTCCCTTACATCAATGAATGATCATGAAAATCATTGAGATCTCAATATCAAAATAATAGTTACTGCTTAATGTAACTCTAAAATGGCTCGTGTGTGTACCTGTACGTGGTCGTCCTCGGTGACGGGGTCCGAGGTGCTGGTGGATTTGTCAGCCATTCGTTTCCTCCTCACTGCTACTCGAGGCCTGGTTCTTGAAAGATCTTAAACAAAAATATCTCCATAAACAAAACTCAGTTATAGTGTCGATTAAAATACACACTATGCCTCTATTATATTAATAGATAATAAACTGTCTCTAACTTTTGAATAACAGCTGTAGGCAACAAAGACTAAAGCATGCTTCATTGGTTTAGCACTACAGATTAAATAAAGGATCAGAACTGATGCAACAGAAGCACATGCCTTTAGAGCTTTTATGTCTTGCAGCATCAAGGCAGATCAGTACTGGCTTATGTCGCCCGAGCTGCTAGCCTCAAGAGGACATGAGGAGTGGACTACAGAGCTCTGGTGAGATATCTACACAGTTTTTATTTTCCAATGGTGATCTTCAGACCCAGCCAGCACACTGCTCACCGAAGGTTGTAGTATCACAGTTGCAGAAGAACTCAGCAACACTTGTTTGAGTCAAACCATAATCCTCTGCAGGTTCAATTCACTAAAATAGGAATTCAATAAATGACTTTCAGTAGCTGTGTGTTTATATGTATGCATTGGTATTATTCTTGTATTAGTTCATATTTCAGACCTGACTGAGTTGTCCCCTTATGGACATAAACCCTACATTAAGTGATCATGTTAAATACGGCACACCGATTGAAAAATCCGCACTGTCATTGTTAACCTCCACAGACCTTGGACATCCATTTGGATTTAACCATATGTTTATATCCATACCATGACCATGGCAATGGTAGGCATGAGCAGGCCAATAATTTAGCTTGTTCTGTAATGTGTTGAATTTTAGTTACATTTACAGCCTTTGAAAACAAATGCCCCAAGAATCTGAACATTGAAATAAAAAACACCTCCTTTACTAAACACGCCACCTAAGATTTCTTTTTAAGCTTGCTGATTTGGTTATTAAAACCAAATCAATGTAAATTAAATGGATCTTGAGTGCAGACTAGAGGTTAATGACCTTTTTGAAGTACTTTTTGTCTTGTTTTATTTTATTGTGTTGTTCCGGTTTCCATTTCTTTAATCTCTCTCATGTTTGTCTTGATCTAAACCATGATGTCCAAAGTCTGGTCGAATATAAATGTGTTATTTGTTTCTCATTTGTGTTTATATATGAAATCACTGAGTGCACACCACTTACTGGGCTCCATGAAACTACAAACCCAAGCCTTGGCACGTGAAGGAAAGCCCGATCAGCGCCCCCACCATTAAAGGGATAAATATTGAGTGTGTTCTGTGTTCTTACCTGTCTCAGATATCAGCGACACAGGGGTCATACGAGTGCAAGATCGGGTCAAAGGTCTTCTAGGAACAAAGTCCCTGTCTCCGTGTTGACCCTGCTGTGAGCCTGACCTGTCAGCAGGGGCAGATCCTGCGGGGGGAGCTGGTGTCTCTCCCTGTCCCTGCAACAGTCCTGATTTCCTGTAGGTGTTGTTGACAGCAGCACATCTGGGACCCACGCCGTCCACAGGAGCAGAGCTCTTCTCAGTCTTTGCTCCAGAGGTGCCTTCTGAGCCCTCACTTGGCCTGCCAGTTCCTGTTGCTCTCTCAGTGGTTGTGGTTGCTCGGTGGGAGGTCCCCGTCACCACCCTCCCACATCCACCGACCTGCCTGGATGTGGTGGCTCCAGGTCCAGCCCAGCCAGCAGCATCAGTGAGCTGCCTCCCTCCGGCCCTTGCAGGTGTCGCAGCACTCCCAGGGTCGGCCCCAAAGCGAGCAGCAGCCTCCGTGCCGGTTCCTTTAGCACTAGTCCTCCTGCTGTTGTCAGCAGCTGCCTTCATGTCAGCTTTGATCTGTTCACTGGTCACCTGGCAGCTCTTCTCGCAGCTGCTTTCTGCCGCCTGAGCCTTACTCAGGTCAGGCGAGTCTGCCACGGATCCGGCCACATTGTTGCTCCGCCTCAGAGGAGTCTTTCCTTTCCCTGGAACACATACATGTTCAGTTTACATACATGGGACACCCCACGCTCTTTGTTTTAACCCATTTTCTTCTGTTACCAGCCACTGTTAATGTTTTTTCTCGAAGAAGGACCATACTTTATATCCTCACATATGCCATTATACTGTAGCTGTTGTTTCTTACCCCAGTCCACACCCACAACACACTGTGACATGTAATCATTAAACACCCTGTTAGGATGACTTTGGCTCTGTGACATACTGACACCTTGTGCACAGGACGCTGGCTGCTGCAAACAGGAAGCTGGCATTAGCCTTGATACAAGACATTCCTCTTCCTCACTGTCAGAGTCTGAGATGACCGGGGGGGGCTTTGGGAAAGTTGCCCCAGCTGCTCTGTTTTGCTGTACTAAACCACTGGGACCTGGAATGGGGGAAGATAGATCAGTAAACATCCAAAATTATTAAGAAAGCTTTTTTTTTTTTTACTTGTGAGCATGGAAACATCTTTGAGCAGATGGCTGACGTAGTAAGGAAATTATTTGTACTTTTATGTGGGTAAGCCGATTTTCTCCTTTTTGCCATGCTCACAATGAGCTGATGCATTGTACAGTCTCGGAAACATAACCAGTTTGCAGTAAAACAAATGTTTTGAAACAGCATAGAGCATCTGTGCCCCCTGGCTACCCAGATAAATATTAACTGGGTTAGCCTGCAGGTCTGGCCTCCTTACATAAAATTACAACCCTGGATGCAGAAAGAACAAACGTTTCAGAAGGAGAACTCTCAAACACAACTCTTTGAATCCCTGCTTCTGTCAAAAAACAAACCAGCTGCAAACCTGCTTGCTCCTCATCGGGACGTTGTGATGATTCAGCCGGACGACTGGGCCCTGGAACTACATCCCCCTCTTTAGCTCCGACCTCGCCTTGTGCTCCTTTCAGCTCTATTTGATGCTCTGCCTCCATGTTCTCCTCCTCCAACATCACCTCTTCCTCCTCTTCTTCCTCCTCCATCCCATTTACTTCTGCTGCTGCTGCTACAGTGAAAATAAACACTTTTTACACACCAATCAGCAAAGCCTGGTACAGCACCGGACACCAAGATTGACAATAACAACCCAATACTATATGCTATCATGTACACTGTTTACTTTCGTTATTAATTGTTCCTACTACAATATACAACTGTTGAGGGATGACAGTAGATAGAATGTTGCCTTTAGGGTTGCACACCAATAAAATGTCAGAATTAAATTGCCATGAGTCACTCAGGTTGCTTTCAGACTCTGTCCCCACGGTCCTGCATTGGATTCAAAGTGTTATGGAATTTATTCCTTTAGAGGCTATAAGCTTCTGGCTCCAGGACAAACCCTTTCACTCTTTTCACATATGGAACACTTTTCTGGACTATGTTGGAGATGAGGGGGCCCAAGCCCTCCGGAGTGGTCTCTATCTTCGGTGAACATGTCTGTATATTCATTCTACTGTTGTACTGTCTTTGTAATTTTCTTTATATCATTTATTTACTTTTAAAAAAAAATTATTTGTGAAGAATGTGTTCTGTGTTTGTGAAAAGTGGTAAAAGGGGGGGACATATTGGTATCAGTGAAAATGAAATGAATACATTAACCTTTTTTTTTTTTATTGCCACGAGTCTGAATCTCTTAGCTCACTTCATCTCTGGCTAGCACTAATCCAAGAAAGCTTTCAGGTGTGATTGTAAAGTACTTTCTAGAGAATTAAGGGTTGAAAAGTAACATTTTTTAAGACTACAGAAGTCCACAATAGTATGTTGCAGTTGAACTGCAGGTGGGACCTACCATTGTGCTCCTGCTGCGGTCTCTGGTTGTTGTTGTTGTTGTTGATGATGTTGACAGGTGGAGGAGCAGGAGGTATGTTGGGCTCATTGTTGTGATGGTGATGGTTGTTGTTGTTGTCATTGTCGTTGTTAGAGTTCTGGTTGCTGACCAGCGCCGAGGACACGCCGATACCGGTCCCTGCACTCAGACCCACCCTGGCACAGCCCTGTCTCACACACATCACACAGAGCATGCATGAGCACATACAATAGTTTCAACTCAATAGTCTTAGTTGATTGTGGTAAGCATTCAGTTAATAAAAGTAATTATTGAAAAAAATGCTGTGGGCTACAACTGGCGGTACACACACACACACACACACACACACACACACACACACACACACACACACACACACACACACACACACACACACACACACACACACACACACACACACACACACACACACACACACACACACACACACACACACACACACACACACACACACACACACACACACACACACACACACACACACACACACACACACACACACACACACACACACACACACACACACACACACACACACACACACACACACACACACACACACACACACACACACACACACACACACACACACACACACACACACACACACACACACACACACACACACACACACACACACACACACACACACACACACACACACACACACACACACACACACACACACACACACACACACACACACACACACACACACACACACACACACACACACACACACACACACACACACACACACACACACACACACACACACACACACACACACACCTTGGGTGGTTCTCTAAACATCTGGTCCAGACAGATGAATTCCAGGCTGGGAAGTAACTCAATGAACTGGGAAAAGGATTCCAGTTTGATGGCATGACAGCGGACCAGAGTGAGGTCAACGAGACGACTCCACCTGGACTGATCTGAGGACAGATAGAGGCAGAAATAACAGCTACACCCAGCACTGCAACAATAAGAGACTGAAGACAGCAGCACAACACTTCTATGACAGAGCCCACATTGATTTAGACTGTGGAGCGTCAGTGTTACCTGTGATCCAGTGGTGAGGGTTATGCAGGTGAGGACAGTTGTAGATCAGCAGGTACTTGATGTTAGTGAACACCTCGTTCACTACCTTTATGCCAATATCAGTGATGATGCCTGGGTTCTCAATGACATCAGCCAGGCCATACTTCACCAGCTCCGAATGAGTCATCTTACCTACACACACAAACACACAGAGAAAGAAAAGCTAAAGCAGCTAGAGAAGGAGAGCCATGTACATGAAGCATGGAATTGCTCATTTCTTTCAGGGAAGGAAACTGATGAAAATATTTGGAAGAAACTAACATTGCAGCAGGAACTCATCCACATATCCCAGATGAAGTGTCTCGAACTGAGGAAACTCTAGTTCAGCCATTTTCAGAGCTGAGAAGACACCATCTTTGGTCAGAGAAGGCTGGATACGCAGCTCATGAAGCCTGTAAGATAGACAGAGATCATTAGGAACCTTTAGTGCTCTGAGGTTAAAGACATGTCCAATAACGGGTTTTCTTTCAGTTCGATGTTAGAAATGTATAGTACGGTATCAAGCACAGATGCTAACTCGGTTGGGTAATTTGCACAATTATAGGTTGTATTAATCAGGATTATAGCCTATGTGGACAATAGTTAAATAATGGCTTGGCTGATTTGGACAATTTTGGAGTGGTTTTGGGGGTTATAGAGGACACAGAGTCGACTGATTTCGTGTCAGTTTTAACAAGAAAGAGTCTATATGTGTACTCTCTGGACTGATTTTGATGAATTTTGGGTCAATTTGGAAGAATTATTTAAATGTTTTAAATCATCCACAGTAGAGTTAATAATGTTTATCTTGTGCTCTCTATATCTAATAGCTGCAAGACTTCTCATGGTACGGAAAGTTAGCCCACAGAGTACAAATAGTGACATTTTCTGTTTAAAACTGCCCTTTTTTATCCTGGAAATTTCAGAAATGGATATCTATTCATTGGCTATAATGCTTATTAATGCAACTAATGCTGATTGTGCAAATTCCCCAACATATGCAAGTGAGCATCCGGCAGTTTCTATGTGCTGGGGAGCCCAACTATACATTTCTAACATGATCAAACTTAGGGGTACTCCACATTTCCAGGTCCACACTGCTGGCAACTAGACCATAAAGTAGAAACCCTGTGGTTTTCTGTGGAAACATTAGCTGTACATGCAGTTAGTCGAAGGTTTGAGCACCTGCGAGCAGCAGTGATGATGAGGTAACCCAGGTCCACTTCCAGGGCGTTCTTACATGCTCCAAACACAATGGTGTGGAGGTTCCGAAATCCTCCTGGAGAGACACAGAATAAGAGGATCCAAATCATCTGCCATGACCAAAGGAAAGTGGCAGAAATATAACAACAAAAGAGCAATATTAAAAACATGGGAATAAAATGGGGCATACCTTATATTATATAAACTCTAAATAGTCCTAGGTTATAAATCCCACCAAAATAATGTAATTAATTATATTATATACACAAAACAAATACAAACCCCAATTCCAATGAAGTTGGGACGTTGTGTAAAATGTAAATAAAAACAGGATGAAATGATTTTCAAATCCTTTTGGCCTTATATTCAATTGAATACACTGCAAAGACATGATATGTGATGTTCAAACTGATAAACTTTATGTTTTTTTGCAAATATTCACTCATTTTGAATGTGATGCCTGCAACACGCTCCAAAAAAGCTGGGACAGGGAGGACAAAGGACTGGGAAAGTTGAGGAATGCTCAAAAATGCCTGTTTGGAACAGGTTCTTTGGAACAAGCATCCCCGAAAGGCTCAGTCACTCACAAGCAAGGATGAGGCGGGGTTCACCACTTTGTGAACCACTGCGTGAGCAAACAGTTTAACAACATTTCTCAACCTACAATTGCAAGGAATTTAGAGATTTCACAATCTGCATGTGTAACAAGAGCGTGTCTTCGTAGTAAAAGAGGGGGGGTACTACACTGGCCTGCCTGCTTGAAAATGAGGGGCGCATTATGAAGTGCAAAATACGACAATGTAGACCCCGGACTGTTGAGCAGCTGAAGTCGTACATCAAACAAGAATGGGAAAGAATTCCACCTACAAACTATGGAATGTTTTGCAGGTAACACACACAAAATGAATGAATATTTGCATAAAAAACATAAAGTTTCTCAGTTTGAACATTACACATCTTGTCTTTGAAGTGGATTCAATTGAATATAGGTTGAAACAGATTTGAAAATGATTGTATTGTTTTATACAATGTCCCAACTCCATTGGAATTGTACAATCATAAAACCTAATATGACAACCATAAATATTTACAACACTTTCTAACCATAATTACATTTTACAGACAAACTCGCCCTCCTCACCTGACCTCCAGCTGTCCTCCACTACATGTTGGATCAGCCCCCCCAGGAAGGGAACCCTCACCAGCTCCAGCTGCTCAAGGTTCCGAGCTGACGCTAAACCCGTTACCAGGGGGACGTATTTGAGGGAGTTGGTTGGCCCTGCACAGTTGCGCATGACAAAGGTTCTCAGGCTCACACACAGGAAGTCCTTAAAAGGCTGAGGTTTGGTGAGGCGGACCCACTTCAGGTAAAGATGGCGCAGCATGGACACGCAGGGGATCTCTGGGACATTCACACCTACAACAAACATGTGAAGGACATGAACTACAGCGCAGCTTAACTAAGGTGACACAACAAAGCCTCCAAGGGACTTGTGAGCCAAAAGGAAAACCTTGCAGGCCCAGTTATTCGTCACAAGCCCCTGCACTGACGACAAGAAAGAGATTTACATATTTTCTGATTAATTAATTGTATTTCAGCTGCAATCTGTAGGCAGTAGCAGGAGTTTTATTGTGGCTCTTCTTACCCACGAGATGTAGGGTCTGGATCTTTGCAGTCAATGGGATGGTCAGCTTGTTCTCAGCAGGAATGGGAAAGGCCCCGTTACGGTTGCGGAACTTCCCCAGTATATGAACCTGGGGCATGTAGTTCCATATGGCTTCCACCAGCTCCAGGTGGGACGTCTCCACGCCCTGAAGTTCAGGAAAATCTGGTTATTTGACAACACCCATCAAAATTCAAGGTCCACTTTCTTGCTGTTTCTCTTCATCTCATCTTGCAGTATGCTTAGTTCTAATGGAGACAGCTTAATTCCCACCCTATTTGATAGGGAAGACACAGATATAAAAGTTTGCTTGTTGAACATTTTTCTAATCCTAATTTTGAATCCTACAAATATATTCAGATTTCTAACAGCGCAGCGACTCCATCAAGGTGTCAAAGGAAAAAAAAGGAGTATGTGACATTAGCTTCCTAATGTAACAATTAACTGGTGTCATTTGTTCCCGAAGCTCTTGCGTTATCACAGGGACGCAGCACGTCCAAACACTGGCAGACATAATAATTATAACTTTATTTGTGTAGGACATTTTAAGAACAGACTTGGGAAGGAGCCTGAAGTTCATCCGGACCAAAACCTCACATCGCACAAACTTTCTACCCGACTGCAGCTTGCCTCATCAATAACATCGGGCCCCTCCCTGACCCTGCCTCTTAGTTCAGTCTTTCGGGTACTTGGCTTGGAAACCAGAGGGTCCCTCAACAGACTAACAACACTGCTCAAGAAGGTTGGAGACCTCACCCTGGTCATTGACGGCTGTATCACCTCGCCAACATCTGAAGTGCGGAACCTGGGCGTCATTCTGGACTCCACACTCTCATTCAGTTCCCACATCAAGAGCATCACCAAATCTGCCTTTTTCCACCTCCGTAACATTTCAAGACTCCGGCCGTCACTTACCGACTCAGTAACCGAAACTCTCATTCACGCCTTCATCAACTCCCATCTGGACTACTGCAATGGTGTCCTGTCTGGGCTGCCCAACAAGGCCCTAGACAGACTGCAGTGTCCAGAACTCAGCTGCCAGGGTGTTAACGCACACCAAGCCCTGGCAGCACACCACCCCCATCCTCAAGAAACTCCATTGGCTGCCAATCAAACAAAGGATCTGCTACAAAATCCTCCTCCTCACCTACAAATCACTTCACTCATTGGCACCCCAGTACATCACTGACCTCCTCCAGCCGTACTCCCAGTCACGGTCCCTGCGCTCCACCAGCAAGGACTTACTCTCCACTCCTCGCACCAGACTCAGAACCTTTGGCGATAGGGCTTTCTGTGTACTTGCCCCTACCCTCTGGAACACTCTGCCCCCTCATATCCATTCTGCCACGTCTCTTACACAGTTCCAAAAGCACCTCAAAACACACCTCTTCTCTCTTGCCTATCCTCCCTAACCCCCCACCCCTCCCTCTACCTCCCTCCTCCCACTTTGTGAAGCGACCTTGTATTATGAAAGGCGCTATATAAATCCAAGACATTATTATTATTATTATTAACTACAGACTGCTGCCAGGGAAGGTGCCGGCAACCCCATACTGCTCCCTGAGCGTGTTAAAGGGCCTTTTCACTGCTGATACTAGAGCTGCATGCATGTACAAAAAAGATGACTTTTAGTAGGCATTAACATTGCACATTCGTTGATAAATACGGTACAGCTCTTCACTTAAAAATAATATAAACCAATGCATAAATATATATATAAGGCCAGAGAGAGGTGGAATGGGTCAAACTGAGGATAAAATCTTACTGAGTTTTAACTCAGATTTTTGAAAATGGGGCCCCTGTACAGTATAGTTTAATAGCCCTGCTGACCTTTTCTAGAGACTCAAAAACATCACAAGCCTTGGTTATGCGTTTCTTCGTTATGGCACAGAAAGCTACAGTTACGCAGTCTTGTAATAAAACCAAGACTCCAGTAGGTCATTTCACTTGATAAACATCTTCCAGTAGAGAGGAGGAACCTGTCAGTAGAAACAGGTGGTACAGTTGGTGGGTAGATTGAAACCTGATGCAAGTTAGCCATGCTGCAGAAGAAAAATATACTGACCAGCAGATTGGGACAGGCTTGTAGTGACTCAAGGACTCCAGGTATACTGAAAGCCTCATAGCCTCGGACTCGTCTCCTCTCCAGGTATCGAGGGTGGAGGCCATACAGCTGCTCCAGATCTGGCATCTTCTTCAAAAGGAGCAGGAAGCTGCCATCTGTAAAGCCTGACCCAGTAAAGCAATACATTCAGACCATTTTCTCAATATACATTTAAACAAAACTAAGGTTGTTCATGAATAAAACACACTCACCAGTACAACATGTTGTTTCAATTAATGTATCATATCTGAACTACAAAGTGGAAAAAACCTGTTTATTGGAAACCTTTTTCATGATCTCCAATTAATTTTTATTACGAACACATTAAAATTAAAAGAGACAGATTTAATATCTGTCCGCAGGAACAGCTTCCTCCTTTTACATTTTTAAGAACGCCTTTTATCTTTTTTTGCAAATGAGTTCTTATTTCATTAAATGTATCTGGGTCTACAACAAATGATACAAATGTGTACAGAGGTGTCAGGTGGGGGGGGTGTGTGTGTGTGTGTGTGTATAAAGGGGGCAGAGCTGGCTGCTGTCAGACGATCCAGCTGTACCGGCGTCATCACAAACGGACATCGCTTCACGTGACGCTCGAGGAAAGGACATCCCATTGCTCCTAAAGCTCATTTCCTTGCTTGCTCTCTCTTCGCGTGGTTTCCTTGCTTCCTCTCTCTTCGCGTGGTTTCCTTGCTTCCTCTCTCTTCGCGTGGTTTCCTTGCTTCCTCTCCATGCATCCCTGGTGGGAGGGACTAATGCGCGAGCAAAAGACGCAAGTGAGGGACGCAGTGATGCAAGTAAAGTCATCATCTGACCCTATACTCCGGCATGACTATTATACTCTTCTGCCTCTGGAAGCAGAGGACCCTGTGACATCGCCTCATCTTCTGTTTTCCGTTCTGGTTCCATAATGGTGGAATAATTCCCCCCGCTGAAGTCAAGACAGTAGAGTCACTAACCATGTTTCCCCTTTTCAGCCACACCTCTACATCACATGACAGAAATGACTAATGATGAAATATATCTCTAGGCAGTTTTGTTGCAGCACTGGTTATGTTGGGGAGGGAAGCAGTGGTTGTGCTCTCACCTGAAGGCATGTACTCCCACCAGCGGCCGGCACACAGATCCACCACCTTGACCACTCGCAGGTACAGAGTCACAGCTTCTCGAAGCTTTCTGGACAGGCACTCCATACACATGATGTCCTTCATAGGAAGGTACCTACGAAACCAAACAATTTGTAACTCATTTCAGTCAACTACATTCGAAAAACAACTGCACATTACATTTTATTTACAAAATGTAAAACAAGATGGGGGTTTAAAACACAATATTCTTTAAAAAAGTATTTTGAAGGGACTTGTTTTACATGAAATATCATACTTTACAATAAAATACTAATCTTCATTCCTTGAATATGTCGTTATTTAAAAAGCCTTCCTAATAATCATTTTTTAAGACCAATAATAAACACAGATGATATTTGACTGGATTTTCTCCCATTGGTCTCAGACATTGAAATCTTCCCAGACATGTTGACCACTGAAACGCTGTTCTCTCCTGCTCATTATTTAAAACCACTCCCCCACATTGCAGTGTACCTGAATATATGACAGAGGACTTCATGGGACAGCTCATTGATGTAGTCTTTGGGCTCACTAGGTCTTAGGAGCACTTCCCCTCCGCTGCTGCCCACCACAGGCTGCAGTTTAGAAGCCTTCTTCCTCGGCCCCATCACTTGTGCGACACTGCCCAGGCTTGAAGACAGACACACACTTCTTCCCTCCTGCAGGGGCACTACTTCTTAGGCGTGAACCTTAGTTTTGGGCAAACATCACAAACAAAGATAAGTAAATGGGATCAAGGGGAAAGGATACAGAGGAGTGCTTGTCATTTGCATTACTTCAGGTCTCATTTGCTGGAAATTGAGACATTTGATCGATAAACCTGTGGGTTAGATAGGTTACATGTCAAAATGAGATATTTAGACTATTATTTCAACATTCAAGTTACTAGACCATGTTTTATAAAAGGTACTCATCATAACCTGGATTAATACATTATTCATTTGCTAACCGAATAATAACAATAAATGTTGAGGCAAATATTGAATCCATTAGAACAGACTTTGCAGTAATATGCACTTGTTAACTGGCTCGACTGGTCAGAGTGCACATCATGCATGCATTATTGTCATACAGTTGGAGGTAGAAACATGCAGAAGTTTCAGGTGGGAGGACATCCAACCCCTATAGTGCTGAGTACACCGTGTGGAGCAGCTTCACATAGACAGCAGGACATGGTGACTTGGTGTTGTGCTTTTAGCTAAAACCCCTCTGTAATGTCCAGGCACACCTTGCTTCAGGACTCATGTGTGTAGAGAGGAGAACCACTCTCTGATGACAAGGCACTGTATAAAATCTGAAACAAGCTTTGAGCAAACCACCCAAACATGACCAACGACAAACATATGCTGACCGTTGAACGGTTAGTGGCAGTGTGAACTCTTTAAACTGAAGACCTGCCTCAGCGAAATGACGCAATAAAGTTCAACATAGTCTTTGTCAAAGCTAGCTTACTAGTTAGCACCTCTGCGGCTAACATTGAACACAGACAAAAAATAAACATAAAAGTAAACAATACAGGAAGTGAATGGCTGCCCTGCACCGCTTTCACGCGGAGACCTACCGCATTGTTCAGTCAAAGCCCCTGATCTGGCGCTTCCTTTGAGTACAGCAGCTAAAAAGCTGTGCTCCTCCTCTTCTTCTTCTTTTTCTGCTTGTTCTGCTGATATACTTCTTCTCCTTCTCCTTCTTCTTTTTCTTCTTCTGCTGTGCTGCTTCTTCTTCTGTAGTTTAAATCGGGTGGCACCCAGCGTCAAGGCAGACCACCGCCACCTACTGGGTTGGAGCGTAGAACAGCACAATCTCATTGAATCTTCTTCTTCTTCTTCTTATATATTTGATTGGCGGTTGGCAAACAACTTTTTAGCAGCATTACCGCCATCTACCGTATTGGAGTGTGAGTCTGGGCGAAAATGCTCTAATCTAGAAAATAAATAAATGAATAAAATAAAATAAAATAAAAAAAATAAATAAAAGGAGGTATTATATCCTTTTAATCAGTCCTGTGGCTTCTAGATATTGGAAAAGGTACTTAAAGCACATCTGACTTGAGCTCTTCTGCAGAATTGTTTTCCTGCTTAACTGCACACTTTCAGAATCTAGTCCAAGGATGAGTTGCTGCCTCTCCTGGTCAAACCTAACACAATGCTCTAATACATGCTCCACGGTCTCAGTAGCACCACATACACTACACTTTCCGTCTGCATGCTTTTAAAAAACAAATAGCGTACTGTTCAGACCAGAATGCCCAAACCTCATCCTTGATATAATGTCCTCCTCTTTGGTGGATCTTGCTGTTGGTCTAGCATGACCAACCACCCCTTGGATGGCAAAGTACATTCTCCCAGTAGCTGCACCACTCCACTCACTCTGCCAGATCTCCCTGGACTTTGCCTTAACAAGTGTTTTTATCTCTGACTTGCTGTGGGCTATTTCTAAGGTGACCTCAGGGATCACACATGCTTTCTTAGCGTACGTATCCGCCAACTCATTCCCTCTTATCCCAAAGTGTGCTGGTACCCATAGGAAGCTGATATCAGTGCCTGTACTTATAATTCCATTCACCACCTGTGCAATTTCTAAAACAATGTCCTGTCTGGACTCCGACATGTTACTCTCAATACTCATTAAGGCAGCAGCAGAATCTGAGGCAATTAGCACTCCACTCCTTGGTCTATTCCCCTCTATCCAGGTCAGAGCAGTGAGGATGGCAACTAGTTCTGCGGTGTATACTGCAAGATCATTGTTTATCCTTTCGTTTTTGCACACCTTAATCTCTGGTATTACAAATGCCACACCCACTTTCCCGTCAGTTGATTTTGAAGCGTCTGTAAAAAACACCAGTTTATTCTTGTACTGAGCTCTGATATGGCACTCAACCATTTCTTTGCTGAACTCCTCCTGCTTCTTCAACTCTAGAAGCATTAAATCTATTACAGGTTCCTTTAACAGCCATGGTGGTACAACTGTATATGTGATAGCTGGACACAGAGTAAGTTCCTGTAGGCCCAGAGCCTCTGCCTTTTGAGGAACCACCCACCCAAAGCTTCTACCTGGTTTATCTTTCTCCTGGCAGTGAGTTAACACAGGTAGACTGATGTGACCTTCCCTTTGCCCTCTGAGGTTAGCCCAATAGACTAAGGCCAGCTGATCTCTCCTTATATGCAGTGGCATTTCCCCCATCTCTACCTGTATAGCATTAACAGGAGTCGACTTCATTGCTCCACAACATAGTCTTAGGGCTTTGTACTGAATAACATCCAGTTTTGCCAGGAGCGTCTTAGATGCAGATCTGTAAGCCACACATCCATAGTCAAATACAGCCCTAATAATGCTGATGTATATCGTTCTCAAGGCTGACCTGTTGGCTCCCCAGTCCACCCCTTTCAGACAGCGCATGACATTCAGTACCTTTTTACATTTCTCAATCATTTTTTGCACGTGCACAGACCAGGTTAATCTCTTATCTAACCACAGGCCTAGATATTTAAAAAAGTTTACTCTCTCTAGCTCAGCGCCTGATAACTTCAGCTTCAAACCCGTGGGAATGTTCCTTCTGGTAAAAAACAAGGTTTTAGTTTTATCAATAGATATTCTAAATCCCCATTCTAGGGCCCACGCTTGGACATGGTCTACTGCCTGCTGCATTTTACGCACAATGAAATCCACATTTCTCCCCCTTATCCACATTGCACCATCATCTGCAAACAGAGCAACATGGACAGATTCCTGCACCTCTTTAAAGACATCATTAATCATGATCAGGAACAATATCGGGCTGATAATGCTTCCTTGCGGAGTGCCGTTTTCCACTGTATATTCACTGCTGAGCTCTTCATTAATTTTGACCGTGATTCTCCTGCCTGATAGGAAATCCTTGACCCACTGAAATATTCTACCCTTGATACCCATCTGCCTGAGTTTAATTAGGAGTCCCTCTCTCCAGACCATATCATAAGCCTTCTCAATATCAAAGAATACTGTCAGTACTGTCTCCTTGTTAACTTGAGCTTTCCTAATTGAGTCTTCTAAGGCCACTACTGGGTCCATGGTGCCCCTTCTCTGCCTAAATCCACTCTGGTAGCTGTGCAACATATTTCTCTTTTCCAACCAGTAAACCAACCTGTCATTCACCATTCTTTCCATTACTTTACCCAACTGTGAGGTCAGCGCTATAGGTCTATAGTTTGATGGCATCTTTGCATCTTTCCCAGGCTTCCTAATAGGGATTATAACAGACAGCTTCCATTCAGCTGGAATAACTCCCTCCACCCACACCTTATTGATTAAACCCAAAACCACCTCTTTCCCCTTATCAGTCAACTTCTCCAACATAATGTAGCAGATCTCATCCCTTCCTGGGGTGGACCTACCCACTTTCTTTAACGCCCTATTCAGTTCACTCAGTCTAAAGGGCGTATTTAGCGCATCCTCCTCCCCCATCTCTTCCTCTAACATATGCCTGTAGCGATCTATTGTGATTTCTCTTCCTCTTGCCTCAATGGGAGTAAGATTCCCTGAACTGTGTACCTGTACCAGTGATTTAGCAATGGCCTCTGCCTTATCCTTACTGCCTACAATAACTCTGTCCTCTACCATCATTATTGGATATTCCAGCTCTCTCCTAATGCCTCTCATTTTTTTAATCATTCCCCATACATTCCCTATTGGGGTAGTTCTGTCCAAAGTTTCACAAAATGCTTTCCAGTACTCTCTCTTAGATTTTTTAACTGTATACCTCACTACCGCTTGACAGTGCTTGTACTTTATCAAAGTCTCAAAGTTCAAAGTTTTCTTTAAAATTCTAAAGGCTTTGTTGCGCTCCTTGATAGCCTTCCTGCACTCTTTGGACCACCAAGGCACTATCTTTCTTACCTTACCTGGCCCATTTTTAGGGATAGCACTCTCGGCTGCCCTGATTACACCATTGGTGACTGTCCTACACATGCTCTCAACACAACCCCCAGCTGTAATATTCATTAAGTTGCGCTCACTAGACTCTGAGAAGGTTTCCCAGTCTGCTTCCCTTAACTTCCATTTCCCTTTCCTCACCACCTGTTCTCGTATTACTTCTACCTCAAGCACAACTACTACTGGAAAGTGATCACTACCCACTGTGCTGTCCAGTACCTCCCAGTTGCACCTGACTGCTAAAGTTTGAGAGACTATTGTGAGGTCAATAGCAGAGCCAGTTCCCTTTGCTACGTCTATTCGTGTGTGCGAGCCATCATTTAAACATACAAGCCCCACCTCGTCCAGAAACTCTTCCACAATGCCACCATTTGCATCATTTTTATCCCCCCACAGTGTGCTGTGAGCATTGAAATCCCCACACCATATTACCTTGTCACCCAGCCCCTCCCAGATCGCCACTAATTGCTCCATCTGAATTTGCTTACATGGGTTGTAGTAGTTTACAATGCTCACACTGCCCTCTTTAGTCCATACTTCTACACATAAAACCTCCAACTCCACACTTTTCCTCAGTTCCCTGAACTGAACTCCATTTTTTACAAAGGTGACACCCCCCCCACCACCACAACTCCCCACCCTGTCTCTCCTAATGCTTGTGAACCCTTTAATTACAAAGTCTAGATGACTCTTTAGCCAGGACTCCTGAACACAAATAACATCTGGCACCTTGCTTAGCTCTTGGATAAAACCTTTAAACTCTTGCCCATTCGCAATAAGACTTCTGGCGTTCCATTGCAAAACCACTAAATCGGTTTTAATACTGGCGGAGAAGGAGTTAACTCTAGGGACTCGCTCAGATACAGGGCGTGGTTTATCTTATCCTGAGTCACCTCAAGACTCAGGAACTTACTTGCAGCTTTGACTATTACCCTTATTTTCTCATTCTTGGATTTTAGCCCCTCAGTACAATTGATCACGTACGCTATGAAAAGCACAAGCTGCTCCGAACTAAGGCTCGCATCACCCTGTTTTCGCACCGCTTCAAACTTTTCACGCTGCCCTTTATCTCTGTATACCTCTTTCACAGCATCAGCGTAGGAAAGATTTGTTGTGGCTCTGACCTGCTGCACATTCGCAGCCCTTTTCCTCACTGGACAGCCACCATAGGCGGCTGAGTGATCCCCCCCACAGTTACAGCATTTCCTTACTACCCCCTCACCACACTGACCGTAATCGTGGTTACCCCCACACTTTCCGCATCTCTGCCTCCCGCTGCAGTTAGCCGCTATGTGACCATATCTTTGGCACTTAAAGCACCTCATCGGAGGAGGTATGAATTCCCGCACTTTGAAGCTCATATAACCAATCATCACTTTCTCAGGAATGCGTAGTTCTTTAAACCCCAGCAACAGAGAAGTACTCTCAACCTTTTCCCCATTTCGCTTAGCCAGCAGTCTTTTAATAGTCAACACTGTTCCTCCTTTAATATTCTTTTTGATTTCCTCCAAGTTTTCACTCAGCGCCACTCCTGTAATCACTCCTCTGGCTCCACGCTCTCCAAACTTCCTCACCTCTGCTATTTCCTTTTGACACACCACCTGGGCTTTCATAACTTTATCCCTCTGAGCTGCATCTTTGCATGTAACTAGTAGGGACCCATCAAACATCACACTCGCCTGTACAATTTCTCCCCAAGACTTCTTCAAACCCGCTGTTAAGCGGACCAAGCCAACCTCCCTAATGTTGTGGCCCTCCTTGAATTTCACAATCAACTTCAAATCAGTTGCAGGATCCTGTACGCTTCTCCTTCTAACGTCCCTGCTCTTTCCACATTCTTCTTCCTCATCACGGTCTTTCCTCTTATTTTCCTCTCTACTTCCCGCTACACCACCCCACTGAGTGCTAGGTCTACCTCCATTACCTCTACCCCTACCTCCACTACCTACTCCACGTAAGTCTTCGCTAATCATGAATACTTCCGAGGACAGAAAGTCCTCTTCCATATCATCCTCCATGCCCTACCACTAGACTTGCCCAGACTCAGTCACAATCGGTTTATGCCAACACGCCAAAATTCCCTCGTGTCCAACTCACCGCCACCCCTAAACTGTGCTGTCGAACCAGATCCAAAAAAAAAACAATCTCATTGAATTCAATCTTCAATTGCTTTTAAACCCTCATCGATGGGCGGTCTGTTTCAACCAGAGGGAGATCATCATAAGATAACTCCAAAATGTGCATAAAACAATAACCAGAAGGCACCAACACAACCAATTATTCTTTGTTTTTAGAGGCGGCTGGTCAAGACGTTGCATTACTGCCTACTACAGGATAAATAATAAAACTACCTTTTCCCCAAAAACTATTATAACTAAGGGAACTAACTAATTTAGGAAAATAAATAAATAAATATAACTAAGCTAAACATTTTATCCCCTTGTCTGGAATAACTAGCCTACTAGGTTCAAAGGTTTTATTTGTCATATGCACAGCTGATATATATTGGCAATGAAAATCTTATATCCCAGGCTCCTCCAACAACTCAACATACACAGTGCAATTAAGACAAATCAAATAGTGCAAAAATTAGACAAGAAAATAACAACAATAAGGATGTAAAGATGTAAAATATATACATATTTAGAATAAATTGAAATGATTTAAATATACTGTATAGTAATTGGAAATACTTTACACTGTTGTATGAGGCGGTATAGACAGATGCATATATTACGTATAACAGTGGCGGGCCGTGCATTTCACACCTAGGCCTTCAGTGATGTCCTACACAGTCCCACCTGAATTATTCCACCTCTTAATGCTATCATTATGATACCATGGCTCTAGATGTTTTGGCTGCCCAAATTGGGGCCCGCGGGCCAAGGCCCGTGCCTTCCCGCACTGTCCCACCATAAACGATCGGAAGCTCTCGTTGAAAATTATTTATTGGCGCACTACCAAATAATGCCATATGATGGAGCTGTTGAGCTCCAGTCAGCTCCTAGCTATCCGATAACGCCCAAGACCAGTGAGTGAGAGGATTCAAGGATGGATGGAGCGTAGTAGGCTGTGGCACACAGACAAACGAAAATTTAAAAAAACTTGGGAACAGGACTATTTTTTTACCGAGGTAGATTCCAATGCAGTGTGTCTGGTATGTAAGCAGAGGGTCGCTGTTTCAAAGGAATACAACATTCGCCGTCACTATCTAACTAAGCATGCGGCTGAGTTCGCAAAGTACACTGGAGAACATCGCAAGGTCAATTTAGCAGACTTGCTAACAAAGCTAACCACCCAGCAGCGAACTCTACTTCAGCCGTCGACTGCACAAGAAAATGCCACTCGGGCTAGTTATCGAATTAGCAATGCAATCGTGAGAAGTGGGAGAGCTTTTGCAGCGGGTGATTTCGTCAAGGAGTGTTTGACAATTGCTGCCCAAGATGTGTGTCCAAATCAGATGCGTGTATTTTCTCAAATTAGCCTGTCACGGAACACTGTCACCCACCGCGTTGAGGACATGGCCGAAGACGTTCGAGGTCAGATAGCCCAACGAGCAAGTCACTTTTCTGCCTTCTCCATTGCGTGCGATGAAAGCACCGACATATCTGACTCAGCACAGTTGCTGGTGTTTTTGCGAGGCGTCAATGAGGACTTTGAAGTGTGTCAAGAACTAGCGGGCCTTGAAACATTGAAAGGGACAACAAAAGGTGTGGATATTTTTATGGCAGTGGAGCGAGTTCTGGACAAGAACGGTTTGAAGTGGGAAACCCTATCTGGCATCACGACTGATGGAGCCCCCGCCATGGTCGGTAAGCGAGCAGGGCTAACTGCACTTGTGTCGGACAAGGTCTCCGAGTTTGGTGGCTCGATTTTAAAGTACCATTGTATTTTGCATCAGGAGCAACTGTGCGCTAAAAACATGGGCTTGAAAAACGTAATGCAGGATGTCGTCGCCATTGTCAACAATATTCGCTCAAAGGCCCTCTCACACCGTCAATTCAAAGCTCTGCTTGATGAGATGGATGCCCAGTATGGTGATGTATTGTACCATCAGGAGGTGCGGTGGTTGAGCCGTGGGAAAGTTTTGCGGCGTTTCTTTGATCTGCGCGAGGAAATAAGAGAGTTTCAAGCCACGAAGACGAACAACATCCAAGTGCCCACGGACAGTCACTGGCTTGCAGACCTGGCTTTTCTTGTGGACATCACAGAGCTGCTGAATATCCTCAATCTTCAGCTCCAAGGGAGAGACCAGATGATCACGCAGATGTATGACCATGTCAAAGCCTTCAAGCAAAAGCTCCAGCTGCTTAGCAGACATCTTTCAACAGGTGAGATCTAACTTTAATATTTTATTGAACATAAAACATTGTATTACGCTTGTTGTCACAACCATGCTATCATATATATATTGTTTGTGATGCATGTATACTTTGTGTTGGTGGAAAATAGATGTTCTTTTTAAAACCACTAAACCAGGCATTAAATCCAAAACAGTAGTTGTATTGCTTTTCATAGTCTACTGCAGCCATAAACAAAACAAAATATATCCCCTGCCCACCATTTGATTGATGATTGGTATTTCATATATCATGAACAACCTTGCATCTTACATTGCTGCTTTTGTCTTTGTGTCTGTATTTTCAGGAAATTTGGCACATTTCCCCAGCCTCAGAGAAGTTGGGTTGATGGAGGAAGACACACCAAAATACATTCTCAACAATCTTGAGGTGGAGTTCGACCTTCGCTTTGAAGATTTTCGTGGAAATACAACAGCATTTGAGCTGTTTGCTCAACCTTTTTCTGTGAATGTGGATGCAGTCAGTGAGGAGCTTCAAATGGAACTTTTGGAACTTCAGTCTGATTCAGACCTCCATAGCAGGTTCAGAGAGCTTTCCTTACAAGACTTTTACAGGTCTATTCCCGCACACAGATATGGCAAGATCCGCAAACATGCCCAGGTTATGTTATCCCTCTTTGGAAGTACTTATGTCTGTGAGCAGGCTTTCAGCCTTATGAATCTTAACAAGTCCAAACTGAGGAATGCTTTATCTGACTCTCACCTACATGACATTCTCACTTTGTCAGTTAGTCAGCTTGAACCTGATATTGAGAGGCTTTTAAAAACCAAGAACAGGCTTCATGTTTCCCACTGATTGGACTACTACAGGCAGAATATGTAGGCCTGCCCTAGGCCCCCATTGTGTCACCTGGGAGTATGGTAGGCCCAAGGACTGGTAATGTTCCAACCTGTCCACAAATATTTCATAGTGCTTCAGTTATTTTTTTAATTTAAAGAAGCCAGATCGATGTTATGAAATGTAATTGACCTAAATGTGAAGCACAATAAACAGTGCAATTCATTTTCAAAATGACTTTGTGATATAGTGTTTATTTTGCACACGTATGCTTAACTTACACACGTAATGTACTGCACTCATATATTTACCGCACACTTAATGTACTGCAAAATTATCATTTTGGCCCTCGGCCCTCCCCTCACGTTCAATTTTGGCCCTCCATCGGGAAGTATTTGGGCACCCCTGATTTAGACAGAAACGCAGTATAACCGGGCGTTGCATCACCTTAACATAGTCAAGTACAACAGAGTTATATTAATATTCCCGAAGCATTTATTATCAATACATCAGCATTTACAGTTAACTTAATTAATCACATTATCTGACAAACCGCTCCTTGACACCTGTGTCAGTCACATAACGCAGGACAAGTGCCAGCTGTGCTATACCCACCTCTGTCGTCTCGTCCACCATAACAGCGTCAACGGGTGCTTTTTTAATCTTCATTTTTATCTCTTCTCCCATCACTTCAGCAATAGCATGAATCAGGTCGTTTTGTATTTTGCCTGACGCCCCAGTAAACATGTTGTTTGTGTACAGGTGGTAATGCAAATCTGTGTTGTTCTCAGCAAGAAAAGAAAGAAGCTCCACGTAGTTTCCTCTGTTTCTGGACTCGGCGCTTTCATCGTGTCCCCTAAATGAAAGTTCCTGTTTACCCAAAAACAGGACACAATCAATCAGTCTTTCAATATTTCCCTATTTTTTGTTCACCCTTTCGTTGTGGAGCTCCGTTTCCCTGCGCACTTGTTCGTTGAGCTGTAGATCCACTCGGGTGTCCCCAAAGGTTTTCAAAAGCACCAGTGCTTCCAAGTGCCCAGCCGTGCTTTGGAGTCTCGTTGCTGCCTTGGTTAGACAACTCAAGTTTGTAAATCCAGTGTGGCTCCAAACACCAAATCGATCAGTTGCAAATAGCAGACATTCCCAGCAGTACAATTTGCAGTGCCTCTCGGAGGTTGTGAGCCAGGGGTCCTGCTCGTAGTTAGTGATTTGAAAGTGGCGGCCAAACCCTTTTCCCTGCTGTGCTAGGCTCGCTAGCGTTGGAGTTGGCCGTTCCCTTCTCACGATGTCTAGCTTTTCTTGAAAAGTTCCTCTTGAAAATGGCGTTGTAATTATATCTGCGACCAAATCGATCTCTTCTCCTCCTTCAGCCATTGTGGGTTGAAAAAAAAAAACTTGTAGAAATCTACACAAATTAGCTCACTCCAAGTTCTAGTTCAGTTTGCTAGCTCTGCCTCTCAATAGTGCGTATCCAATCAGAAGACGTGCACATGCTAACATTAGCGTACGCCTTGCTAGCTGGCCCGTTGTCGCCAACTCGAAATCTGATTGGTTAGCACCACAGTTTTGTTTGGTTCACTTTAAGCTACAGGCGCCCGCACTGTTGATTCTGAAGGCCTAAGGGCAGATTTATTTGACCCTAGCAACACATTATGGCTGAAATATGATCGGATAAAAGCTCTAACATAAAGGCCAGCCTTCCAACTCTCGTTCTGAGGCTGGAAGCAGCGCAGCCAAGAGGAAAGCTATGAAATTAAGAGAATAGACAATGGGGAATAATTTAATACATATTTGTGGAAAAAATATATCAAAATTAAATTTATATTCTGATGATGTTTAGGCCAGCAGAGAAGGCCTTGCTGGCCCCGACGGCCCACCACTGACGTATAAACAGATATTTATGGCAGATATGTATAATATATAGATATGTGTATACTATAAACAGATGTGAGTAGACATTCACAGAACTCAGGAGTTCAGCAGTCTTATAGCCTGTGGTATAAAACTGTCTCTGAGTCTGGTGGTCTTGGTCCGGATGCTGCGGTACCGTCTGCCAGACGGCAGTAAGCCTCTCTTAGCAGAGAATTCCTCTCCACTAACTCCCACCATGTTCAGAAACTTTCTTGCGACATCATCAACTATTCCGATTCTTTCAGACTTTCTTTCTGCCTCAGCAGCACAGTTGATGGTCATAAATGCTGTACAACTCATCCCCACTTTTGCCACAAATCCTCCAAGGCATGTCTACAGCTGTGACCAAACTTCCACCACCATCTGCACTGTATTGGCTTGGGAACAAACATCCTCACTGTGTAACAGATGCGATCCAGGAACACTTTGTCCGGAAGGTACTCAGAATCAAAGTGTAGCATGACCGATCTTCACTCATACATGCTTTGGCTACAACTCACACATTTTAAATCTACTGGCCTCAAATGAGTAAGGTACTTTAGCTGTGCTTGTGACACACACTTGACAATGATCAACCCATTTATCTTCACATCCACTAAATGTACATCATCCAGTTTGTCCATGGTCCAACATGCTACTTGTGTGTCATACAGAAGTCCAGCTACATGGCTCAAAGTCAGGTTTATTCCAGCCAAGTACAGTATGTTTCATCTTTGTTGTCATTATTTTCACTACATTATTTCACTTCTCCTTTCAAAATCATCTACTTCCATCTTCCTTCCGGTCCCAACACTAAACTCTGACATGCTTAGTCGGCAGAGCCTCTAAAGACAGTGGAGATGGGCTGTGTGACTCCCCAGTCACTGCTGTGGAGTCCTCCACTTTCTGGGCACCATCATCACCCAGGACCACAAGTGGGAGAAGAACATCAGCTCCCTCACCAAAAAAGCCCAGCAGAGGGTATTCTTCCTGAGGCAGCTGAAGAAGTTGAACCTGCTAAAGACGATGATGGTGAACTTCTACTCCTCCATCATGGAGTCCATCCTCCCCTCCTCCATCATGGAGTCTATCCTCACCTCCTCCATCATGGAGTCCATCCTCCCCTCCTCCATCATGCAGTCCATCCTCCCCTCCTCCATCACTCCAGAGACACTATGCAAACAATATCTTGTTTTTTATCTATTTCATTTAAGTATTGTCAGTTCTGCACAACCCTATATTTTGCAAATTTGTACACATGCTACCTCTCTTAGTATCTACACAGCTTTCCTGTCTTCATAACAAAACTGCACATATTTTATTTTATTAATTGGAGTACATTATCATAGTATACTATAAATAATTTTTCATGTACAGTATATTTTTTATAATTTAGTCTCTGTATATTTCACGCAAGTCATTTTCTATATCTCAATGTTATAATTGTTTTTCTTAAAAACATTTTTTATACCTATTTTATTTGTTGGTTGTTATTTTACTTTTTATCTTCTTTAGTCAAAGTCCAAAAGTGAAAGTCAACTTTATTGTCATTCTTTCAGTTTGTGTGTACAAACAGAGAGATCGAAATACTGTTTCCCACAATCCCGAGGAATGAAAAATACAAATATATATTAAAAAAAAGATATACATATACACACCAACTTATATACAGCTCTGTAAAAAGAGACCTCTGCAGTGTTATCAGTTTCTCTGGTTTTTACTAGATACCCAACATTACCGCCATTCTCATCCACGCCCTAGTTACATCCCATATTGATTATTGCAACTCCATCCTCTCGGGTCTTCCTCACAAATCTCTGCGTAACCTCCCACTGGTCCAAAACTCAGCCGTCCGTATCATCACCAGAACTCTTTCCATGGATCATATCACTCCGGTTCTTCAACAACTCCATTGGCTCCCCGTTAAATACCGCATCATCTTTAACATTTTGCTCCTCACCTTCAAGGCCCTTCACACTCTTGCACCTCCATATCTCTCTGAACTCCTTCACACCTACACACCTTCTTGTGCTCTCCGATCCTCCTCTGCCTTCCAAATCACTGTACCTTCTGCCCGCTTGACCACCATGGGGTCAAGAGCCTTCAGCCACTCTGCCCACCATCTCTGGAACTCTCTCCCACAAGACATCCACAATAGGGTCTCACTCTCAACCTTGAAATCCTGCCTGAAAACCCACCTTTTTAAACTGGCCTACTCTGTGCCATAATTACTCTAAACTGATTGTTGTTTTTATGTCTGGAAGTACTGTTTGACCTTTGTTGTTGCTTGTTCCTAATTATGCTCTGTAAGGTGTCCTCGAGAGCTTTGAAAGGCGCCCATAAACAAAATGTATTATTATTATTATTATTATTATTATTATTATTACTGTTTATAGGTACTGTATGTCTTTGAGTTACATTAATTTCTTTGAAAAGAAATTGTATTCTATAACCTACTGTCAACATTTCTCTGTGTTGGAAGTCAACAGACACTGGAATGGCTGCCATACATTAAACATTAGGAGTGGTCTCTTAATTTTTTTCTGAGCTGTATATACACAGTATATATATATATATATATATATATATATATGTGTGTATATATACATAATCCACAAGGACATAAATACACATGCACACATTAAGAGGCATAAATAAAGGCACAACAGTTAATATATACAAGATAACAGTCACTTGTTCATGTATGCACCATGTACACAAAAGTAAATTCCTTGTGTAAACCTACTATAAACCTGTTTCTGATTCTGATAGCGTCCGAAAGCCTAGCAGCTCTTTATACACTTAAATCTGGGAAGTTGTTATGCAGGCAAGACATTGTGTATGAAATCTTGCACTTACAAGTTGTGTTGCATCAATGAAGGATTTAAATTTTTTTATATTATATAAATATTATAGTTCCTGCTCGAATATCCAAAACAATCACTAGAACAACAGTCAACAGACATACAAATACCATTAAGTAAAGTGGAAGGTAAAACCATTATAAAGGACTATACACAAAACTTGGCAAAAATATTGGGACCTGAGTGACACAGGAAGACAGACATCTTTACATCATTCAAAACACGTAGGGAAATGAAGAAGATGGAGCAGGATCCCAAGGGAAGAGAGGATTATTACGCGTTTAATAAGAGTACACAGAGGACTAATCTAAACCCTCCAAAGAGTTGGCAGGCACCACCCTAGACTGTACAGACCGTAATAAACTGGAAACTGTCAAACATGACAGAAATTAGATGACAAGAGAGAGAGTTAGTTTCAGGGTTAGCTGATCAAAAAAACTGCCTTTCCTTGGGAATCTTCTAGGCAGACCATCAGAAAAAGTATTTAGCCTGTTAAAAATGTTCTTAAGAGCAACCAGAATTATACTGAGAATTTACAGGTTTCCCCCCTGCCTGCCAATCCACTGATCCACACTCCAGTAGGTGGCGGGAAAGTACCTATTCGTCGGTTGCCTACCGTTAATAATCCTCGAAGAAGAAGAAGACGAAGGGAAGGGAGAAGAAGAGTAAACAGTGTTGCAGACGGCCTCAGAATGTTTGGAAAACTTTTGTTCTTGCTGTTTCTCCCCGTTATTATCTACAATGACCCTGCTGACGCACAGAAGAAAAAAGAGGTGACATTTTTTATTCAGTAACACAGACCGGAAGTTGCGCTGATATTTCTGCGACGTTTCAAAAGAACCGTGTCAATCTGAGAAGCTAAGCTAAAAGAAACCAGGAAGGAGCTAACGTTAACTTGTTGTGTGCAACTATGGAAACAACTAATAACTGTGCAACACATCACATAAATCTGCTATTGGCTCATGCAGGGTGGGGGCACAGGCAGCGTTAGCTCTCTGAACACGGCTACAGGAAGTACAGGCTGATACAGGAAGGGCAAACTCCACTTCCTATAAAACGTCTAGAATGTGGATCGAGTTATCTTTCATCAAAAAGATAACTCGGTTCAACACTCTGTTTATCAGATATCTGTATTGATTGCTCGGTGTCAAGCAGAGTGATAAAAGGTAGTTACCCACTGTATGGAATTTAACAAGTAATGTATACTCCCACCCCAACAAGTCGTTTACATTAAATTCTTTTTTTTTTTTTTTACTGTCATTGGGTCATGGAGTATTTAAGTTTCCTTTAGGTATATTGAGTTAAATCCATGTGCGTCATACACATCTTCTCTGGTACCAGCAATCATCCATACTTCGCAAATCGTTATTGTCTTCAAATGATTCAGACATACTAGATAGCAGATATTTTTTATTTTTAGTATAACATAAACACATTTATTACCACTTGTACACTTATCTGTCTTTTCTATTGGATTTCAAGGAGGTTTTGTAGAACAGATGATCAGTCCGGACATTTTTATTTGCAGTTTGCCAGCCAAAACTATCTCATAATATCATTATTTATTCTTAAATCAGAATAGGTTTTCCTCTGCCTGAATGTAAAACGAAGCGATTATGAACACCTGTCACAGCCCAGCTCTTGTTTGGGGCAAAAATGGGAGAAACATTCTCCAGATTAATAGTCAAGATTAAGAACAGACAGATATAATCTATGTTAGTGATATTAATATATATTTTTTATATTTGTGACTTTCTTTTAACACTTCCAATGGACCTTTTTAGTCTTTACAAGAATTTCATTTCTATTGCTATGTTGATTTTATTATTGGATTGTTTGTTGTGAGTTTTTTTTCATAACCAGCGTGGTTTCAAATGGTACTAGAGCGAGGAAATAAGTTTTTCACTTTGAATATAACCTAATTGTATAATGTTCCATACATCTTCATCCACTCTATCCCAAATGCTGCAAGGACTTCTATCAGGATGGCTTTGGCTTTTCTCTTGTGTTGTCTTGTTTTAGTGTGTAACACTGTTCGGTGTCTCTCTGTGTCGTGTGTAGACTCTGCTGTCAGAGAAGGTAACTCAGATGATGGAGTGGACCTCCAAGCGTTCAGTGATCAGGATGAATGGGGATAAATTCCGTCGCTTTGTCAAGGCTCCTCCCAGAAACTACTCGGTGGTCATCATGTTTACAGCCCTGCAGCCACAGAGGCAGTGCGGGGTCTGCAAGTAAGACGTAGGGCACACTGAGAGAGGCATTCCTGTTAGTTTAATTCTGAACTGTGTTTTTAAATGCGTGTTTTCATTTCAGACAAGCTGACGAGGAGTTCCAGATGCTGGCTAACTCTTGGCGTTATTCCTCTGCATTTACAAACAAAGTCTTCTTCGCAACTGTAGACTTTGATGAAGGATCCGACGTCTTTCAGATGGTGAGACAACAGTGTATTTCTATGTCAGCCATTCATTCATTAACATGTCAAATCTAAGCTAATTGAGTTGGAAGTTGGCAAACCGCTCCGCGACCCTGACGGAAAAGCGGGAGAAGATGGATGGATGGATGGATAAAAGTTGGCAAACCATGTGCATCATGATTTGGGGCTGCCTCGGTGCCTGGACAGTTAGCCATCATCGAGGCACAAATGAATTCCCAAGTTGGGTGGTACAGTGGGACAATGAATCTACACATCGAAGCATATCACTAAAGAATGGCTGTTGGAGTGACCCAGTCAGAGTCTGGACTTTATCCCAATAGAAATGCATTGTTATAAGCTCAAGAGAGCCGTTCACATCAGACCTCCTGAGAATATGGCTGAGCTGAATAAATTCTGTGAGGAATCCCTCCTGAACGTTCTGCCAGTCTGGCACCCAATTTATAAAACTTTGCGTAGGGGCACAGGTGTGCAAGACGCACCTGATGACTCGGATAATGTGATGGCTCTTCCTTTAGAAATGATAGTGTACCAAAAGCTGGGTTTGCTCATGTATGTACAAACAGATTGGACTTTATTCACAAAAACGATTTCTACCTGTCAATCAACTGTGTGCGCAGCACCTCTATGCAAACTTTGGTCAGAAACGGGCGTACACCATCTTTAGAGTGTACGCAACATTTATAAATTAGCTACAGTCAGCGCTTGTGACATTTTGCTCCCAAAGCCGGCTCGACAAGTTATAAATCCAAGAGTTCGGTTACTTTTCCTCCAGCACTGCAAATGTTTAATGGTCATTTTCAATAAAGAGGAAAGATTACAGATGTTTGAGTGTTATAAGTACATGGAGATTAATAAAGTAATGCATTTTCGTTTTATTGCACCTCACTATGTTTGTGTTACCTCTGTGTTGCAGCTTAGTATGAATTCTGCTCCGACCTTTCTGCACTTCCCAGCCAAAGGGAAACCTCGCAAGACTGATACCTATGAGCTGCAGGTCAGAGGCTTTGCAGCTGAGCAGCTTGCCAGATGGGTGGCAGACAGAACTGATGTGCAGGTAATAACAAAACATGTTATGTGATCTATCATTATGTTTGCCATGACGAAATAACCAAAAGGTGAATTCACCAATCACACGTTTGCCTGTTTCTTAGATCCGCGTCATTCGTCCTCCCAACTATGCAGGGCCTCTCCTGCTGGGCTTCCTCCTGGCTGTGATTGGAGGACTGGCATATCTGCGAAGACACAATTTGGAGTTTCTCTTTAACAAGAATGTCTGGGCGTTCTCTGCACTGGTAATAACCACTACCGCACACACACACACACATCCAGACATTGATTAACATTAAGTGTTAATAGTTAGACAAGATTTTGAGTAAGAGAAATAGTCTCGTCTGAGCTGAATGTCAGAGTTAGATAATCTTGCTTTAGCAGTGACCATTTAGTTTAAAAATCTATTCAAGTTAAAAAAAACAGCTGTTAGACTTCAGGTTCTGCCTGACACAGCCCTGCATGCTGTTCGTCTCAGTTATTATTTAGATTATTATCAGATTTTGGTGATTTTTGTTCAAACTTTGCAAACACCAAATAAAGAGAAACAGAGACAGCTTTCAAATCAACATTGAGTCTTGCACTGTCCACTACTGACTTATTGATACAAAAACTATAACACTGTTTTAAGTTATTTAAATACACGTTAACGCAATCAAACACATCTTACTGGCGTAATGCCATTTAACTATGTTCGACATGCCTACTGAAACCTGCTTCACAGTATTAATCTCGGTCATAAACAATAACAAACATAACCTTTGAATAAATCACAAACATCAATATATACAAAGCTATGGAAAGCTGGTGGTTTTAATTAAAAACAATTCAAAGAATATACTTAGTGTCTTGCCAACATTACAATAGGGATGTCCAACAGTACACAGGTGTGTACAGAGTAGACGAACATTGTAATAAATAGAGGATTCAGATGCAACTTGAGGAATTTACATCCAGCTCTTGCAGCCTAATGGTTTATTAGATGTATTGAAACAAAAACAGACCCCACCAGGAGGATAGTGGTTGTCAGGCCGCAGCAGGCCTGACAATACAACGCTCCGTTTGAGGGTCTCTGCATCACCCACTATCATAAACAACCTAATTTGAGCTATGCTGTGTGTGGGGGGGACACAGCCCTTTGTGATTTCCTTAATGTGCTGTAAAAGGGCATAATCAAACGTAACACCAAACTTTGTTTAAGCATACAGTTGTAAGAGGTACAGTAAAATAGCAATAAGATCCTGTTACAGAAATCGATGTGCACTATGTCAAGATAATAAATGGGGGGCTCATGCTGCTTGATTTCTGCGATTGTTTTCAGGACCAGTTCATGGCTACCACTCAGTGTGTTGGCCTTGTGGTCACTTCACTGGAAGAAACGTTCACAACGTGTAAACCTTTGACTTTTGCTGGTGTTCCCTGTTTAGTTTATCTTTGGTCATTAAAGCATGGAGACATGTTGCAGTAAAGGCACTTAATACTAATATACACCTGAACACGAGCGGAATAGGGACGCTCTTAAAACAGTGCCGTTGTTGTATTAATGAATACATTGCTGTTAAATTAATGACTTATGTGTGAGTATTTACAATAACATGTTCTCAATTGTATTTATGTTTATTTGTGTAACTGGAACTGACAGATGGATGATTTGTGTTTTTGTGTATTTCAGTGCTTTGTCCTGATCATGACCTCGGGCCAGATGTGGAACCACATCAGAGGTCCGCCTTATGCACACAAGAACCCCAGTACCGGGCAAGTGGTGAGAAAACACTTTCTTTACAAAATAACAATATGATATGTGAACAAACCATCCAACCAGGATCTGACTGTTTATTTCCAGAGTTACATCCATGGCAGCAGTCAGGCTCAGTTTGTGGCTGAGACGCACATCATCCTCCTCTTCAGTATCCTTCTCCAACTGTTTTACACTCAGCATACACTTAATACTTAGCAAGACCCCCGCCCAACTAATCCTTAGTGATTCACAGCCAGAAGGTTGTTTTTAAAGCACTTCATTAGTTCCCCAATGTGTTGGACAGGGCTCCCTTTCCCCCACATGCCTGGAGCCTCTAAGCTGCCCCGTTAGGGTGTTTCTATTAAATAATGTTATTAGGGTTGTTTGAGTAAACTGTCATGCCCCACATACATCTGTATTCTACACCTTAACCAAACTGTCAGATGCTGCTGTTACCATGGGGATGGTGCTACTGTGCGAGGCCGCCACCTCTGACATGGACATTGGAAAGAGGAAGAGTAAGTGCACTCAGACACACAAAGATTATGATGTGTTTCTGTTCCCATTGTTTGTTTTTTTGTCACCAGTATTCCTGAATAAGTGATGGCCCCATTTTTCTAAACTTAGTGGAAAGGTGTGGCAAGAGAAACCCCCTCCAAATGTTGGACCAGATCAGAATTTCAATTCAGGGACCTAACAAGATGTTGTACACACTACACTAAATATTAAAGCCAATGTCCACTAGTTTAACTTCAACCACAGACTATATCATTACTGCAAGAGTACAATACAAGATACAATAATAAATGGATTGTAGCGATAAATCAAAGTGAGAAATTGCCTGAGTAATCTCTCCTTTTCTGACCACCTGAAGACCTTGTAGAAAGTCTCTGATTTTTAGCCAACGTTGGGAAAAAGTGACATTCTCTGTGTATGTGTGTGTGTCAGTCATGTGTGTAGCAGGTATTGGTCTGGTGATGCTGTTCTTCAGCTGGCTGTTGTCCATATTCAGAGCAAAGTACCATGGATACCCATACAGGTAAAGACAGAGACACTAACTGTTGGTCTTGTTTTAGCTGCAGCTATTGACTGTTGTCCTACCGTTTGTCCTGTTGGTTAACCCCCTCTTGTCTTCGATGCAGCTTCCTGATGACTTAGAGATCAACAGTGCCTCCAACTTTAAAGCAAGTATGAACAGGGAGTTCCTCAAAATGCTAAATAAGCAGAGGACTGTCCATGGCAATGCCACTTTTCTGTTGGCTAAGCCATGGCTTGTCTCATATCTGTTGAGCCAAAAGTGTGTGTGTATACACACATACACCCACACACTGTGCCTTCAAAGACTCACCAAGCAATTCACTTTCCAACAACAGAGCCTCAACCAGTATGCATTCTACACTGTGCCAAAAGCTGGTGTCTTTCCGTCCAGCTCCTACTGGACACAAATCTGTCTGCATCTTATTTTTCTGAACTTCCCATCGGAGCTGTTGTCCAAGTTTTCTTAGCCTTGTGAAAATCTGTAATTTTGGAGACATCCTAGAAAGCTCTAGGATAGTAATAAATGAAGGTTAAATGGTGACTCTTTTCTGTCCACTTGTCAAAAGGTTTTTATTTAGAAAGAATCAACACATTTAAAATGTTCCCGTTATAAGTAGAAGCACTATCGCATAAATCCATTGAAACTCAGATACAAAGGTATTTATTGCGGGAAACACAACTCTCCATATTTATTGTTGTGCCTTAAACTGCCCCGTTACCGGGCTGTAGGATGGCATGTCCTGAGATCAACTAATAATAGTCATTTTTTTCAAGTGATTTGTATAACTCTTAAGGTAATCTGCATTCATCACTATTCTCACTCAGTGGTGGGCAGTTTATAAAGTTAGAGGACACAATGACCTGAGCTAAATCAATATCTGTTTGTGGACAAAAAGACCATCTATCTAACTCAAATAAACAGCCACCACCTGGTGGATACACAAGTGATGGAATTGCCCTTTCTATGTTTTTTACATCAAACACTCAGGGTTTGCTATGAACCATTTTGTGATCCAGTAGTACAAGTCAGTTAAGGGATGGGAGTTTTATAACATTTAAAAACCCATTTCATCTTCAAATGGTCAACTAAGAAATAGCAGTTTGGAGGGGTGTTGAAAGGAAAACGTCTTTTTTTCCAATTAAAACACATCTACTATAACTGTACTAAATAACTGATGTTTGGATGAATCAAGTAACTTGAGAACAAAGCATGTTCACATATACTTTGTTTTCACCTGTAATAGGTCTTTAGGTAAAACTGTTCAAATGGAAAAGGTACGACTGGCAACTTAACCATTTTCTCGTCCTGTTAGAATATCTCATTATATTTGTTGTCACTTACAATGAAGCAAGAATAGCCTTTACTGGGAGTGGGATTCTGAAATGTGATGTACACTAACTCATTGAAAGGATACTCAGAAGTACACATTATGTTGTGTTAAGTGCTTTGAATGTTTGTGGTTACTTGAGGTGGTTATTTCTTATTAAAGTGCCTTAACTGACTATGTTTGTCTGTTCTTCTTTCTTTTAATTTTTAGTCATGTCTCCTGGAGAGAAATAATATTTGATTTATTATCAATGACATTAAATATCTATGGTATAAATATTTCAACAACACTATTAAATGCTGACTTCTGTGAGCACCAGTGATCTGATGGCCTCTTTGCAAAGTATTCTTTTAGTATACTATGAATATTCTGCTGATGAAATGCTGGTTGACCAGTGCATTACCACCTCTGACAGGCAGCTAGGTGGAATTGTCTTATCTTTAATTGAAGAGGAACAATGGGATGTAGCCTTAACTCATTGTGAACCCTCAACTCCATATTAATTATGACCCTGTCCAATTTGACACTAAAGCTTCATAAGCAGTGCTCAGAAGAGCTTATGTTTTTTCTCCACAAAGAAAGGAAAAGGGCACTGTGCAATCTCAAGGAGAAGTATTCCATTCTATTTAGGAACACTGCTGAATGCCATATTGTTCAGAAACCTCAAATGTGCACTCGCATAATAAATGTGAGCAATTTTACCTATCAGTTATCCTACAGCATATTTGACATATTGTTAAACAGGTTGGAGAAGTACTCAGATCTTGTACTTGAGTAAAGTAGAAGTACCAGAGTGTAGGAAAACTCTGTCACAGTAAAAGTCCTGCATTCAAAATGTTCCTCCAGTGAAAGTAGAAAGTACTCTCATCTAAATGTACTTAAAGTAGCGACAGTAAAAGTAGTCATTGTTTGATTGGTCCATTTCAGAATAATATCTCTGATATGTTTTATAATTATTGATCATTAAAGTGTTCTCAGAGCTGGTAAAGGTGCAGCTAGTTTGAATGGCTTTGTATACTGCAGGGTAGCTGCTGGATTTACTCCAGGTGAACTAAAGTCTGATTTAAGGGCTGATTATATTTACCATCATTAATCCACATCTGCCTCTGGCAGTGGAGCAAAAGTAAAACATCTACCTCTGAATTGTAGTGTAGTACAAGATAAGATAAGACAAGATAAGATAAGAAAAAGTGTACCTTTATTAATCCCCGTTGGGAAATTCGAGTCTTTATGCAGCAACAAAGAAGAGCAAAAACAGTACAGGTTCACACAGGGATATGAAACACAAATTTAAAATAAAACACATTGAACATTAAAATAGAAAAGTACAGTACAAGTACCTGAAAATTGTACTTAAGTTCAGTACTTGTGTACATGTAATTTTACTTTCCACCTCTGTTGTTGGAGAGAAGCTGTCGTTGGAGCTGCACGGTTTTTTAAGGTTTGGCCGATGGTGGGCAGTATCACCACAAACAGTGAAGCAAAACATCGAAGAAGAAGAAAGCTGGCCGAAGAGACAAGATGGCCGACGGTGAAAACAACAACGATGCTTCCGCCGGAGAACCTTCTAAACTATGTGATCTCTTGGAGCGGGGCTGGAAGATATTTGATGAGGTAGACTCTACAAATGAACCGCTTGCCTCTACTAGTATCCAGGTTCGAGTTAAACGCGGTATCAGTATGTTGGAAGATGCGTCTGCAATGGTGGCTCAGCTCGACTTGTTCAGCCGCAATGAGGAGCTGGAGGAGGTGGCCACGGCCGACCTGAGGTACCTGCTGCTGCCCGCGCTGTGCGGGGCGCTCACCCTAAGCAGACCGGCCGGGACCGAAGGCTAGAGATAGTCCAAACAGCCCGCGCCTACTTCATGGACTTCTTGAGGAGATGTCATGAGTATAATCTGTCACGGTTTGAACTTCCGACTTCGAATGAATACACTATTCCTTGCGAAGCATCAGAAAACGGGTCCCCTGCAGCTCAGGTAATGTTATGTTGGTTATTATTATTTGGTGTGTGTGTGTGTGTGTGTGTGTGTGTGTGTGTGTGTGGTGTGTGTGTGTGTGTGTGTGTGTGTGTGTTGTGTTGTGTGTGTGTGTGTGTGTGTGTTCAAATATACCATTGGATCAATTTGCAAGTGGGTGTGTCCCAGTGTACAGTGTGGGAATAAACTGGGGATAAGCACTCTGCCTTTATGCTAAATGAGTTTATATACAGTTTGGTATTTGCATCATTTCCACAACATGGTGCCCTGTGGCTCTACTTGAATCGCTCCTAGCTGGTTTTCCACTGGCGAAGTTGCAGCTATTACCTGGTACTATACATTTTGAGTACTATCGTCAGTGGAAAAAAGAAAAGTACCTGGTACTAACAGTGATTTCTAGCCAAGCTGAACCATATAGTGGAAATGAAGGATTCAAGTTTGAAAATGAATCAGTTCTGAATTGTAAATTGTGGTTCTTGTTCCAGTCTGGCCCTTGCCAGTCAGACCTGGTTTCCATGGCAGCACAGAGACAAGCTAAGATCGAGCGCTACCGTCAGAGGAAGGATCTGGAAGCCAGACTGTCAGATGTCCGCAGAGCTGTGGACAGTGGACAGGCCGATGATGAAGTCACCAGAGATTTTTACCTTCTTAATGTTCGGAGGTGGATTGCTGTGTGTCTGGAGGAAATAGAGAGCATTGACCAGGAGGTGGAGATACTCCAGAAGATGGATGGTCTGAAGCAGGGTGCTTCCAAGCAGCCAGCTCAGCCTGCCAGGCCCCCCATGAAGCCTTTCATACTCACCAAGGACGCAGTGCAGGTGAGACTGTGGGAGAAACTGTTGTGTGACAGTGGCATGGTTGCTATACAAAGGCGGGATAAACTCCATTGGTTTACTTATTGATCAAATCAGTTAGGAGCTACTATGAAAGAGAAAAGCAGAATCCTCCAAAGGGAAGCAGGGGTGGGGGGGGGACTGAAGTGATAAATGAAAGTGCCAAGTAGTAGTGTTTTTCTTGTATTTACATTAACATGCTCTGCAACAGTGTGATACCATGTGTTTGTTCCATTCACAGGCTAAGGTGTTCGGGGCAGGTTACCCCAGCCTTGCCACCATGACAGTGGATGACTGGTATGATCAGCACAAGAAACGGGGGGCTCTCCCCGACCAGGGGGTACCCAAGAGGGTTGTTTTGGAGGAGGACACTGATGCGAAGGAGAAAGAAGAACAAGATAAAGAGAGAAAGGTTGAAAATGATGATGAGGAGACACTGCTGACCGCCAGAAACTGGGATGAGTATAAAGAGAGTCACCGCAGAGGTTATGGAAACCGCCACAACATGGGCTGACCCATCGGTGCCCTCTTTTCTGCTCTTTTCGGTCCAGGAAGTAGACATTCTTCACAGTTTGCATCCTTAAGACTGATTGAATGAGAAGGTGACCACATTATTGTACATTTTTTATAAACAGCTGATTAACTGACGTGACATGTTGCCAGTCTTTTTACAAGGCGGGATTAAAAGTCCTCTGTGGTATGATGTGTAACAGTGAGTCTTAATTATAATCTGCATTTTGGCTGGACTGAACCAATTATGTTCAGATGTTTCTGCTTGTGGTGTGTAATAACGATTTCTTTGTTAAATAAAGAGACTGAAGCAACTGTGTAGGATCTGTTGGAAATTAAAACACAGATACGTAATGTTGCTTTTCCCTGATGAGCAGCTAGCTAACGTTTAACTGTTGTCCATAGATTATTTGTTTGGATACATTTCTGTTTTGATTTAAACCAGAAAAGGGGGTTTGGTTAAAAACAAGTCTCAGCATTATTGAGGAAAAAACCTAGGTCCATTTTAATAAGAAGTTATGACTAATCTGAATCTGATTATTTTCTCAATTTGCTTGAAATTTGTATTTAAATAATTTATTTTCCTCCGTAGTTGAGTATCCACATCAGGTTTACGATCTCAGAAACATCCCTTATTTAAGTAAGGATAAACAGTGGTTGTAAAGGATAGTCCATGTGTTATTGAAGTTCGATCTCACAGCTGCACCACTCATACACAGGCATGGTATAGCTAATATATCGAGTCCATATGGTCTATGACAATCGACTCATCAACATCAGATGATGGAAGAACATATCACTGCCCACCCTGTCACCCCAGCTGAGACCTCACACCATTCCACTTCCCAGCATGCTTGTGGCCGATGAGAATAAAACCCAGGCTAATCCCGCAACAGGACCATGTGGCACAAAGGCTCCCCGGGTTAGCTCCTGCTCTGACTGAGGGAGCGCTGCAGGACTCTGTATCATTAATGATGCTTTGGGCTCACATCCGTTGAGATGCCCGGCCATATCATCTGCCTGGAGTGTAGATTATTTCTTTGTTTACATTCTTCCTGATGCACATTCAAAATTGCTAACCTGACATAACAGTGTAGCTATGTGTCATTTTCACTGTCAATAATTTGTACACTGGACGCGCAACTGAAGCGCAGCTCATGTTGCGTGTCCAGTGTAGCAACACCGTAAGGGGGATTTTTTTTAGAGAGCTTACTGTTTTTTGATAGCTAGTGTAGCTATTTTCAGATCATCTTTTAGAATTGATCATTTTAAAAATAGGTGGGGACATATCCCCAGCAGTCCCAGTGTGACATGTTTTTTTTTTTGTATCCATAATGTGTCATATTCTTTTCTCTAATGTATTATTGTATTTCCTTTTTTAGGATTTCCTATAGACATGGTTTGATTTCATAATAGTTTTTATAAAATGTATCAAGTCAAGTTCACAAGGGACACACCCAGATGTTGACACAAAGTTAGAGGCACACTGTTAAAATATTCCTGTGCATTATGTTTCAGTGTGAGATCTGCCCCAGCTCTCATACCGTGTCTAGGATTTCTGCTTAGTGAATTGCAAGTAGCTGCTTCTCTTTTATAATAGATGTTGCAAAGACAAAGTGATAAGCTGAACATTACCACTTTATCTGACCGTATCCAAAGCAAAGTTGTATCTCACAGCAGATAATTTAACCAAACTACTGATTTCATAATGAGATTTAAAATACATTTACATTAAGATAATCCTTAGAAGTCTGGTGTATTTTAGGGAAAAAATTCAGCATTGAGGCAAAAATGGAATAAGTGGAGGTCAGGTACCCCTATATATCAGATGGATTATGTCTGTTTGGATTGTGTCTCTCAAAGGATAACAAATCTAGAAAAAAGCATTGCTAGATTTTCATAAAATGAAAGCAAATTATTTTAGCTATGTTTCTATAAACAAATATAAGGCTAATATTTGGAAAATAATGATTTATGTGACCACAAAAACCGCGCCTTGATTGACCCGTTTATGTGTCTTATTTTGGAACAGGTTAATTTAACCGGAAGTCGCTGCAGGGTTTTGAGAGGATGATAGCTTAGCTTGACTACGATCGGTCCAGTCATTCGCCCTCTGAGGACGGTAGCTGTTAGCTAGGAGTTCGAGCAAATCCACAAGGATAACTCAGACGTGTATAGCCGGAGGTAGTGTAACATTACTGTTTCTGTCAACTGTCTGTGTGTGTCTGTGTGAGTGTTTGGATGTTCTTTTGTCAGCTTGTCTAAAAGCAAACAATCATCAAGGCTAAGTTAGCTCCCTACTTTAGCTCAGTTCATCCCCGGACAGTGTATAGCGGAAGTGCGCTATAGTGTGATTTCATATTATAGTACCACCTTCAATGAGGTTGCATTACATAACATAGGTTACAGATATCATTGTTACGCTTTTATCATTTTCAGTATTCTGCGGTCTGCTTTGTAACGTTGCCTTAATAAAACCATAGAAATATCGTCTGCATCTGTACATCACACCACTCCTTATCGTGCAGCATAACGGGACCGTTCCATCGTATTTGAATGTTACCACAAAACTCAAAGCCAAGCGGGACCGCGCAAAGTAGAAGTAAAAGTGCACGTCCCTTAAGGTCACTGCCAAGAACCACGAGTCATACATAACAGGTCACGTGCTTCACACATTATGAACAGTATTTACTGAAAGATAGAAGTTACTGTAGCCAAAGTGAAGTCATTTTACCGTAGGTGAAAACAATTAAGTTTGACCTGTGATAATCCTTGTTGGAGATATTTTAAATAAACCACTGGACCTCTAATCAACAGGAGCCTTTCAGAATAAATACGCTAAAAGCAAACAGTTAAACCAAAGCACCCAACAGTGTTACTGCTATTTCCTTGCGTCTTTATGCATATTGCATTTCTATATCACAGTCGTGCAACTCTGCACCTGCACAACAAATGTATAGTTGGCACAACAAAGTCCTGAATTTAAGTCATTATTTAAACGATGTTAAACCATTAAGTCATGAACCCTCAGTTTTCTGCTCATGATGCATTGTTTTTTCCATTGAATCAACATGTGCCAACAAAGCTTTTAAAAACAACCTCCACAGTGTGTAGCCTAAATCTCAAAATCTCTGGGATTTTAAGGTAAACCAGTTCAGTGAGGCTTTGGTGCTGTGTGCCATTTAGTTAAGAAGACAACCTAGTTAGTCACCTTTATACTTTCTCTGTGCTATTTCCTTTTTTATTTCAATATGAATTATGCTTATTTTGTTAGACAACCCCATGAAATAATGATGTGTTCAAGTGGCTTCCTGTCCAGGTCTTACCCAGGGTTGGGTATTGTTTGGTTTTAACAGTTCTCATTCCATTTCTGCTTATCAATCATTGTTACTCAGGCTCAAACTTGATTAAAGGCTTGTTTCACATTAAATACATTTCAAAAACATTGACTCTACACAACATATTCTATAATACTTTTATGGAAACTGTAAAAGGATTCTGTGGAATATAACTAAGTACATTTAGAACTTTACATACAATACGTAAAAAAAAAAATTAAGTCAAAGTACAATACAATTTTGAGGTACTTTTACTTTAATAGACTCAGAAGTTTCTTTATTTTCCTCACAGCGGGGAAATGTACCTTGTTACAGGAAAGGGGAAAATGCAGATGAAGAGACAGAAATGAACTGAGTAGACATAAACATAAAAACAGTTAAAAGTTATAACCTCTACTTCAAACAACTGTGTTTAAGTTTCTTGACACAAACTACGCTTTACATGACAGGGACTGATCACAAAGAGCTTTCAACTATGCTGTTCAAAATCGAAAGCAGGATTAGCTATTCTACCAGTATTTTTTTTCTATGTGTCTAAAAAAAACCACAGCCTACCAGGAGCGTGCAGCTTAACAGCAACACAGCAGAGTTTTCCTGTGAGTTATTTCAGTTAAGTAATGAACAGGGGTTAAAAAACTGCTCTTCAAGGTCTGGTATCTTCTGGCCCAAAGACCCTTTGACGTGGGGATGGCAAAAGCTCCTCTGAACAAAGTCTACTCTATACAGACTATGGTCTTCTTCCCTCCTCTTCACACAGTAGAGACACACTAGAGTTTTCGTGAATAGTAATCAGTACACTTTAATTTCATGTATTAAATCAACAGATTTGATATAACAGGTTAGTTGAAAGCAATAATATTAAATAGGTTCAACTTAATTGGTTTTTTTCATAGTACATTTACTATCCATGGGACACACCTGTTTTGCTTTCCCTGATAATCCATGTTGAAATTAGCAGCAGGAAGCATCACCTCTAATGGTGATTGTGTAAAAGGGTTTACGGTATTCATGCTTTCTAAATAAATGTCTTTCTCCTTGTAGATGCGAGGTGCTGGTCCATGGGTGTAAGCCGACTGGATGTATTTTACAGAAGGCTGCTCCTCACCAAACTCTTCATTGGGGGATGGGGGAAGCCTGAAGACCTCAAGAGGTAACATCACAGAACAGAACTGAATACAGCTGGAAACGGTAGCAGGGTAGGGAAGCCTTTCCTCACACAGGGAGGAGACGCTCTCCAGATCTTCCCAACCTGACCTGTGCTCTGATGTCTCATCCAGAGAGAATGCTAATTACAAGTAGAACACATCTTAACTATTTACTCCTTCTCACAAACATACCTTTCTTTACACTTTATTGCAATGTCCATAATACCAAGAGAGATTTTCTTTTCTTTTTTCACACATTGTAAGATTTAATTATTATAGTTTTGCCCTTAATAAATAAATAAATATTATCTGGACAAAATGTGTTGTTCAGTATAGAGTCGTTTGAGACCACCTGCAGCTACTGCACTGTTCTTAAAGCCTTTTCTGTATTATTGAAAGTGCAGAAACATAAATCAAGCTAGCATTGATTTAGTTTTGCATCTATTTCCTCTGATCCCATTTCCATTTAAGAAAAAATAACACTTTTTCATCCACATTTTTAGATTATATATTTATATTTGACTGTCCCAATGGAAAGTGGTAGATAAACATGCTGGCACAATTATTTGATAAATAAATGTAAAGTCAATTTAACAAATGTTATAAAGTAGAAAGTGAATCAGGTGCACGTCTATCTGATCACTGGGTTTCAGAGTCAGGAAAAATATTTGCTGACTGGATGTTTTTGCTGTAGGACAGGTTCTTCCGTTTCTGTTCGTATGAGAGCGTATATTTTTTAGAGCAAAATGATGACAGAGAGCGTGAGGAAAGGTGCTGCACTTGTTGTGGAAAGCGGGGTATATGAGAACGGTATGGGTCATTTTAGGTATAGCTCTGTGTTGTTCCTTATTTGCACACATTCTGCAGTTGAGATGCAGTGTGTCATGAGTATCAGCTGTCTCTGAAGTGACGAGGGAAACATTTCTCCTTCTGTTCGCCGCATATTTCTCTCGTGCATCACAGCTGGGATGTTATGACCTCTGTTGGTAAAGGGAATGCTATGGTAACATGGCTCATGTAGTAAAGCGGTCACATAGTAATCAAACGTTTCCTGCTTTGATCCCTGAGCAAGACACTAAACCCCTGAGGTTGGCAAAGCATGCCTTTAGTCTATGAATGTGCATGGTTGGGAAATCCATTTACCATTTGTTTGGACAACAGTGGAGCAGTAAACTTAGAGATTTGCTTTATAGTAACAGGGATGATAACACTGATGCTTCAATGTACATGGGCAGAAAAAAAAGTCCACTTTTCATTCAAACCTATGAGGTTGCAACAGTAATGAAGGATATGGCAGAATAAGGAGTAGTTCATTGTACTCTCTTGGAACATGTTGCACTGTGTAGGAAACCTTCACAACAGAGACAACTGAGAATAGATGTTAATCTTTATCCAAGAGATTGATAAAGAGCTGAGTGTGGTTTCAGGTATGCTTTTTAAAAATGACAAAAGTGCATTGAATCGTACAGAATGCACGTTTGCATTGTAAGAGCATTGCAAACATTGGTATCTGTGACATCCCCTTTGGTTTCTGAAGAGGATTTGAGGCACTGATCATGGCTATAGATGAGAGCAACACGTCCAGGTACTTTCCCTCTATGCATGGCCACGCCCATTTTTGGGTGAAACTGACTGCCGGTAAATACAGATTCCAAAAATGTAAAATACTGTGCCTTTTTAAAATTTACAATGAACCCAATTAATTATGGTTAAATTATGGAAAGTGGGCGGGGCCTTCATTTAGCCAGGAAGTGACGTAGTGCTGCTCTCATCTATTGAATAAAGATTAGAAACGAAAAACATGCAGGGTTTCCACTTTGCAACCATACAGTCAGTTTTTCTCTGAGTGTATTCAGCATTAAACACATCAGCAAACTAGAAGTGAGGAGACTGGTATAGTCGCACAGTTCCCAGGCCTTTGGGGAACCACTGAAGAATCAGATGGTTCTGAACTGATGTTATGCTCATCTCTCTTCTCTCTGTGATTTATAGAATCTTTGAGTTCCGGAAGTACATCGCTGACAGAGAGCGGTGCAGGTCTCTGGTGCCGAAGGACTATCCAGTTCACATAAACAAGGTACTCCCTCTGTTCTCTCTTCAGTGCTCACTAGAGGAACTATTTTTGGATTATAAAAGACATGAGGCTGTGTTTGTTCCTTTGTGTCCAGACAGAGGAGCACACTGACTGTCAGATCCATGAAGGGTTCTTCATCTCTCCTCTGGAGCACTTGGTTCCTGGCATCCTGCCACCAGAGGCCGTCAAAGCCAGGTACAGACATGACCTCCTCTACTTCTATAAAGGGAAGGTGCACACATCCTGACATTAAATGTAATACCTTTTTAGACTATTTAAATATCACATCAGTGACACTTTTCAAATGTACTATACATTAATATAAGAGCTCAACCTGACAGCCTCAGTTTGTATCAGTGCAGCATAATTCAGACTAGCAGGGTGTGCATTATAGGATGAACAGATACTAACCACACACAAGGTGTACCAGATTCAGTGACACACCAGAGCTAGAAACACAATATATGTAGTATGAATAATCGCTTCATCATCTACTGCCAGTCTATTGTAGTAGCTGCAGAGGTGATGAGTGGATAACTTAAAATCAGAGGTGGAAGAAGTACTCAGACCATGTACTTGAGTAAAAGTAGAATTACTCAGATCTTGTAAGGCAAAGCAAGGCTCGTTTATTTATATAGCACCTTTCAACACAAGGCAATTCAAAGTGCTTTACAGAAATGAAAGACATTAAGAGCATTAAGAACTAGTGCAGTGTAAACACATTATAAAAAGACATTTAAAAACAGTCATTTAAGAGCAAAGATAATGAAATAAACACAACAGGTATAAAATACATGAATAAAAGTCACAGTGCAGAATAAAAGTTACAGTACAATGTAAGATCAGAACAGTTCAATTAAAAGCAGCGGCAAAAAGAAATGTTTTCAGCCTGGATTTAAAAGAAGTAAGAGTAGCAGCGGCCCTGCAGGGTTCTGGGAGTTTGTTCCAGATATTTGGAGCATAAAAACTGAACGCTGCTTCTCCTTGTTTAGTTCTTAGTCTGGAGACAGAAAGTTGACCCGTCCCAGAAGACCTGCGAGTTCTGGATGGTTCATAATGTAGCAGGAGATCAGAAATGTGTTTTGGGCCTAAACCATTCAATGCTTTATAAACCAGCAGCAGAACTTTGAAATCAGTTCTGTGACAGACAGGAAGCCAGTGTAAAGACTTCAGAACTGGAGTGATGTGATCCACTCTCTCAGTGTAAAGACTTCAGAACTGGAGTGATGTGATCCACTCTCTGTGTAAAGACTTCAGAACTGGAGTGATGTGATCCACTCTCTGTGTAAATACCTCAGAACTGGACTGATGTGATCCACTCTCTGTGTAAAGACTTCAGAACTGGACTGATGTGATCCACTCTCTGTGTAAAGACTTCAGAACTGGACTGATGTGATCCACTCTCTGTGTAAAGACTTCAGAACTGGAGTGATGTGATCCACTCTCTGTGTAAAGACTTCAGAACTGGACTGATGTGATCCACTCTCTCAGTGTAAAGACTTCAGAACTGGACTGATGTGATCCACTCTCTGTGTAAAGACTTCAGAACTGGACTGATGTGATCCACTCTCTCAGTGCAAAGACTTCAGAACTGGACTGATGTGATCCACTCTCTCAGTGTAAAGACTTCAGTACTGGAGTGATGTGATCCACTCTCTGTGTAAAGACTTCAGAACTGGAGTGATGTGATCCACTCTCTCAGTGTAAAGACCTCAGAACTGGAGTGATGTGATCCACTCTCTCAGTGTAAAGACTTCAGAACTGGACTGATGTGATCCACTCTCTCAGTGTAAAGACCTCAGAACTGGACTGATGTGATCCACTCTCTTAGTGTAAAGACTTCAGAACTGGAGTGATGTGGTCCACTCTCTTAGTGTAAAGACCTCAGAACTGGACTGATGTGATCCACTCTCTTAGTGTAAAGACCTCAGAACTGGACTGATGTGATCCACTCTCTCAGTGTAAAGACTTCAGAACTGGACTGATGTGATCCACTCTCTCAGTGTAAAGACCTCAGAACTGGACTGATGTGGTCCACTCTCTTAGTGTTAGTGAGGAATCGAGCCGCAGCGTTCTGAATCAGCTGCAGCTTTCTAATGGATTTCTGAGTGAGACCTGTAAAGACACCGTTACAGTAGTCCAGTCTACTGAAGATAAAAGCATGGACAAGTTTTTCTAGATCCTGCTGTGACATTAGTCCTTTAATCCTAGATATGTTCTTCAGGTGATAGTAGGCGGACTCAGTAACTGTTTTAATGTGACTGTTGAAATTCAGAGTCCATGACTACACCAGGTTTCTGCTGTTAGCTGTTGTTCTGAACAGTGCTGACTGAAGCTCAGTACTGACTTTTTGTCGTTCCTCCTTTGTTCCAAAAGAATCTCCTCTGGTTTGTCTTTGTTTAATTGGAGAAAGTTCTGACTCATCCAGTCATTGATTTGTTCAATGCACTTACTCAGTGTTTGAATTGGAGCATAGTCTCCTGGTGAAATGGTAATGTAAATGTGTGTATCATCTGCATAGCTATGGCAACTTGTTTTGTTGCTTTTCATTATCAGAGCCAGTGGAAGCATGTAGATGTTAAAGAGAAGAGGCCCAGAGATGGAGCCTTGAGGAACCCCACATGTCATATTTGTCAGCTCTGATGTGTAGCTGCCTATAGAAACAAAGTGTTTCCTGTCCTTTAAGTAGGACTCAAACCAATTTAGAACTGTTGCCGAAAGTCCCAACCAGTTTTCTAGTCGGTCTAGTAATATGTTGTGGTCAACAGTGTCAAATGCAGCGCTGAGATCCAATAATACTAACAGTGAGATTCTGTCTGTGTTTAGTGGATGTCATTGAAGACCTTAACAAGAGCAGTCTCAGTGCTGTGGTGCGGTCCAAAGCCTGACTGGAACACATCAAAACTGTTATTTGCATCCAATAATTTACTCAGCTGTTTAAAAACTACTTTTCAATGATTTTACCTCAAACCTACCTAGTGCGTTGTACTTGAGTAAAGTAGAAGTACTCAGATCTTGTACTTGAGTAAAGTAGAAGTACTCAGATCTTGTACTTGAGTAAAGTAGAAGTACTCAGATCTTGTACTTGAGTAAAGTAGAAGTACCAGAGTGTAGGAATACTCTGTCACAGTAAAAGTATTCTAAATGTTCCTCCAGTGAAAGTAGAAAGTACTCTCATCTAAATGTACTTAAAGTAGTGACAGTAAAAGTAGTCATTGTCTGATTGGTCCATTTCAGAATAATATCTCTGATATGTTTTATAATTATTGATCATTAAAGTGTTCTCAGAGCTGGTAAAGGTGCAGCTAGTTTGAATGGCTTTGTATACTGCAGGGTAGCTGCTGGATTTACTGCAGGTGAACTAAAGTCTGATTTAAGGGCTGATTATATTTACCATCATTAATCCAGATCTGTAAAGTAACTAAAGGGATTACATACATGTAGGGGAGTAAAATTACACCATTTACCTCTGAGTTGTAGTGAAGTAGAAGTACAAAGTAGCAAGAAATTGAAATACTCAAGTACCTTAAAATTGTACTTGAGTACATGTACTTAGTTACTTCCCACCTCTGACAAAAGAACGTGCAATAAAGGCGTGCTGTCTGCATCTCATCGGGGGTCTTTGACTTGTAAGGTTGGGCTAGTGTAAACATTTTCAAACCCGCTTTTTAGCCGAATACCGGATCGGACTGGTTTACCACATTTTACCACCTCAAAGTGTCCCACTTGACCCAGCAGGGGACTGTTGCTTTGTCTGTGTGATGACCCAAGATGGCGATCTGCCCAGATGGAGTGGCTGGTTTCTTTAGTTTCAGTTTTACTTCAGGGCTTACTTTCCATTCCTCGTCTCTTATAACCTGTAGCTGTAAAACAATAAAAAGTACTGTAAACAAATGATACGTGAGCCTCCATGCACTTCTTTCCACCCTCATGGAAATGTGATCTTTTTTAATGCTGGATTATTCCAATCTCAAAAGATATAAACAGAGTGAGTTGAATCAAAAACAGGATTATAACCGGTCCAACACTAATGACGTAATCCAACATAGAAAAAAAAAACTTCAACTGAGGAATTGGAACACTCAAAGGAGCGCAAGGAAACTGGTCGATGAATACAAAGTCATCATTTGGTGCAGACTGGAGAAAGTGAGGTGTTAAAGAGGACATCAGTCTGGACAACTCAATGATTAACATTTAAATAAATAAATAAGGTAATTGTAATAAAATACATTATGCTAGTTTAAATTACAGCAGTTTTTATTTCAATTTTTCGATCTCTATAATGCTAATCAACATATTCTTAATATATTTCAGGTCGTTTTATCACAGTGTTGGTGTGTCATTAAACATCACAGGGCAGAACCGTTAATGTGGCCTTTTAACACAGTTGTTGAATCATTCTGTCTTTCCCTTTAGAGTTGCCTGTGCAAAGTGTCTTGACAGTGTTTGTGTGTTTCAGGTTCCAGTTTATAGTCCCTAAGAAGTGGCAGAAAAACAGACCAGTATGCATCCACTTGGCAGGGACGGGAGACCATGTAAGGCTTTACACATTTACATCTCTCTCTCTATACATAACTTAAACCTTGTGTGTATAAAGTGTACAAATGTCACCAAGCAGACATTGATAGAGTACGGCCAACAGTAGTGCAGTTGTGGTCTAGATTTATTTCTCTTGTTGATGTGCTTTTTAGCATGAGTCTAATTGTGAATTTTGAGTTTAATATGAATTAATGTAATATTAAAGAGAGTTTTTAAAGACTTGCTTGCGCTTCAGAGCCCGGCTGGTATCATTATGACTTTCTCTGTTCCTTTGACTCTTTTCAGTAGTAATGACTGTGTGTGTTTCTGTGTGTGTGTAGTTTTTCTGGCGTCGGCGGACCTTGATGGCCAGGCCAATGGTGAAAGAGGCTGGAATGGCTTCGCTGCTTCTGGAGAACCCTTATTATATCCTTCTGTTTTCTCATCGCATCTGCTTCCCACTTTTTATTTTTCCTTTTAAATTTTGAAACTGTTTTGTGAGACAAATCCCTGAGTAACCACAGCAGCAGCACTCAGGGTATCCACGTGCTAGGTGGTAATCGCTGTAGCAAAGACTGCTTGATCACGCCAGCCCTTTGAGCATAGAATGAGGTGAAATACACCGATCAGCCATAACATCATGACCACCAGCCTAATATTGTGTAGGTCCCCCTTTTGCGGCCAAAACAGCCCAGCCCCGTCGAGGTATGGACTCCACTAGACCTCTGAAGGTGTGCTGTGGTGTCTGGCTCCAGGATGTTAGCAGCAGGTCCTTTAAGACCTGTAAGTTGCGAGGTGGGGCCTCCATGGATCAGACTTGTTTATTCAGCACATCCCACAGATGCTCGATGGATTGAGATCTGGGGAATTTGGAGGCCAAGTCAACACCTTGAACTCGTTGTCGTGTTCCTCAAACCATTCCTGAAGCATCTCTGCAATGTGACAGTTATCCTGCTGAGAGAGGCCACTGCCATCAGGGAATACCGTCTCCAGGAAGGGGTCAGCATGAGCACCCTGACCGGTCCCTACGTGCATCACTGAGCCTTGGCCACCTGTGATCCTGTGTTTTTTTTCCTTCCTTGGAACACTTTTGGTAGGTACTGACCTCTGCAGACCGGGAACCCCCCCCACAAGAGCTGCAGTTTTGGAGATGCTCTGACCCAGTCGTCTAGCCATCACAGTTTGGCCCTTGTCAAAGTCGCTCAGATCCTTACGCTTGCCCATTTTTGCTGATGCCAACACATCAACTTTGAGGACGAAGTGTTCCCCTGCTGCCCTCCCTCCCACTGACAGGTGCCTTTCTAACGAGATAATCACTTTTCTTCAACTCACCTCACAGTGGTCATGATGTTATGGCTGATCGGTGTATGTATATTCTAATAATATATATACAAGTGTAGTGAGAAGTGAACTGTTGATGACATGTTTTGAATCCTTGACTGATCTTTTACATGGCTACCGTAAACCCAAAGACCAACTGTAAGTACATTTCTGTTCACACACAAGTGACCTGAATGATTGATTACCAATATTTGCATTTTTATGTGTAAAATGTGTAAAGTAGATAAAGGCAAGCTTTCAGCTTAGGAAAATAAAATTGAAAAGTTGAATCATTCTGCAGAGGTAAAATCCCTGACAAAGGATGTACAGTTTGAATCTGGCATACTGTACATGACATCATGCCTACATTGGAATCTGTATTTTGGTTCTTTACTAAACAATATATCAGTTGATATTTAGGTTTTGACATACACTGGTGCAGCATTAGAATGACCACATGCAGTGGTTTTGCAGCGTTATTTAAAAAAAGAATGGAATTAACGACATCAGGGTGTTTTTTAAACATACATTCAATAGTGTGTGTCATTTCTATGCACTGGAGACATGTCAGTACCACACACATACTGATGTTCAGCCCCTTTCCTTTAATGGCAGTTATTATCAAGGTGTGGAAAATCATGGAGCGGATAAGTGATATTAATGCTACACTCCAGGGCATCTAAAGGGGGGGAAGTAAACTGCTGTTGTCATCTTAATCCATGCATCCCAGAATATCAAACCTTTAGAAACCTCTCACACCTAGGTCCAGGTTTGAACTTTATTTAACCATTATATCAATTATAACAAGGCACATAAACGTTAATGTTCCTTACTTAACTTAAAAACTGAGGGCATTATGAACAGAATAAAAAATGTTCAAGAACTAAAGTCTTTAAAAAATGTGTACAATTCTTGTTTTTTTTTTAACTTTATGCATAATTTAATAAATATTTTGTGTAGTATTTCATTTAGAAAGGAAATACAAACTGGGGATATTCTGAAAAAGCGAGATTGGTGTATAAAATACTTGCTGAACTTTAGATTTTCCAATGTTAAGTCCGGAATGTTTTGCTCAGTATACGTTAGCCAATACTGGAAAGAAAAGAAAAGACGTTGTAATGTTTCAATATCTAAATGACAAAAGTAGCATATGTTTGAATCTAAATTTAATCTATGGTGTAAGAAACTGTAAAAAGAAAGTTCTTCTTTATCTGTTGGTGGAACTGGTTCTTATCTGTATTATAGAATTGTTTGAATGTTTTTGCAAAAGATGGTTTATTTCAGTTTAGAAATCAAATGAATGTAAGGGCAGTTCTAATAATTAGTTATTACATTTATTATCTAAACTCCTCCACACATGAGCTAAATGCACTACCTTTCTGCTCTTGATCGCATCACTCCTTCACTCCAATCAAGTGGGTGATTTAAGTAAAGTCATTTTGGACAGTGTAGCCCAATATCACAGTTGATTATTACCTACAGGATTATGTAATCAGGATACAATAAAAAGGTAACTGTATCCCCTTACAGTTACATTAACAGAAGACATAATCAGATTACTGTGAAATTGTTTTGAATGGGGATTACTAAATAAATAAAAAGGACATATTATAGATAGACCTACTGTTGCTTTTCTTTTAGGCTACTTTCAATTCCTTTTTGAATTTCTTTTCCATGCAGTAGGTGGACATCTGATTTATTAAACTAAAACACGTCGGAACTTTGCCATTTTGTAAGCCTAGCCTCAAATATTACACATTTCTGATCCTAAATATCTTGTTTTTTTGTTTTATAAGTTCACATTTTTCTAACTTAAGTAAAATACATCTTATTTATATTTATTTTCTCTTGGATTTTTTTGCATTGCTTTTGATATTGAGGTAATTCAAACAGAAAGTCATCAGGTTACTTTTATATTGTGATACTCAGACTAGGTTAGTGATGACTTTTTTTTTTACAGGTAACTAGTAATTGTAACAGAATACATTTTTAAAGTCACCCTCCCTCCCTGATTATGATACAGGCGTCATTGCAGACTGTTCTCGGTATGGTCTGATGCTTTGTGAGTGTTGGAATCCAATCTGCTGAGTCAACCTACAGCTCTTGCTCGTTAATACTCATATATATTTCCAATTGGACTTGTCCTTTAACGCTGGGATGATTTCAGCACTAAGTAAACAGGGACATTATTTGTGAGTATTTTAGGCGGTCCAGTCTAAAGAATGTGTCAGACCTGTTTGTGATGGGAGGGGCTTTGATCCTGGAGTCAACGGTGCTTCTCCGTTGGCTGGAGAGAGAAGGTTACTGGCCACTAGGAATGACTGGCATCTCCATGGGAGGATATGTGAGTCATCATAACAGCACACATTCTGTCTGTTTCTTTTTTATTAAGACCCTTTGATTTTCTTTAATCCAACACATATATTCTAAACAACTAATCCATATGCTTGTGATCCTGGAGACCCACTATCACCAGCCCCTTCCTTTATTTGTCAAAGTATATGTTTTGCTTGCAAGCTTGCATACAAATACCAGTGGGTCCATTATAATTCCTCATCTGACCAACAAATCTCATTATTCATGTCTTGTGTGTCTCTGTGTCTAGATGGCGTCCCTGGCGGTGACAAACTGGCCAAAGCCCATTCCTCTGATTCCCTGTTTGTCCTGGTCCACGGCCTCAAGTGTCTTCACCACGGTAACACTCTTTCTATCTCAAATAGATCAGTTCAGTTATTAGAGCAGCATTACGATTGACATCATAACCAAACATTGTAGTTGGTTATAGTTGTAGCGATAGCAGGAACAAACATTTTCCACTGAGAGGCTGAGGTCGGGCCTGGTTGCCTTTGTCAGACGCGCTATCAAAAATGAAGTCTGGTATCCAAAAATGTGTTGTACAAATCTTGCTTTAATATAGATAATAAAGGAAAGGTTGCGACACTCTTACCCTCTCTTCCACACACACCTCACACAGGTGAACAGCTGATAATACTACCCATAATTGATGCAGAAATAATAAGTTATAATATTATAAACAAAGAACAATGCCAAAATATAAACAATCAAAAACCCTATAAATATAAAGAATTCCAAACTCTGACAATAGTAGCTAATTGTTTTTTGTTTCTTTTACATTACATTAAAGTGCAATAAACCATAAAGATGCAAACTCGGAACAACATGAAAAATGAACATACAGCTCCGGAAAAAATTAAAAGAACACTTCAAATGTTTCTTAAATCTTTATCTCCACATGTATAGCAGCCATTCCAGTGTCTGTTGAATTCCAAAACAGAGGAAAATTATCAGTAATTTAGAGAATTTAAAAAAAATCATTCAACTCAAAGACAAACAGTATATATAAATAGTAAAACAAGAGAAAATGATAATGCTGAAGTGGTCTCTTCATTTTTCTGGGGCTGTATATACACTTCAAATAAGCCAGACAAGAGCTAGTGTGTAACTACTAATGGGCTATACCCTTTAAATTCTTTTTTGTTTTGTGTGTGTTGGGTTTAATGACCAAGGTGCCAGTCAAACAGGTGAGTGTGCACCACATCAGTCTATCTTAGCCCTTCATGCTAATCTTTAGCTAAATGATTCACATGGTTTTACTCCTTGCTAAATAACCAACATGTATAAGACACATTTTCAGAGCTGGATACATTAGCTTTGACAGAAATAATTATACCTGACATGTTGAAGCTTTACTTTGACGAGCAGAACATGGTTTATTGTAAAAAACACTTTTACCACTTTACCTGTGCCTCTCTCCATCACAGCCGGATAGACATGATGGGTGCTGAATTTATGGTCACATGACAAAAAATGTGTCCTTAGATAAAGTGGGTGGGTCTACTTACCCACTGGCTCATCTTACCCCACTCTCCCCTATGACCCTGTGTTTGCAGGGCGTGCTGAGTAAAGCAGTGAACTGGAAGGAGCTGGAGAAGCAGTATGCCATAAACTCAGTGTATGAAGAAGAGATCATCAAGCTGTTGGAGTACTGTGGGGTAAGCTTTCCTTTAACTTCTGTATATGGTGTTTGGATTTCTCACCAAGGATTCTGCTAGAGAAATAACCCCTAATTCAGAACACGCAATAATAAGTACCCTGTATCTGTGTTTTGGTCTGTGTTCTCTTTCACCAGGCTGATTCCTTTAAGATGGATCCAGAATTTGCGAAAAATGAAGACTCTTTAGAACACCTGTTGAGAGTGTCTGGGGGTCAGAACACCAGAGCTGCAGGGGAGGCTGAGGCTGAACGAGGCCTGCTGATTGGCGGAGGATGTCGAGGGGGAGTAGAACAAGTGTTATCATCAGTAAACAGCAGTGGGACGAGCCACGAATATCTACCAAGGTAATTGCTTTACAGTATAGTGAATAAAAGCTGCCGTTTTGAAATGTCAGTTCATATATCCACTATCATTTCCCTCCTCACTCTTTCTGCTCTGCGTTCACATGTTCGTCATGCTTCAACTGACTTTCCAAACATACTTCTGTATACATTAGTACAAATGCAGCGATATACAATCTTCCCTAAACGCCCAGCCAAGCCACTTTTTAACTATTGTCCACATAGGCTGTAATGCTAATTAACACAACTTATACTAACTGTGCAAATTGCCCAACCCATACAAGTTAGCTTCCAGCAGTTTCTATGAACTGGGGACCTCTACTATACATTTCTGACATCAAAATGTAGGGTATTGGGTTCACTATAGGACCCTCTGAGCTGGAAACTAGACCTTAGCTGTGTTGATGTTTGAATAGTGGTGTTCTGGAATAATGGGAAACCCAATAACTAGGTTGACCAGGTTCAGTTTGGGAACTCTCCATAGATCCAGCAACAGTTCTTCTCTATTAAAGGAATGATACCAACAGGACAACACGTCTCATGTTCTTCAACCTGATTGCTGGTGATTTTCTATTGTGTTTCTTTCCTCTTAAAGTTGATTTATTCTTTTCCTCTCTAGAAGCCCAGGCGAAAACAACCTACAGCAGGGGATGAAGGCGGAATCGACTAAATGCTCTCGGCCCTCATTACACAGAGAGTCTATAAGCTTCATGAAGGGGGTGATGGACGAATGTACACACATGGCCAACTTCTCTGGTGAGTTCTAAGGTGCAGATCCACAGTCTGTTTTCAGTTTCGTACTGTAGCATACAAAAGACAGAGGAACAACTATCATAATACTATCACAGCTCCTCTATCAGAAACTGAACAGCTCCAAACCAATTTAATAAAAAAGGCATTTGTGGTTTCGCCTGGCATCATACATGTCTGTGTTTGACTCGGCGGGCACAGTGGCTTCCAACTGCCTCCAGTCCGACCACATTAGACACCACCGCACTTTTTCAACAGTATATCCCAGGTCTCAGATATATTCAGAACCTGTCTCTGATTGGCTGAAACACCAAACAGATCATCGCAGCATCCCATAAACCCCTCTGTTTCAGCCCTGTTCCTAAAGTGCCGATTCTGTGTCTGTAGCTTTAAATGGCAATGAGCTGCTGCTGGCCACGCACCTCTGAGAAGTGATTGGTTTAAAAACACAATGGAGCTCTAGGAGGAGATCCAGGTGATAAGGTGTGGGGGGGGTTACCTTGGTTGGTTATTGGCTAATTGTGACAGATCAGCTGATTTTCAGACAGATTTTTATAGAGATGGACCAGGAAAATAAGAGAGGGGGTCTTTGTTCCTGAAACTTTCAGAGTCTCTCAACACAGAGGGGACACATTATGTAGAAAAAGTAGATTTTTAAAAATAGTTGACCTTTAACCCTTAAAACAACGAATCACATTAATGTAACCCTCATTATATAAAAGCATATATGAGCTTCTTAAGATTGATTGAGAAAGTACTTTTGAGAAGATCCTAAGTTAATGAAACTATGATTGAAGCACATTTATAAGTCGGTGTTCAAAGGAAAGGTCTCTGTTGTCACACCCAGGTTTCTGCAGGTCTGACCTATGTAGACAGACAATATGTCGTCAGCTTTACATGATGCTCAAACTGATATTTGCTATGTATCTGTCAGTGGACACATCTGAATTAGATCTGTCCTCTCCTCTGTCCTAGTCCCTGTAGACCCCAGTCTCATTATCGTGGTCCAGGCCAAAGAGGACGCCTACATCCCCCGGACAGGAGTGCTCAGTCTGCAGGAGATCTGGCCTGGGTGTGAAGTCAGATATATGAACGGAGGACACATCAGTGCATATCTGTTCAAACAGAGCGTCTTTAGGTAAACTTCAAACTCAAAACATGTGTCATGTGTGCTCCTTTGTTTCGGTAAACTTGTGCTTTCCAGAAAACAGTTTGTATTTGACTCGTGACACTCACATTTCTATGCCTTCTAGCATTACCTGATGTTATGTTGTTGGAGTAAATGGTCAGTAATTATTGATATTGGTGAAGACGTGCTCTTTTCTTTCTCTGCCCAGTAGCAACAGGTCATGTTGAGATTAGAGCCTTCTAGTCGAGTTGCAGCTCATAGACTCCTATAGTGAACCCGGAATTGTTGAGTACCCCAAAGTTTGATGATAGAAGTGTATAGTACTGCAATAGTTGTACTCTCTGTAGGCTGATTTTGACTACCATGAGTAGTGTTGTGATCATTAGATATAGATCAAGATGGAAAGTATTACCTTTACTGTGGACACTTCTTTTTCAAATAAATAGACAATCTGTTCAATCCAAATCATACAGAGTCTCCTAAATCTTCCAAATCGACCCCAAATTTATCAAAATCAGTCCACAGAGAGGGCAGATATTGGCATTTCCTGGTTAAAACTGACATTTCTGATGTTGAAAATGGCAGAAGTGGACTCAGCATCTTCGATAACCCCCTAACCACTCCAACATACAAATCAGCCAAGTCATTTTTTGAGTATCGTCCACAGAGACTGTGGAGCTGATTATAGATTCCAAGGTGTTAATGTCATATGCACAGAAGCTACAGAGTAGAAATAGCAATGAACATCTTAAAACAATACAGTACAAATATGCCCACTTTCTGGTTAAAGCTGCAATTTTTGATCCTGAAAATGTCAGAAATGTACTCAATCACCCCCAAACCACTCCAAAATTGTCTAAATCGTTTTTTTTAGCTATTGTGTATGTAGGCTATAATGCAGTTAATGCAAATGAACACAACCTATGCTAATTGTGCAGATCACCTAACATATGCAAGTTAGAATTGGGAAGTGTCTATGTGCTGCGGGCCGTAGTATTCTATGTTTGCCCGACTTTGAGTTTAACAGCAGCGGCTCGTGACTCCTGTCTCAGCTGGCAATGACCCCCACCTTAGATTAAAAGGAAACCTTCCCGACGCAGTTCACATGAGCTGTTGATCATTTACAAAAAGACCTCATAAATCTTGTTAAAATGACAAAATGAAATGTTTGGCTGTTATTTGGTTAATATGCAAGCTGGTGTCTGAACACACCCCACCAGTCACACAGTATCATGAGTGTTTCCCAGAGAAACAATTCACTTGTGTCAAGTGAATTGTTTCTTTAGGTCGTATCAACGTTCTAACCTTCAAGTTGAAGGCCTCCTGTTGTAGAGCTTGTGAAATGTAAGGACGCTCCAGCTGTTTTTCAGTCACACAATAACCCTGTGCTGTCTGACTGAGGGGTGCATTTGTTGTTGATCTGTAAAAAACAAAATAAAATCCAAACCCAGACTGTGTTGTGTTACACTTTGTTGTGTTGTTTCTATAATTGATTGCATTTCTGTTTATTTTTCAGAAAGGCCATATATGATACATTTGACAGATTCTGCCTGAAGTATCCCAACCTGCACTAGCTGGGCGGGCTGAAGCCTTTCCTACCTGAAGCTGAATCAGGACCCCTGGCTGCTGGACATTGGGGAAATGAATGCCTGTCTACAGACCCGCTCCTCTGTCTGATGCCTCACACAACATAGTTTTTGAGACTGTTGAAGTATCAAATATGTGGTTTGCAGTCCTGCCAGTTCAGACCTCTAGCTTGATTTGTACTAGCTTAAACTGGTGTTAACAGACTGGGGAAATACCATCAGCAGTGTGTTGTGAATATTTGTCATGGAGAAACTCTGGATGGGACACTCCCTGAAAAGTTCTACTGATATAGGAAAACATGGAGTCACTGCTGAACCACACCCAGTCATGTTAGATACACTCAGCTCACTCTACCGCCACTTTTCTAACCGAATGAATTGATCAACTGTTTCACTGGGTAGGATTGTAATTGGTTGTATTTCTGATCAATACGTTTTTCATAAATTGAACTCGTTTTTGATACCATTACCAAGGTAACAGAAAATGTGGTAGTGGTCTATCAGTCCGACTCGATAGCTGTGCTCTGTAAGAGATCATGAAAATCAGGGCGAGCATCACGTGAAAGATGAAATTGGCATAGAAAGATTCATGTGGACTATCAATATATATATTTCATCTCATTAATAGTAATACCAATTCCAACCACAAAGGAAATGATTTTGAAAAACAAAGCGTCATGTTTCATAATCCAAAGCTTGTTGATTCTTGATTTTGCTACGTTGAAAACATTTTAACAGTGTTAATTATCAACTGACACATTTAAAAAATGTTTGGAATGAAAAAATTAAATAAATGTACCAAAAAATGAAGTTGATAATTATGCGGACATAATCAGGGCTGATGTCATTTTTCCAACGACACAAAAAAGTAAGAGACTGATTTTGAGAGACAAAGTTGGACTCGAGTAAAAAAAAAACAGAGCATTCCTTTAACTGAAGTGACCCTACATCTGAATATCGCTGTATATAACTCATCCTCAGTCACAATGTGTTCCACATCCTCAGGCTGGATCAGACCTCTGTAGCTCTCTGAGTGGTTGGGCTGTAGAAGTCTTCAGCTGGCCATTTTGTGTTGAAAGTCAATCATGTTGTCTCTTCCTGTCTCCTGACGGTACTGTAACTATGAATAAATACTGTTAGGATAAGCTTATGTTTCGTAAAAGTAACATGTCTGTGTAAGTGTTGTATGTACACATATTTTTTTTTTCAACCCGTACAGGTAAAAGTGATTCTCCATAACTTGAGGCGGCAGTATCCAAACTGTTTTCACTGAGGGCCACATACAGACAAACATACACTATATAGACAAAAGTATTGGGACACCTACAGGAGCTTTTATGACATCCCATTCCAAAATCTTAGACATTAATATATATGTGCCCCCCCTTTGCAGCTGTGACAGCTTCCACTCTTCTGGGAAGGCTTTCTACAAGATGTTGGAGTGAGTCTGTGGGAATTTCGGCCCATTCATCCAGAAGAGCATCTGTGAGGTCAGACCCTGATGATGGACGTCAGGGCCTGGCTCTCCGTTCTAGTTCATCCCAAAGGTGTTCAGTGGGGTTGAGGTCAGGGCTCGGTAAGGGCCAGTCCAGTTCTTCCACACCAAACTCATCCAACCTCGCCTTTACGGACCTTGCTTTGTGCACTGGGGCACAGTCATGCTGGAACAGAAAGGGCCTTCCACAAACTGTTTCCACAAAGTTGGAAGCATAGAATAGTCCAGAATGACAGAATGATGGTAAGATGAAGCATCAAGAATCCCCTTCACTGGAATTAAGGGGCTGAGGCCAACCCCACAAAAACTACCCCCAAATACCAGAGTGTCCCAATATGTTATATGGTGTATGACGGGCTGGGCCCCTCACTAGAGGTGAGGTATATTGCCTCAAAAGTTAAGTTATAGGTTAGAGAAGTCTATCATATGTATGTAAATGATACTTGATACTTGGATATATGAATCCAACAGCCTCCATCTCAGCTCTCCGTAGGGTTTCATCTATTGTGTTACAGAGTTGCAGCTCATCCCTGACAACAGAAGCCTCAGATTGATTATAATAAGGGGAAATATGAAGGGTAAAATTCAAGTTTGGTCTGGAATTAAGTTATTGGACTTTTTTTAATCAACTAAGATTTGTTAGAATATGTTTTCAACTTTGTTCGACTTAATTTAATAATAATTTTATTTTCAGGTGCTCAAAGACACTTCACAGTGGTATCTGCACTGAATTTATTATACATATATTATTATAAGTGGGCTTATTAAAACATGAATACTGAGTGATATATTCTCACACATATTTAAGAAGTACAATATAAGACAATGCAAGTTTCAGGTGTGAGCCATACTCCTTTATACTTTTTCTATTCGCTGAAAAAGCCTCCCATACCCATAACCATGCAAGGCTTTATTAATGTCATTTTCAATATGGGATTCCAAATGAAATTAAAATAGAATACGTCTAATTAAAACGTACTATTAAGGAGAATCAGATGAGTAGTGCTCGAGAATTAAATAATAATATTAAAGGAACTGTATTAATAGTTTGCACTTTTTTGTGGGGGTGGGTGTGCATTTCATTGTTTATGGTAGTAATGAAAAGCGAAACTGATGTCTGTGTATCATCTCTGGATCAACTTAGACTGTTCTATATTCTCTGCCCCTCTTTGTGCTGCCTGCTTCATCCAGAATGTTCCATTTGCTCTTCTCAGACCTTTATTCTTCCTGTTATAGCTCAGTGTCAGGGACAACATTTATGGATATCTGTTGGTCTTTTCTTCAGGTGATATTAATAGGTGATTGTGTCACAGCTTCTATTGGATTTGGTTTCTACTGGCACAGGACTTAACACCATTTATTTATACTGGATTATTCTCAATGAAAAAAATGCAATCAGCAAAAAGAAGTAAATCAGAAACAAATTTACGTATTTCTTTCCAATAGCCAATTGTGTGTCCATATGGAAATAGTGTACCTCTTCTTCACGTGTAGCAATCAGACTGTGGAGAATGACTAATATTAAAACAAAGCGTCATGTTTCATCATCTAAAAGCTTGTGGAGTGTTGAGTCTGTCTACCTTCAGTTGTTCACAATGATAATTATTATCAACTGATACATTTTTAAAAATACTAGGAATATAAAAAAACTCAAATGATTATTATTTATTTTCCTGACATGTACAGTATACTGTTGACTTCATCTGCATTACTTGCACTCTGGTCTTGCACTATTTCTATTTTATTTTCTATTGTTTTATGTCTTATATAACATATTGCCTTGTTGGAGGAGCTCAGGACTCGAGATGTTCATTCATATGACAATAACGCCTGTGAATCTTGAATTCGTTTTATAGTCTGTGTGGACAATACTTAAAAAATTACTTGGCCAATTAGGATGTTGGAGTGGTTAGGGGGTTATTGACAGTGTTGTGCCAGTTCACAGCTTTTCTGAACTAGTTCAAGTTCAGTTCATACATGCTCAAAGTGAACAGTTCACGTTCAAAGTTCACAATTTTAATTCTGAACTAGTTCAAAGTTCAGTTCATTTCACTTTTTTCGTGAGATATTCAAATAAATACTTTTTTTCACACTACGAGCTAGAAATCACTATACGTTCTTTGAAACTGTTCATTGTAGACATTTGCTCATAACACTGCTATTGTTGGTTTCTTAACAGGTGCTGAAACTTGTAGCAATACAGACAAGATAGACCAGTTCTATACTTAGTGCAATGAAATCTACTAGCATTCAATTAAATAAAGAATATATAATAGGAAATATGAATATATGATTTGATATATATGATATTATATATACCTATGTGTGTGTATGAAATGAGCAAAACTCTTGAATTGCATTCACACTGGATGGATGTTTTAATTCAATGTGCCGTTTCAAATTCGAGAAGGACGTTGTCGATGTCCTAACTTGTTTTTGCTGCGCAGGTGGACACATCTTACACAGGAAGGAAAGATTTTTGCCGTCGGGGTCTTGGTTTGCAAGAGTGTAAAATTGTTTTAAATGTTCGTGAGGAGAATCGGAGTCCGTCTCCGTGCCATCACTTCCACTAGCCATCTTGTTTTTTTTTTTTTTAAATCGCAGCGCTTTCTCTCACTCTCGTCATTGGTCTCTCTCTCTCTCTCTCTCTCTCTCTCTCTCTCTCTCTCTCTCTCTCTCTCTCGAGCCTCCAGCCCTCCGCGCTCTCGGCGTTGCTATGCCTAAGCCGCTCTGCTGCAATTCATCATGGGTAACGTCGTGCGGAAGCCAGTACGTTTCAACTATTCAACTCAACTATTCTCAGCCGGACACTACGTTGCCCGCAATGCATTGCGCATACAGTGCCAAAACTATCTCTGCGTTGATACATGATTTAAGCGGCACCTACAGGAGGGAGGAACTTTCTCTCTCGTTGCGTTTCAAAAGAGAAAACAGATGTCACACAGTTTTCAATGGAAAACAAATGCCAACGTTCATTTACAGTGATGTCTGCCGTTCATGACACATAATGTGAACTAATTCACGTTCAAGTTCTTTATTGAAAAATGTGTTGCGTTCAGTTCAACGTTCACGAAAAAATGAGCGTGTTCAATGAACGCGTTCTTTTGAACTCGTTCACGCACAACACTGGTTATTGAGTATGCTGAGTCCACTTCTGCCATTTCAACATCAGAAATGTCAGCTTTAACAGGAAATGCCAATATCTCTCTGTGGACTGATTTTGATTAATTTTGGGTCGATTTGGAATATTTAGAAGACTCTGGATTATTTGGATTGGACAGATTGTCTATTTATTTGAAAAAGAATTGTCCACAGTACATATAATAACTATCTTTTTTTCCTCTCGATATCCAATGGTAGTCAAAATCAGACCACAGAGAGTACAAATAGGTTCCATTTTTGATCCTGAAAATGTCAGAAATGGGCATCATCCTCAATAATTGAATCCTAATCAGCCTGGTCATATTTTATAGTTTTGTCCATAAGGGTTCAAACTAAAGACACAGCCACGCAAAAAACGCGGCATGTGTACGGCTCCTTATGCAGGGGTGTAGTGGTGCCAGAGCGGTGCTCCGGCATTCTTTATCACAAACCATCTGGCACAAAAACTGTCCGGACTGAGATGCACCTCTAGGAATCCAAGTGGAATTTCAAACCACCATCCAATTTGATTTGAATTTGTAATTGGGATTTTCATGTGTGTGTGTGTGTGTGTGTGTGTGTGTGTGTGTGTGTGTGTGTGTGTGTGTGTGTGTGTGTGTGTGTGTTTAATCTGCTGGAAAGCACAAATACTTTGACCTATTGCCCAGTGGTGTGCCTCCAGGGCCCCTCTAACATGTTTTAAATTATTTCCAATAGTCTATTCTGTCTCTTGGTTGCGATGCGTCCAGTAATGGATGTTAATGTTATCATATTAGGGAAACGGAGCTCCACGATGGTTTTTGCCAGAAATAAGACTGGACAGACTCCACTTTCAGCATTACCCCCCATGGCGATAGAACAGGACTTGTTATTGGAACTAAAAACTAATATTGCAGCTGTGAAAGGAGACTTGTTGAATTGTGTTATCTGGGTTTCTTGCTTTAGTAACGGCAGTCATTCTCGCTACATCAGATACTGTGTCTGTGTTGCAGCGCCCTGTTATACTGCGCTTCAGTATTAACGGTTTCTATAGCTGTGATGTCATAATGATGGTATTAAGAGGTGGGGCGGTGGTGGCAAAGTGGTTAAGCAAAGTGGTCAGGGGCTTGGCCTGGGAACTGGAAGGTCACTAAATAAACCCACGACTTGACTCCCAATGTAAGTTTCTAATGATTTTATTGACTTAGAAATGATCGTATTGCTTCTGCTAAGAATGAAATAGTCTGTTCCACTGCGCACCAACATGTTTCAAATGAGAATAAGATGTAAAAATCAGATTTAAATCCGTCAATAAATGATATACAAACTTTCTGTCATAACCTTTAGAATAAAGATGTCAAATATATGGAGATGAGCAGATTACTATTTATTTGAATTAATGAATGTGTACACTGTAAATGCTTAACAATCTTGTGTGTTCATTAACATTCGTCCTCTTTAAATGTTCCTAATTTCTAGGAATTTCTCAAGAGTCATTTGCGTTCATTTCATTATATAAATATTTTATTGTCAATTATAAGTTGCGCACAGTGAACAGGAGACTTTAGAAACGTGTGACATTCGTCATAACCATAAAGAAATAAAATACATAGAGATGAGCAGATTATTATTTCATAATTTATTTTTGGATCTGCTTTAGGATGTTTATATTTACAGTGGTATGCAAAAGTTTGGGCACCCCTCTGAGATTTCATGACAATTTGCTTTTCCTTTATAATAGAAGATCACAGCAACAACATTTGTTTTCCTACAAAGATGTAGACGTTTTAGTGTTTTCCAGACCAAAATTCTTAGGGTAGCATTACATAGTTTTATTATAATAAAATAAAATGCAAAAAATGGGATGTGCAAAAGTTTGGGCACCCTTATAAATAGCATTCATTTCAACACCTGTACGGATTTATAGCTGACAGGTTGCTGCACAAAATTGCTTTGATTAGCTCATTAGACCTTCAATTACAAAGACAGGTGGAACCAATCATGAAAAAGGCTATTTAACATAGGTAATAGCTGGCTGTGCCTGGCCTAGGTTCTTTCTTAGGGAGTGGCAAGATGGGGACCTCAAAACAACTCTCCACTGACCTGAAAGCTAAGATAATCCAACATTATAAATTAGGAGAAGGGTACAAAAAATGATCTGACAGGTTTAAACTGTCTGTCTCCACAGTCAGAAACGTAGTTGTGAAATGGAAGGCCACAGGAACAGTCCGTGTGAAGGAAAGATGTGGTAGGCCGACAAAAATAGGGGAAAGGCACAGGCGAAGGATGGTGAAAATGGTCACAGAGAAGCCACAGACCACCTCCAGAGAACTACAACAACATCTGGCTGCTGATGGTGTAGTTGTTCACCGTTCCACAATCCAGCGTACTTTGCACCAGGAAGAGCTCATTGGAAGGGTGATGTGCAAAAAGCCTTTCCTGAGTGTTAATCACAAGAAGAGTCGCATGAGGTATGCAAAAGCACATCTGGACAAGCCAGAAGCATTTTGGAACAAAATACTGTGCTCAGATGAGACCAAGATTGAGTTATTTGGTCATAACATGAACAGGTATGCATGGCGAAAAAAACACACTGCATTCAATGAAAAGAACTTGTTGCCCACTGTAAAATTTGGTGGAGGATCTATCATGTTATGGGGCTGTGTGGCTAGCACAGGTACTGGAAAACTTGTTAAAGTTGAGGGCCACATGAATTCCTTACAGTACCAGGAGATTCTTGACAAGAATGTTCTAGAGTCAGTCACAAAGTTGAAGCTACGCCGGGGTTGGATTTTTCAGCAGGACAATGATCCTAAGCACCGATCAAAATCCACCAAGGAATTCATGCAGAAGCACAGGTACAATGTTCTGGAATGGCCATCCCAGTCCCCAGACCTTAACATCATTGAAAATGTATAGATTTATTTGAAGAAGGCTGTCCATGCACGGAGGCCAAGAAACCTGACTGAACTGGAGACGTTTTGTGTGGAAGAATGGGCCAAAATACCACCTGCCAGGCTTAAGGGACTTGTCTGTGGCTACAGGAGGCGTCTACAGGCCGTTATTGCAGCAAAAGGAGGCAATACGAAATATTAATGGAATTATTTCTTAGGGGTGCCCAAATTTATGCACATGCCTATTTTTGTTTGAATGCACATAAACATGTTTCTGTTTGACCAATAAAAGTTATTTCACTACTGAGATGTTTCTGTTACCATAAGGTATAACATATGTTAAAATGAAGTTGCTGCTTCAAAAGCTCAGCAAGTGACAAACTGATGCAGTGGTTTTCCTAAGGGGTGCCCAAACTTTTGCATACCACTGTAATACATGTTAGTTAATACATAGCATTAATGTTCTCAATTATCTGGTGTGGCATTTCAATTCTACATCAAATGTTCCTGATTTCTTAATTTCGTCCTTGACACTTTTGTCTCTAATGTATTTATCCATAACTCTAAGAAATGTAACAGTTATTTTTAATTAAATCAACCCCCCCCCCCCGCCCCTAATTTGAAGGGAACAAGACCCTGGACATTTTTTCCTTCCAAACGGAAATTAAATGTTTTTTTTTTACTTGATTGCAGAAATCTGCAATCAGTGCGGGCAAACCGAAGCAGATGTTGCACTCGGAGGAAACCCCGTGTGGATTTGGAAGGAAAAAAGACCCGTGGCAATCTACCCTTAATATGCCCTAGATACCACCCGCTACAGTTTTTCATCGTTTGCAGTTAAATGCTAAAATGCGGGAAAACCTGGAGAAACCCTGCGTCACAGTTCACTTACTGAACGCTCCTGCAGATGTTGGAGATGACTTTTCCAACAGACCTAAATAATCTGCAGATGGGGCAACACATTTGAGGAGGTTCTAGCAGGTGATTTTTGACGGACCAGGCAATAAAACCTCCAGTTCGTGGGTCCTTTAAAGCCAAAAGGGCCAGGACCATATCTGGAGAGCCCTCATTCTTGCACAAGAGCTGGTAAACAGTCTTGTCAAGGTCAGCGAAGGTTGTTGGGGTGGTTTTAAAGTCCACGCCCTCCACTGCAGCCCAAATGCTATCAAAGAGGCTCTGAATGATGCCCCCGAGGTCCACAAGAGTGTGGGTCACTTTAGATTTCTTGAAGGCTCGTGTCACGAGCTTCTCCACAAAAATCTGAACAAAGACTCTATTCAAATCCCGCTTTCTGTCTACGTCGTCCTTCAAACGATTGGCAGTTGTCTCCTTACAAACCGAGGCTGGCTCCAAAGCCTCGACCCTCTTAACCAAGGCCTCTGACTGAAACGGAGCGTAAGGCCCCATGATGGCCTGTTGGACCCTTTGACTCTGGGTGCCGACCTGAGTGTTCACAAACCAGCTCATCAGTGACACAAAACGCCACGACTGATTGCGGATTTCCGCGTGCATGGCGGCATGCGCCTGAGGAATGGCCAACGTCCCGACAGACGAGTGCCTAGCAGGCTGCGGGAAATCACTCTGTGACATACCACTAGCTACATGTCTGTACAACATGTCGATTAGTGCCTGAGTAAACACTACGTGCTTGACACTGGAGCTGTCCTTGAACCTTTTAGAGATACTAATTTCTTTTCCCCCCTGTTCACCTCCCTCAGTTTCGAGAAGAACGCCTACACTTTTCATCAGTGAGATCATGGACTTCTTAGTTTCCGCTTTGGGGTCTGAGTGGAATTTGTTTTTGAGCTTCACCACCATGCGATGAATCCAAGCCTTGGCAAAACGCTTTGCCAAGCAGTTCTTGACCTTCAGATTTATGCCCCGCTTGCATTTGCTCTTCTGGTTCTGTTGACCGGTAGACTTGTCAACATCCGTCTCCTCCAAATTCTCCTCATTCTCGGTCAGAAGGACTGCGATGTCCTCCGCGGTGTTCGCGATCTCCAGATGGCTCTCCTCTTGCAGCAGTTCAAAAACCTCATCATGCAAATCTTCCAGGACGGGATCGGTGATTTTTCTCACCTCCTGGTCAAGGATTTCTTCCACGGATTTTTGGTTCCGGATGTCAATGACTGAGTCCCCTGAGGAACTCTGCCCCTGGCTTCCTAGTAGGAAGGAAATCACTGAGAGCGGTGACGCAGATCTGGACTCCTTTTTATCCACCAATGGTTCCTCCACGGGGACGAGACCCAATCTCCTAACACGTGTTCTACGGCGGCATCTCCCAATTCTAATTTTCCCTGAAAATGCCTTCAGCATTGTGCAGGTGTGCTCCACCATAACGTTGAGCCTGCGGGGGGGAACAACGCCCTCAGCATTGTGCATTGGGGTAGAGAGGGCAGAGTTCACGCTCTCTGTCACCTCTTTGCTAATGACAGCTGTTAAAAGCTCCAAGCTGTCGTTCTCGATCTGGCTCTGAACGTCCAGAGCTTGGGCAAAACTCTGGGAGAGCGCGTCCCCCAGACTGGACCTGATGCTCTCCTCAGAGACGGACCTCTTCATGCCCATAAGAACAGACAAAATGGCCTTAGTTAGGGACGTCACAATCTCCAGTACAAGATCTGCCACTACGATTAAGGTGGCGTCATCAGGTGTGCCTGATCTTAACAGAAGCCACTGATCTCCTGTCATCCCTTTAATAAAGGGCTCAATAATAAGGAACAGAGTCACTCTGAGATCTGGCATTTCTCCCTGTTGTTTGCTCATGGTCATTATAACTGTATTAATGCACTAACCAGCTATTTAAACAATAATGTTATTAATGATTTTTAAATATCTAGATATTTTAAAAAGGATGTGGATTATTGTGAAATATCTTACAATGTCTAAAATAATGTGGATTGTATTTAAATGTCCTGATATTCAAAGACTAATGTGGATTATTTGCAATGCTGTGTGGAGTACTAAATTGAACAAACTGATCTGTAGGTAAGAACCAGAAGACTGACTGACAGGGAGGAACTGCTCCCTTTGCAGGAAAATATACTGACGTCATTCTGAACATCTATGTCTGATCTTCAAAGCCCAAAGCAATCTTGATCGTGACGTCATAGATCAAAGCAACAGCGATCGCTAAGCCCCGCCCACCAACACGAACGGAGCTTTACAACTGTTGCTTGGCAACCGATTCCAATTGTAACTATGTTTATTTAAAACCTTAATTTACACGTTTTAAGTCTTTTTTCTTGCATTTATTTGCACACTATCCCATCCAACAGCTAAATAAACAATAACCTGCTATGTAGCATCATTTCTGACATAGAAGGGACTCATACAGAAATATACAGGATTACAAAGGATAGATCCTTTTATCAAATTTAGTCAATGATCAGGCAAAAACAGAATGCCTGTGACCTTTGATCCAGTGTTTTTTAATTTGGAAAAGGCATATGATATGGTTTGGAAGGAAGGATTATTTATTCAATGAAATATGCTGATAATAGTAAAACATATAATTGGTTAAATTCTTTTTATTTGATAGATTAATTAAAGTGACAAACAGGGCAGCAGTATCAGGATATTATGTAGAAAATGGAAAACCTCAGGGAAGAATTATTAGTCCAATATTCTTTTCCATTACGATACATGACGTTTTTTCACAGGTATAAGGAAATATCGGACGGTCATTGATGGCTGACGATGGGGCTCTGTGGAAAAGAGGAAAGACCCCCCATCACATAAAAGAGACAACAGGCTGGTAGTGAAGTGGATTCAAGTTTTCCATTAATAAAACTAAAACAGTATTATTCACAAGGAAAAGAAGGATTGTTACTCCGTACAGATGTATGGGCAAAGGATAGAACAAGTGAAAGTGTTCAGATATTTAGGTATGTGGTTGGATGAGAAATTAACATGGAATGATCATATTACTAAAATAAAAACTAAGTGTAAAAAGATATTGAATGTAATGAGAGGTTTGACAGGATCAACATGGGGAGCCAGCAGATCTGCTATAAAAACATGTATGTGTCGTTGATAAAATCAGTGTTTGATTATGGATTATGGAGTGTATTGTTCAGCTGCAAAAAAAAACAAAAACCGCATTTTAAAAGTTGGATGTAATACCACCTTTGAGACTTTGCTGTGGTGCTTTCAAACGACACCTGTGTCAGCTCTCCAGGTTGGAGGGGGGAAATGCCATTACACATTTAGTTAGCAGTGAAGAAAACATTATTGGGCAAACCTTCGACAGAAGATCCTCATCCAACCAAGGTACTTCTCATATGTTGTGAGACAAAGATAACATGTTTGGCATGGATTAGTGAGAGAGAAGCTAAGCATTGTACGGGGAAAGTTTTAAACCTACAGTTCTACCAGTACGCCACCCTGGCTGTTTCCCTCAATGTTCACAAAGTTTAATTTTCTGGAGAAAATGAAGCGGCAAAAAGGTCTTGGCGACATCGCAGCTTTGGTTGAAGAACGATTACAACCAGTAAACCAGTCATATGCCCCAGTATATACCGATGGGTCAAAAGATCCTAACACAGGGAACACAGGCTGTGCATTTACTATACCAACAGAGAGTTGAGAGGATGGCAGCAGCATTGCACTGGATAGAAGAGATGCAAATCAAAAAGATGATTCTTTGCTCTGATTCATGTGCAGCAACAATGTCACTTCAGTCATTTACATCCAATGACATTTATGAAACACTATGCAGATTAAGGATTAGAACTATTGAGATAACATTGAAATGTAGACACATTAGCCAGGCAGTCTCTCAAACATGAGTGAATAAATAATAAAAAGAAATGTCTTCAAGGAGTGACAACACAGGAAACACAGGAGGAAACCTTTATGCATTGCAGCCAGAAGAAGATACTGTATTAACAAGATTATCTAGGATATACACGACTGAACAAAACATTACATTTAGTAGGAAAACATCAGGACTATGTGAACACATCGAGGGAAAGTATAGTTCTGTATTGTGGCAAATAGAGAAACCAGGAAGATTGCTGTTGATTGAATAACCGAATTAGACATTGGGTCAGGAAGACTATTATATTATTCAAGATAAACGGAGTCAATTAAATGGGGTTTCTTTTTGGGGATGGTGGGTGGATCACTCAGGTCCACACTCCAATACCGTAGGTGGCGGTAATGCAGCTGTAACGGTGGTTGCCAGTGAAGAAGAAGAAACACTAGAAGACAGAGAAAAAGAACACATAATTCTCTATGTGGATTTGGTGGACCTAGATGAAGAATGGAGAGTCCGGAGTTAAGTTTTACTCTGGCGTACATCGTGTTCTCTCTCTGCTTCGTGTTTACGCCCAACGAGTTCCGTTCCGCCGGTTTGACCATCCAGAATCTGTTTTCGTCCTGGCTGGGGAGTGAAGATGTGGGCTTCATTCAGTACCACGTCAGGCGGACCAGCATTACCTTACTGGTTCACTCTGCACTGCCTTTAGGTGACATCTAACATTCAGACACAAAATCAGTGGGAAATGAGCGAGCCAATCTCGCTTAAATGTCGCGTTACTGACAAATACAGAAGCAGTTACTCACACACAGTTTACCTGCAGTGCTGCTATATGCAGCTCAGAGAGTCATATAGTGAACCCGGAAATGTTGAGGACCCCAAAGTTTGATGTTAGAAATGTATAGTAGGGGTCCCAAACTCATAGAAATTGCTGAAAGCTAACTTGCACATGTTGGGCAATTGGCAAGAATTACCATTATAGCCAATGTGGACAATAGTTCAAATATGGATTGGCTGAATTGGACAATTCTGGAGTGGTTTAGGGGTTATTGAGAATGAATAATTGTCCACAGTAGAGACAATAATGTTCATAATAATGCTCACTATATCTAATGATTGCACTACTCATGGTAGTGAAAATTAGCCCACCGAGAGTACAGATTTGGCCACTTTCTGGTTAAAACTGCCATTTGCGATCCTAAAAATGTCAGAAATGGACTCATTAATCCCTCAAACAACTCCAAAATTGTCCAAATCAGCCAAGCCATTTTTAAACTATTGTTTGCATAGGCTATAATGCCATTCATAACTACTTATGCTGATTCTGCAAATTGTCCAACATATGCAAGTTAGCATCCGGCAGTTTCTATGTGCTGGGGACCCGCACTTTACATTTCTAACATCTAACTTCAGGGTGCTCAACATTTGACTAGATCAAAGTCAACTTTATTGTCAATCTGTCAGTTTGTGTGTTAGGACAGAGGGAGTGAAATACTATTGCCCACAATCCCGTCGATATAAAAATGTTAAAAAAGATTACATATACATACACAATATACAAACACATATACAGGGAGGGGAGAGAGTTCAGCCTCCTGACAGCCTAGTGAATAATAATAATGTTGCGTCACTGACAAATACTGAAGTCACTCACAGTTTACCTGCAGTACAGCTATATATCAGAATATATCAAATGAACAAACTCATTGGTTGGTTTGGTTTAAACTACATTCCATTTTATACTTTAGCCACGGTCATTCACAAACCGAAAACAGGACCTGATAGCGTCATGTGTGCTTAGATACAATAACGTGTGTGTGTGTGTGTGTGTGTGTGTGTGTGTGTGTGTGTGTGTGTGTGTGTGTGTGTGTGTGTGTGTGTGTGTGTGTGTGTGTGTGTGTGTGTGTGTGTTTGTTCCTAACCCTGGAACTAATCAGTGTCATCTCTGCAGGTTACTATTTGGGAATGTGCATCGCTGCTCCAGAAAAGAACCTGGGATCCATTCACCAGGTCAGCCTGCCTCTAATGTCTGTCTGCAGAACACACTCGTATCAGTCGGAAAACAGGCATTACCCTTTGGCCAACAGTTTAATATCCCATTATTCAGACTAAAGATTGACCTTATAGTTGTCATATTTCTGTGTTGACTAATTTTCATGAAATGACAATATGGTCTAGATCCACATTAACATAAATTAAGCGCTTTTTCTCTAATGCCAAGTAGTGGACACAGGAAGTGGTGCAATGTTAGTAATATCTATTGCATTTCGGGCAAATGACTCCCCATGCAATAAGAAATGTGCCCCCTGCCTCAACCGCCGTCCCTCAAGCATCACCAATGCATGTGAATGTGCGAGGCGGCGCCCATCGCTGCTTGTTGATGTAGGTATTAGTATTACTCCATCAACCATTTTAAGTTATATATTTGTATGAATATTTAAATTAGTTTACATTTTAAATGTTTTTTCCCCTTTAATATCAATATGCATTGATATCTTTTCTTTTTTTTATGCATGCTTCTGGAGAGATTTTAAGCTGTCTTTGGCTCTTTGCTGTAACTTTTGTAAATGTCCCCTCTGTGGGGTTAATGAGGGTATTCTGATTCAGATTTTTCGGGCTGTCAATCAATTACGATATTAATAGCAATTAATCACATGATTTCCATAGTTACCTTGAGATCAATCGCAAAATAATCGCACATTTTTTATCTATTCTAAAATAGGTATTTTTCAAGTTTTTCAATCCATTTATCAAAATGGGAGCGGACAATATGATTACTTTTCTGCAAAATGTATATGCATTATAACAGCTACAATTCAAAACAAAGTTTATTTTACTTTAAGGTTATCCGACTGCAATCTGTAGCCACAAAGCCAAGTGCATTTACTTAAGTATTGCACTTAAGTAAAATCTTGAGTAATTTAATTTAATGCTATTTTTAACTTCTACCCAGCTACATTTTAGATGCCAATATTTTATATTTGCTCCACTACATCTGACAGCTTTTAGTTACTCTACAGATTCAGATTATTAGCGCAATTAACACGTTAACTTTGACACCCCTATTAGATTTTATTATTCATTTAGACATTTGTATTTATTTAATGATATTCTTTGTGGCAATATTTTTTTTTTTTATAATCGTATGTTTTGCCGGTAATAACAAAAGTTAGGGATTTTATCAAACAATGCTTTAAGAGGTTGTTTTGTTTCTGCTTCAGCAATTCAATGTACAATCTTTAGCCTGCATATCTCCTGCTCCTGGTGTCATATGGAGCAGCGTCCTCAGACTGCATCTCTGGTCTCAGATATGTTGGCCTGTTTTGTTTCACCAGGTGAGTGACAGCTGGAGAGCATTCCTCCTTCTCTCACTGTGCATCCAGTTGACCAGCTGGACACTAGTCATCTACTGGGCCCGTCGTCGCTGGCACAACCATCCAATCAGCCGGGCCCTGCAGTCCCACATACAGCCTCCTCACTCGGGCTGGGGCTCTGTGGCAACCAGCGTCAACGATGAGTTCAGACGCATCGACAAGTTTGCTACAGGGGCCCCTGGAGCCAGAGTGATCGTCACTGACAGCTGGGTGTTAAAGGTGAGTAAATGCCCGCCCAGCTGGGTGACGTCATTTGATCTGATCTGATCAATAAGGCTTCATCCGCAGTTCTTCATTAAGGTTGACCCTTACATGAAAATCTCATCCCCATGGCGATACACATTGAGTCCATTTGGCACAGGGAAAGTTTGGACACAGCAGCAATTCCTGGCCTTGACCTCCGACTTGACCTGACTTCACTGAGTTCACTAACCCTCTATATTATTTTAAGGTCACCTATAATGCAAAATCCACCATTTCATGTCTTTTCTACATAAACATGTGTCCCCTAACCATCCACCTTATCACCTGGATCTCCTCCTAGAGCACCATTGTGTTGTTTGGAACCACTTGACAATAAGACTACCCTTATAAACGGTTTATGAATAGTTTGTAATTCATTTATTAGTTAGGTTGTGAACACTTTATTAATCATTTATAAGCTTTTATAAGACAATAGGTAAACCAAACATCAAGATGGATGGGGGAGAATCAGTGAACAACAGATACCAAGGATGCTGGCTGATGAAGTAGAATTAAGCTGGTAGCCGATATAAGGCTTAGTCATCTTGCCAAATAGTGAGCCTGTGTTGATGTATGAAAACTATGTTAGAAGTGGTTTATAAATGGTTCTTAATGAGTAATGAACTGTTTACATCCTCATTAATAACCCAATTATAAACCCTTTATGAATCCTTTATCAGGGTAGTCTGTTTTTTTAACCAATCATTTGACAGGGGGCGTGGCCAGCAGCAGCTCATTAGCATTTAAAGCTACAGACACAGAATCAGAACTTTTGGAACAGGGCTGAAACAGAGGGGTTTATTAGAATCAAATTTCTACTGAAAAATCCTGATATCTACTTTTTTATGGATTATACTTTGATATTATTTTCTGGCAGAATCTGTTTAATTAATTCACACATTTCTCCCACAGTGGACTAAGTGATACCAGAACTTTCAGTATATTCTTTTGTATTTAAAGAGGTGTTTTGTGATTTGTTTAGGGCTGTGGCTTTAACTAGGTCTGAATGAGAATTATTGCAAAAGGGGTGTGATTTATACTTTTTATTTTGTTACATGTACTCTTTATAGGGTTTGACCAGACTCCAAATATTCAAATTGTCAGGCTAGACCAGCACCCAACGACTTAAACATCATCAACATAAAAAGTGGCATCCCAGATGGGAGGACAAACAATAACAAGGCAAAACAAACCTCACAATAAAAACTAGTGGTGTCTGCACATCCAAATGTATCAACACACAGAAGGGACATCTCTAACAAGGAACAGAGAACCCCTTAACGAATGGAAAACAAAGGTTGTTTATTGATAAATGAATACTTTATCAAACTAATTACAGATGGCTCTGAGTGGGAGAGGATTTCTATGGAGAAACTCTGCCCTCTGGTGGTAATGAGGCAGAAGGACCAGCGCACTCTGAAACAAGCTGCAAAAGAAACGAGACACTGAAGTGTTACTCCCTCCCAGATCCACTGTACCACACAGAGTAGTTTAAAAGTCCAGCGCCTCACTCTTCCAGCTGTGGCCCCCTTTGCTCCTTGTTGTCTAGGCGTTGGATGTGATTGGGGGTAGGTGCATCATTGCAGTAAATGCTCTGCTGGATGAAGATGACAATGTTCCAAACTGAGCGAACAGGTCAAAGAGTTGGTACAAAACAGTCAGATTTAACATAAGTACAAACCCGAAAGCGGCAAAGGGGGTGGCAGCTTCAGCGAACCATTGTGGATCGACCTTTGGAAATGATCGGGCTGGATCAAATGTGGCCTTTGCCCAGGAGTTTGAAAATAAATGCTGGTATTTGTGGATTACTATAGATGCGTGGAAATTATTCTACTGAGAGGCCACTGCCCAGACCATATCACAGTGGCTCACCTGGGGGAGTGCTAAAGGAGTCATTTCTCTGCTGTTTAGAGCTAGGTAATTGTATTTACATTCACTCATGCTTCTTTATGTTAGAGATGTAGATTACAGGTCTCCAGCACATAGAAACCGGATGCTAACTTGTATATGTTGGGCAATTTGCACAATTAGCATTAGTTGCATTAATTAGCATTATAGCCTTTGTAAACAATAGTTAAAAAATGGCTTAGCCCATTTGGCCAATTATTCACACAAGCTTGGGCTTCAATACAAGTTCATCTAAATCAGGGGTGTCCAAACTATGGCCCAGGGGCCAAATGCGGCCTGTTGTCAATTTTGAATTGGCCTTGTGCTTTTCTTATATTGTACTTCTTAATATATATGTAAACAGGTATTCATGTGTTAATAAGCCCACTTTTCAAATATATTCAGTCAATTAAAGTTGAAAACCTTTTCTAACAAATATAAGTTGATAAAAAAGCCTAATAACTTATTTACATAACAAGCTTGGAGTACACCCTTCATATTTACAATTATTATAGTCAATCTGAGACTTCTGTTGTAAGGGATGAGCTGCCAACCCTTTGAGTAACACAATAAAGTAAACCCTACGGAGAGCTGAGATGGAGGCTGTGTTTTCATAAAGCATATTCAAGTATGAAGCATACCTACACCTACATTTGATTGGTTTTGCTAACTTCTAACTTAACTTAAGAGGCAATATACCTCACCTTTAGTGAGGGGCCCAGCCCTTTGTATGTTTTCTGTATGTGGCCCTCAGTTGCAACAGTTTGGACACCCCTGATCTAAATGAAGACTTCAGTAAACCATTCTGAAATGTGCAACTCTCCTACCTGTCTCAGGCGGTTGGTGTTCAGTTTCAATGTTGACGGTATTGTTACAATTCTTGCAAAACAATAAATAATAAGAAACATATTTGATCCACATGGTTGATCCTCTCTGGCTTCTGCAGGTGACCACCTATCATGTCTACATGGCCTTACAGATGGAATGTCATGTGACAGTGACAGATTCTCGCCAGCACCAGCTGACTCCAGACTCCGCCTCCCCTGCACAGATCCTCACACTGACTGTGGGCAGCATCAACCCGGCTGTCAGACCCTTCGATATCAGGTGTGTGTGTGTGCGTGAGTGCGTGTTGGAGTGTGTGTGTTTGTGTAACTAAAAATCACTTTTTCACTGTTTCCAGGCTAATCTCGACAGAGTATGCAGAGCTCAGGGAGAAGCTCCATGCTCCCATCAGAAACTCTGCCAATGTAGTGATCCACCAAACCATGACCGAACTCTTCCTGGAAACCTTTAGGGCTCAGGTGGATCTCAATCACCCATACACACTCCCCAGTGGACAGGTACACTACTGTTTGTGTGTGTATGCAACTGCTGTGCTAATATCCTGCCAATGCAACCTTATACAGGGGGGTGTTGTCTCTCCACAGGAGGTAGAACCCTGTATCGGCTGTATGCAGGTACCAGCCAACACCAAGCTGGTCCGGCTCTGCCACACAGAAGGTGAGGAGAGATCAGAACGCTTTATTTATCCCTTAGGAAATTAAACAAGTAAACAAGTGGCTGAATAGGACTACAGAAGTTGTTGAGGACGCATTTTTTACAATATTCCAAAAGCCTATGAAGAAATCACATTGCTTTTTTGTCGAGGGAACCCATGTGCAGCTTACGTCCGGGTCAGCCTACAGAAATACGTCATCCCTGTGGCGCTTTATATTTGCGATGTATAAAAGGGTCGGTGGGGGGGAAGGTTGGGGTTTAAATGGTTATTTAGGGAGTCAACAAGGAAACCTACATCACCAGAAACATACATTTTGGTAGAAAAGTGAGATAGATCATTTTCTTGAGGTTTAAACGGCTGGGATCAAAATGATCCCTGAGGATAAAGGGTGTTAAGTCAATCTGAGGATAACAGGACAGTTAAAGAATGAGAGTGTGTGTGTGTCTTAGCCAAGTAATGTTCCCATGCCCTGTGCACATAGACCTGTTTATCCCTGCCCTTATTTCTCCAGCTCCTTTGTTGTTGTTGTTGTTGTTAGCTTTTGAGTGTATATCATTGGGTTGTGACTCTCCTGTGATGCTGTGTGTTACAGGAGCTGATACAGAGTCCGAGTGCCAGCAGTGTTTCTGCAGACCCATGTGGTGCCTGTCCTGTCTGGGTAGATGGTTTGCCAGCCGGCAAGACCAGCAAAGACCCGAGACCTGGTTGTCCAGCAGAGTCCCCTGCCCCACCTGTAGAGCCAAGTTCTGTATACTGGACATATGTGTGGTCAACTGACTGACCTAAAGACAGATCCAAAGAGACTTCCTGCTCTTTCAGTCATGTGGAGGTGTGCTTTAAGCAACATCTAGCAGACAGACCTCTGCTAAAGAAGTAGTGTACGGAACATTAGACTGACCTTGTACCTGCGCACTCTGTGCTTTCAAAAAGTAGTCGTTGTTTACAGTTACAACATCGCTCTGGTAAACATTTGCTTTAACCATAACATTGTGTAAAACATTTTGGGAGATATGATTGTTTGGTTTTTCCCTCTGTCAGATAGCACAGACCACATCAGGTACCGTGTCCGTGAGAAAACGTCCACAATGTGTTTAAGTTGGCATAAAGATTGAATGCAGGAAAAAGAAACGAGTGAAAACGTTTCCATGCCAATGTTTCATTTTCAGCCTAGGTCTTGCACTCAAAACCAAATTACTATCCCTTAATTATCAGGCAGGGATGTTCCTAGGATCAAGGTGCAACAAGGGAAACCCAGTGAATCCAGTATATTCTGGACTGATGCATGCCCATTAATGTAAGTGTGTTCAGAAATGAGCTCTGTCTATAGTAACACTCCTCACCATTCATCTCACACACATTAAGACATATTCAGTGGGCAAAAACCCATTTTAATGTTCAAGTGCAGTTACAAGGCTGCTTACCATAGCCTACGTCTGACTCCATGTTTCCTCTCATCCACAACAATCTTTTAAAAGTGTGCGGTTACAAATCAAAGTTTTACTTCCTTAAGGATGGGTCAACACTTGTGCCTTCAAATGTGTAGGGCTTAAAAACATTGTTTATTTAGCCAAAATGAGATATGTACACAGCTAACAAACCTGTTTAGCATTACGAGTATTAGTGAGTTAGTGAAACATCTGACTTGTGTTAATGTGTTGCTGAGACGGACCAAATGGTCTAAAACACATTCAACTTTATCCTGATTTGTCCATTAGAACAATGCCATTTTCATGTCAATGATCAGAAGAAAGAATGGGTTGAATATTTACTGAGGTAACCGTAGGGTGTTACAATAAGTCACAATCTGTGTTCGCAATCACTCCTCTCACTCCGCTGTCTCTGTCTCTTAAACATCGGCTAAAACAGTGTCAGGATCCTTCTCAAATCTTCAGTTTCAGGGGTTGTAAAACTTAGAGCAGTGTGGATGCTACGCATAATCCCAGTAGAACTTTGCTTTGCATAATGGGAGTGAGGATGTATCCTAAAAGTGGATATATCTCACCTTTTACTGTAACAACATTTTCTATAAAATCTGTCTCAAAAGTCCCTACCTTAAAGAGGTGGGATATTAAGTCACTCTAGTGGCCCTTCAATGTGTTTCATTATAAAAGTGTACTGTGGCCTTTGATTATCTGTTCTTACAATGTATATCAGTCTGTTGCATCAATGTGTGGTTTGTAAGAAATTACAGCGGGGTAATATATTTATAAAATATTTAAATGTATTTTTATTAGTTGTCATAATTTCAGATATTATGGTCTTTAAAGTATAGTTATATCTATTGTTAAAGAAGATGCTAAATGAATGAGCTGCTTCACCTGCAGTGATGTCCACAGTGTGAGGTCAAATTTTAGATCCTCGTTAAACTGACTGAGTCTCAGAGCGTTCTGTGACCGGACCAGCTTCCTGCTTGTCAAAAGTGTGTCTGCTGAAAAGGGAGTGTTGCAGGGAGGAAATGCATACTTATACTTTGATGCACAAGGCAACCACGGCTCGTACACAGAGTTGGAGCACAGTAAGGTAAGTAGCAGACAGCTACAGTTTAGTATTTTAGTCCCTATGTGAGTTTAAATCTCTTTTCCTGTCAGTTGAGTGTGTTGCTTGATGAACATAACCTATAAAATTCTGTTCAGATAAATATTGATACGTTTTGAGTGGGGAGAGCTATTCATGACAATAAGTATAATCCATATGCATCACTCTTTCATTTATCCACATCTGGTCGCTTGTGATGTCAGTGTTCTGCATCCTTGGGCCTTTCCACTTTCATCAGCTTCACTCCTGAAACACAAAGAGGAAAGAGTCCATCAAAACAGTCTCAGATAAAAGCTTTCTCAGTGACTGCAAGGTACTTTGGTGAAGTTTTACAGG